>NW_023425344.1:92788489-93388489 GCF_014108415.1 Molossus molossus | reverse complement strand
TATCAAAAATAAAACTTAGGCATTAAGTTACTTCCCTAAACTGAGAACATATAACAAATTATGTCATGAAGTCACAATTGGGAAATTAGTTTTTAATACAAAAGCCATAGCTGTCTGGTTACTTTTTATTTATTTATTTATTTGTATCCTCACTCAAGGACTTTTTGTTGTTGTTCAGATAGAGTGGAAGGGAGAGAGAGGAAGAGAGAGAGAGAGAGAAACATCAACCTGAAAGGGACACGTCGAGTGGCTGCCACCGCATGACCAACCAGTGCCAGGGACGAACTGCAACTGAGGTATGTGCCGTTAGCGGGAACTGAACCCGGGTTTCTCTGAGCCACAGACCAACGCTCTAACTGCCGAGCCAAACTGGCCAGAGCTGTCCGGTTACTTTAAAAATTCATGTTCTTCCTGGGAGAGAAGTTGATGGCAGCTCCCCCTGCTCTGCAGTGGAAGCCAGACCTCTGCCACTGGGTTTTGCTCTGGTCCTGTGTATTTTCTGCTAGTTACAAGGATCCGGACAAGTCTGATTTACAAGAAGTTCCATGCAACAATCAGAAAAGAAGGAAAAACAAACATTGTGTCCGTTTTAGAGCGAGCCAGTGAAAGGCACAGGGTAAGAGGTGTAGGAGACAGAGAACAATGGAAGGCTCGCTCCCAGATGCTTACAGAGCAGCCACCTCAAGGAGCACTGGGAGAAATGCTGTTTCACACCTGCCAGTCCCAGGGTGTCCAATAGCCTAGTGCCCAAGCGATAGGAGAAGGAAGAGCAAGGAGACACGTGTAGTCAGAAGATTCTCTGTTATCTCAAGTAACTGTCTTTTGTCTTCTTACCCAACTTTCCGAAAGACTTTTGCAGTTCCTTTGGGAAAACTGATGTGATGGCAGGCTCACATTCCCAGCACAGCTGTGCTCATGAGAAAATCCATCTGAGCGAGAGCAGGAGACAGTTCCCAGACACCAGTGAGATGAGGTGTCACTCGTCAGGGCAAGAGCTGTTGTGAGTGGGTTGGGAGTAGGGGTGTGGAGGGAGGACAAGAAAACATGCATTTTTTTTTTTTTTTTTTTAAGCAAAGAAACCAGAAGAAGTAGGGGGAGAAATTTTAACAGCTGGTGTTAAATTTCACACAGAAGTGTGAAATGTGGGGGAGAGTGGGAAATGTCTGGAGCCTAATTTTGGAAACTTTGGATGTGTGAATGACTGTGTCCCCCCTGATTCACCACTTCAGGAGCATCTACAGTAAACAGATTATTTTTCAAGGCTCTTGGTTTTAGAATAGTATTTCTTTGGAATGTGATGTTGGGCTGAGGCTGACCCTGAGGAGATCTGGCTTTGCTTGAGTTACACACGTGTTTATTGAGGATATGTCTGTGAAAGAAGCATTTCCTTGCCTGGTAATGGCTACAGATATCTAAACCTGGATGTATCATCACAGTCTCCCCAGATCAACCAACCACTTCAGGTGTTCTTGTTTTGTTAATAGCAACACTAATTTTCCAGCAAAAGAATAATATCAACAGCTTCCTTGTATTTTTATTTGTGATATTACCAGCAGTGGAGGGAGAGAGAGAATTAGTGATGGGTTAACAATGAATAACTATAACATTTGATTCTGAGCTCTGTTACAAGCCATAGTAACAGTTGTTAGCAATAATGTCTGATTTGCTAGTTTCTCAGGTAACTGCCTTTATAAAATATTGTGCCATATTCATGCCCCCCTCCAATATAGCAATTTTAACAAATTTAATTAACATAAAGGAGCATTTATTAACTATGAGATACTAAATTACATCTGTTAAATAAGTATGCCAAGCCCCTTATCCCCATTCTAAAAGTGCTCCAGTTGTGCAAATGTCCATTGCTTTGTAGATAATGCCTAAAGATAAGACCAAATCACTATGGGCATCTTTAGATATTATCTCACTGATAACTTACATTTATATTCATGGCAGTTACATTACATTTGTGATGACAAGAAGTAGCTATCTTGGTTTTATACAGCCCTCTTTATTGTATTAAGATTTATTTTTAAAGTTTTTATGTCATATTATTTACCTTCTCTCTCTCTCTTTTTGCTTTCCTTTACACATCAAAGTATCATTTCTGGTCTTCTTTCAAGAGCTTCTAAGAAGTTCACATCTCTTTTCTATGTTATGATCCTGTATTTTCTATCTCACGAACACTAATGAGTTGTAACTGCGAGGATTAATGCGTTTTTACATTCTTATCACGATCATATACACACCAGTCTAGAAAAAGCAAAATCAATATTATCTTGCCAAATATTATTGTAAGTTTCTGAAGTTTAAATTTGGCATGGGGTGCCATACAAAGAGCAATGGTCGGGAATTGAAAGCCCTTCATTTTATTTTATTTTATTTTATTTTATTTTATTTTATTTTTTTATCCTCACCCGAGGACATTTTTCCATTTTTTGTACAGATAGAGTGGGAGGGAGAGAGAGGAAGAGATAGAGAGAGAGAAACATCGATGTGAAGGGGACACATCGAGTGGCTGCCACTGCACGACCAACCAGGGCCGGGGACAAACTGCAACCGAAGTACATGCCCTTAGTGGGAACCGAACCCGGGTCTCTCCGGACCGCAGGCCGATGCTCTAACCGCTGAGCCAAACCGGCCAGGGCGAAAGCCCCTCATTTTATTTCTGACCTTGGCTATTAATAATTGTGTTGGCCTCTATGAGCAACTGTAAAACGAGAATAATCACATTTTACTCACTTGTCCTAGAAATTTGTTGCTAGATACTTTTTTGTGGTCATGCAAGGTGGTTAATCACTTGATAATTGTTTCACAATCTGGATTATTGGGTTACTGTTGAAACCTACCCTGATTTAGGAGCAGAGAGAAGCCAGAAGCGATACAGAAACTGACAAAAGGAACAGAGCTCACATTTGGCAAATCGGTCACAAACACACTTCTCAGGCATAAAGCAACAATATAGATGTTTTCTGTACAGAACTAAAAATATATAAAAATTGTAAAAATATTAAAATAGTTGAATAAAAAGTGGTATGTAAACAGCTTTCCACATGAGGATAAATAGAATTGTTTTTAATTAGAAAAGTTCATGATTATAAGAAAAGTGATGTCAATTTGGTCTTCATATCGTAAATAAGGAGCCAAAGACATTCTTTTTTGCCTTTTCGAGACTAGTTTTATTCCTAAAGTGTATTCCACTCCCAAGCATATTCTATTCATTTCAACTTACAAGCTCACTTATCAAATGCACTTATTCTTATAGAATAATGATGCAAAGTAGTTTTTATAAAAGAAATTATGAAATTGTCAGGAATAGCTATTTCTTTTGAGAGATTAATACATTAGTTTCATAATAACATGTTATGAAGAGAGAGAGGGAGGGAGAGTGAGTGAAAGAGAGAAAGAGAGAAAAGAGGCTTAATGTTTGTGATTAAACCAGAAATAGGCTGAAAAATCGATGATGCGATGTGGAACTAATATTGAAAGGCAGTTCAGTAATTTACATTGGTTGGTTTCTGCTCTGAAATTAGCATAACTGGCATCTGGCATGCCATATATTTCAAAGTCACTGCAGGTGGATGGATTCTTAACTTAAGAAAAGGTACGGCTTTTAGCAAATGTCTTGTACATGATCAATGATTGTTTTAAAATGACAAGCTGGAGATAATCACCCTGTATGATCCATTAGTGTTTGGGCCCTTTTTCCTAAATGCTTTTAGAAATACGAAGGGCATCATATTAATTCTCCCTGATATTTCATTAGTTTCATGTCACTCGTTTCATTAGTTATGTGCTATTTCACATTGGTGTCAATGACATAACGCTAATTTCTTGACATGCACTTTTTTTTTACGGTCCTCATGAACTGTGCTCATTATGGAAAATGGGCTGAATTTTTTATTGGTTTATACTGAATGAATGATTACATTGAAATAATCCACTCTGCAATTGTTTTCAAGAAGATACTTTTGCACAAGTGTATATATTTCTAAAGAAGTAGTTTCCTGGAAATAAAATTTCAGAGTACTTGATAGACAATGCATACAAATAGCATAGTGACTATATTCCCTGAAACTCACTCCCTCAACTACTGTCTCAGAAAATGTAACTTTTACAGACTAATCCAATTCAATAAAATTTTTGCTTTTTAAAAGTGCTGGTTTCAACAACATTTAAAAAGGTAGACAGAGGACTCCAAAATATTTAACATGAAAAATTTGCCTGTAGAATATACACACAAAATGTGGCATTTATATGTTTAGAAGGATTATAAAATTGCTACAGTATGTTAAAACCTTGAATAGTAACCACACTGGAAAACATTTTGGCAGTTGAAAAAATGTAAAACATGGAGATATCGTCTAACGTAACAATTTCACTCTTAGATACAACCCAGAGAACTGCAATATATGTCTACACAAACACCTACACATGCACTATCATTGCAGCATTATTCATAACAGGCAAAAAGTAAAGACAACACTAATTTGACCAGTGCATGAATGAAAAAACAGATTGTGGTATGTGTGTGTAATGGACTATTATACAACTATTAAAAGGAATGAGTACTGATACATAGATGAGTCTTGAAAACATCATGCTGAGTGAAAGACACAAATAGTTATATATTACATGGTTTCATTTATATTAAATGTCCAGAACACAAAAATCCATAAAGATAAAGTAAATTATTGATTGCCAGAGACGGGGAGGAGAGGCAGACACAGGAGGTGGGGGTAGTGGGGTGGTGACCAATAGCCAACGTGCATGTAGTTTCTTTTTTAGGTGATGAAAATATTTTGGAATTGGATAGTGGTGGTGATTGCACAACTTTATAAATATATTAAAATCCACTGAATTATTTGCTTAAAAGGGTGAATTTTACAGTATATGAATTTTGTCTCAAAAATGAATGAATCATTAAACAAAAATAACTAAAAATGTATTAATATAAAATAACCTGTGTTAGAATCCCACTAATATCTTCTTCTTGTTCACTTTCCACTAGGTCCTGTTAAACAAAACAGAGATTGGGATATGAAGAGGATTTTTCAATTCCTTACTTTGGTCTGACTCTATTTCTGGGAGTGGTCCGGGCAGATGCAGAAACAAACAGAAGTGAAAACAGCAGAAGTGGGTATTTTGCACAATAAATAACAGAGATTTTTGTCTTTTTTTTTTAAATTTCCCTTTATTGATTTTACAGAGGAAGGGAGAGAGAGAGAGAGATAGAAACATCGATGAGAGAGAACATCAATTGGCCACCTCCTGCGTGCCCCCCACTGGGGATCAGGCCCACAACCTGAGCGCGTCCCCTGACCGGGAATCGAACTGGCGACCTCTTGGTGCATGGGGTCGACGCTTAACCACTAAGCCACACTGGCCGGACTAGTGATTTTTGTCTTTTGATGTTTGAAAATTACCATAGTATGCTACTTCTCCCTACTGTTCTTTTCTAGACTCCACATTTTTCTGATAATTACCAGGGATGCAGATGATACTTTCTCCATTTGAAAGAAAATGCCCAAACATCCTTCTGTAGAGTCATCTTTAAACGAAGGGTAAATAAATACTTTTTCAAGAAATTCCTTATAATGTTGTGGCGAGTTTTCAATTAAACTTAAAAGTTATTGGGGTTTGAATTTTGTTTGTGCTTGGCCGAAGACAACTTGCTTCTTCAAAGAAAAACATCTATCAGGGGATTATGAGGTTTTCTGAACATCAAATAGATCTCATAAAAATACATTTGGATAATTTAATTGTAAACCAATAAAAAATATAATTTTAATTTTCTTCTGACCACCCAGGAATTTAAAAATTCAAAGACTGAACATGTTGTTGAGGCAGACTTTCTGCAATTGGTCATGATGTGACTTCTGCATCCCCACCAGTGACTGTGCTCTCGGGGGCGCCGCTGTGAAGATTCTGGAGATCTGGAATCATAGGCAACTAACTATAATTGTTAAGAACAAATAAAATATGTCGTTTGGAACTACTTGGGATTATATTTTTATAAGAAAAGGGAATGCTGAAAAGTCATTTAACTTTTAAATTGCATTGTCATAATGATTGTATAAATACATTTTTTACTTAGTGTCCATAAATCCCAAATTATGGGTTCCCAATAAAAGAAAATTATGTGTGTGTTTAATTTCTTAATGATAACTGAAACATGTAAAAGGAATTTTAAGACAGATGAAAATAAAGGGTGATTTGGGAATTGAATAGCATATGACCTTAATATGTCACTGTTAATTAAAAAAAATCTTATTTATTTTAGCTAAGTGGTTTGTGCTTCTTCTTTTCAAATTTTATCATGTGGCTAGGAGTGTCATTAGTTGTGTAATTTTAAGTGAGCATAAATTCAGTACCTCTGGGAATAAAAAGTGAGGAGAAATATCCCCAAATGCAATGACCACAACGACTTCCAGACAAAAAATCATTAGGAAGAAAGCTGTTACACGTGGTCCATTGAGATTCACAATATCAGGCAATTTAGAGAGCTAAATTAGATCAACTTCATGAGACTGCAGAGAGTGAAGGAGTCATCTTCTTTGACAAATCTAGCTATTACCAAACCAGGCAATGTACTCAGCATGGGGCTTGAGCTCCCGGAATACTGGCAACAGGGGAGATGGCAAGAAAATGTATTCCTGTGAGTATTAGGCATTCACATTTGAATTCTTAAATATAATCAGGTAGCAACTCAAATATTCCAACTACTTTATTGTTAGAGGTTAAAGCAATTTAAATTCCTTTTGTTACATTTCACAATTTATTTTGGTTTGCTTTATTTTCTTTCATCATCTGGTACCTACTTCCATCAATTAAAAAAAATAATATCTCAAATCTAAATTACTGTTTTGTCTTTCCTAGTACTGTCACTGCAGACATCAATTCAATAATGGGGGAAAATGGTAGGTTTGGTAAGGGTTATTTGATTTGTTCATTGCATTTATTTTATTCAAGGAGGGAAAAACTTGAAGACTAAATCTTAATTTTATATGATTATGTCAAATTACATTATCTTAACAATGGTTAACAGAAGTGTCTTTTGGGTTGTGACTAAAAGGCACATTTCAATTCTAATTGTAGACAAATTAAATATACCAGGAATTTGGCACTTGAAATTTCAGCCAGAAGAGGAAACAAAATATGCATAATATTCTTTTGACAGACTATTTCTGAAGAGTTGTGTGTCAAACAGGAGACAAATATCTTTAGAGCATAAGAGACAGACATACAGCATAGCACCATCCATAAGAAAACAAATGCAAGCTGCAAACAAGAGCAAAATATCTAGTGATATATTTTACTTAAATTATATCTCAGTTTGGGCAATCCACCTGTCTAGAGCTCCCCAGCCATGTGTGGCTAGTAGTGACCTTAGTAGACAGTCCATGGACACGGAAGAGCAATTCTAGGCTTACCTGTGACATTGACACTCTACGATCTTACACACACTCCTTGAACAATCACCCACTTTGTTACTCCATTTGCCAAAAAATGGGATTATATTTCTAGTTTCCAAGTACATAAGGTTGATTAGGAATAGGAGCAATAGTAACAACAAGACTTTGCAAGGTCTCCAGATCTAACCTATGATCATAATAGTTCTGACAAGGCCTGATGATAATTGATTACTTATTGTTAAATGTCTTTAATATTGGGATTGAAATTTGTTGTTTAGGGCTGTAGGGCTTAACTATGTCAGAGATAAAAGCAGTTAGTATTTAGAAAATGGACACTATCGTTTACCCCAAATTTATTTCCATTCTTTTTTGCTAACACAACACTGATTTTCCTTAAGAATCTACCTGTCATGAGAAGTCCCTTATCACCTCCTTAGGGGTAAATCCTGTGTTGGATCGGGCTCCCCAGCAAATAGACCCTGAAGTGGAGCTCTTTCCTGCAGCCACTGTCCAGAAAGTGCTCTTTCATGAGTTCCCCTCGGGGGAACTCCTGAAGGAAGCAGGAGTGTAGCGCACAGTTGCCACAGAGGCCTCAGTGGAATCTGCAGGGGACTCAGAGACCCTCACGGTGTCCCTTCCACCGTGTCCCAAATCAGGCGGTGAGGCTGGGCCATCACCTCAGGTCAAACAGCCATTGGATGTGGACTGCACCTGCACCTGGGATGGGGCATCGGCTTGGGCAACATTGTTGCTGCCATGGAAGGCGTTCCTGCAGAGCTCTCAGCTCTGACTTCCCAGCCGGCAGCACCCACGCTGCTGGAGAGCAGATCTCCTCGTTTCTTGTTCACTGCTGGAGAGCAGATCTCCTCGTTTCTTGTTCGTATGTTTGGGCGGCCGTAACAAAACACGAGAGACTGGGGGGCTTATAAATACAGACATTTATTCCTCATAGTCTGGATGTTAGAAGTCCAAGATCAAAATGCCAGCATGGTCGGGCAAGGACCCTTTTCCAGGTCACAGACTTCTCACTGTGTCCTCATATGGCAGAATGGGCAAGAGGGCTGCCTGGGGTCACTTTTACAAGGGCATTTATTTCATCATGAGGGCTCTGCCCTCATAACCTCTTCACCAACCAAAGGTTCCACATCCTGATACCATCACCTTGGAAGGTAGGTTTCAACATATTAATTTGGGGGGTGGGGTGTAAACATTCTATTACATTTCTGAAGAGGATATCTGGATAAGGACCACAACATCCTGAAGATGCTAAATAGTATAATCGAGTCCTTCCAAAATTATTTACTGCCAAACCCATGTAGAAAAAGAAGGGAATTATGTAGAACCCTGGGGTACCCTGAAGATGAAGGGTGTTAACATCCTGGCACACCTGCAATAGATTTGTGCCACGTGATGGAACCTTCACACATAGTGGGAAATTCTCATCTGATGGGATCCTACTCTTCTTGTATAGAAATGAGCATAGTGTCCACTTCTGTCCTAATAGATGGACAAAAAACTAGCCCCCTGGAGAAATGTCCAGGGGCATTTCTTAAAATGGCTAGAGGCAATGAGAATTGTATAACTCTTTTCAATTGCAATCTCTGACAGAGAGAGAGATAAATGAGAGCAAGCTAGAGAGAGCAGAGATAAACAAACTAGGTACACAGTATAGGTAGTACACTCCCAAGTTCTTAAAATATCTAATTTAATCTGTTCTCAAAATTGTAGGGTCTGCAAGGAACTTAAAAATGGTAACAAAGCATTGGTGTGGCATAATTTAAAATCTGAATTTCTTTTTCTTTTATTAAAGTTGAATAATAGTATTTATTTAGTAATGTTCCTGTAAGGTTGAGAAATATTTTTATCCTTTTTTTAGGATTAGAAGAATGAATTGGAGAGAACTATTTTGATCTCTTCTGCAGGTTAGAAGAGTGGACTAGAGAGCAGGTAAGGAACTTGCAAAGCTGCCTTGTAAGTTGCCAGCAGATCATGCACTGTGGCCCCTGGATGGAAGTTTAATGCTTGGATACTTGCTTCTGGGCTCTGAGCATCTACGTACGGGAACTGAAAGCAAGCCTGCCCACCCAGGACCTACCAGCTCTTGGGAAGCACAAACATGACATATTTATTTTCCCAGAGACGTGCCCACATTCTTCATATTACACTGTGTTATGTCTCAGGAAGGGACAATATGGGGAAATAAGGTAAAATGCTGAAAACCTTGTTTTTGTTTGTTTGGCCTTTTGTAAGGTCAATACATGCTCTGCTTGGCTGTAATGGTGCTTGGCCTACTGTTTCCCTCCTACTTGGTTCAGCAAAGATGGATTTTCCTCCTCAGGTTTATTACTTTAACAGTTATTCACTTGAGTAACTGTGTTTCTGAAGCAATTTTGATCATGTCATTGGACACAGTTAAAGTAAGACAAGCTGACTGGGCCCTTTTCGTGTTTCTTACAATGGGTAATTGCTAGTTCTACAAATGTCAAAAAGTGCCATGTTTTCACAGAGCTGTGAACAACATTGTCAAGTCAAGGGCAGCAAAATGTGAAAACTGTTTAATGCTTTGTGGGTATTGATTTTGGAATAAACAATAGGAATCTGTAGTTAATACTCAACATTCTCTGTATAAATCTAGAGCTTATAAGCTACAGATATCCATTAATACAAAGAATCTAGAAAATGGCTAGGATAACATCTTGACACTTCTTACAGAAAATAATCATGATGTTCTTTCTTTAAAAAAATAATTTCGGAGAGTGAGAAAGAGAGAGAGAGAGAGAAACATCGACATGAGAGAGACATTGATCAGCTCTCTTCAGCACACTGCACAACCAGGTATCAAACCTGAAACCTGGGTACGTGTCCTGACCAGGAATTGAACCCGCCACCTTTTGGTGCACAGGACAGTGCTCAACCAACTGAACCACACCAGTCAGGATGATCACAGTTTTCTTTAATTCTTCATTAATTATAACATATTGGGCCTGCCAAATCATGTGTAGCTGAGAGAATATCCTAAATGGAAGTCATATTTTTAGTTGGCTTCTGTGTTAAAATTTATTGTTTGGACTATCCTGATGTAAAAGTGGAAGATTCTGAGTGGCAGGTATGTCCGTAAGGAAGTTATAATCCAGGCCAGAAATTGAGAATCTGGCTGTTGGTAAAGTCATGAAATGGTCCTTATATATTTCTTTCTGTGGCTTAATGCTCAAAATTTCATATTCAATCAGCAAAAATTTAAGGTCCAAGCCAAGTAACACGCTGTTATGTGCTAATAAGGGAGGAAAGAAAAAATTCCCTTGGGTCTAAGGGGGAGATGAACAGGAGATCGTGCTGCAGGTGTGAAAGGAGTTTGGGATTTCCCTTTGGAGCTCTCACTCCTATAGGGACAAATTATTGAATGATGGGGATTTTAAGCTTTTGCACTGAGGGCTTGTCTTGGGTATGGTCATGGGCTCCTTGGTCCCATTGGTCCTGCTCACTCGTGCTGCTTCCTGGCAGGCACTGCTGCCTGTCAATCTCTGAGGACCATTGCTCACACACGAAGCAGGTGAGGATGGGGCCTAGGTGGGGGCCGACCCAGCTGAAGGCCCCCCACCACAGGAAGAAATACAATGTGGCTCGAAAACAACACTCACAGTTACAGTGAGCAGACCTCTCTGTTTTGAGGTGGCTCCTGCATGGACCTAATTGTTTAAAGGGAAACCCTCCCTGACCCTGCAGGCTCCTCCCATAAAGGTCGGAATTTTGGGTGTGCACCCATGAGGAGCTAGAACAGCATCAGAGAGCTGAATCCATTTACAAGTGTTCGTAACTGGTGTATGTTCTTTGTGCCTTTTCTGGTTTCTGGATAACCAAAATGCAAATAAAATGATAGCAAACCTGCATAATCATTTTGATTGATTTTAAATTCTACATCAGATTCTTTGGCCTGGTCTGGTCCAGATGGTGGATGTCTTTTCAGTAAAAATAAAGAAATGAAGGGTCCACAATCCACTGTGTGGAGAATCCACAAAGCCCTCTACATCTTTTGCTGTGGCAGAGAATGGGAAAAGGGTAAACACAGTTCACAGCTTCTTCTACTGTTTGAACATCTTCACTGTCCTAACCTATTGTTTCAAGTTTAATGTAGAATGGAAATTTCATGACTTTTCTGTAAAACCCAGTGGTGTAGATTTGTCTGTGAATCTTGATCCATGGCCCGTTCTCCTAAAGGTTTGTTTTCTCTCTTCTTATTTAATTTTTAAATAAAAGCATTTGCTATTTGCCTAAAAATTATGTTACGTTTTTATTATTTTTCAGCAATTTGTGTTTCTCTTACAACTTTGTGATATTTTTAAATTGAAATATTTGTATAATGAGTTACATATTTTGTTTATGGCCTGCATATATATGTCCTACTTAGAAAGAGTTTCTCCACTCCCTGTTTACAGATACATGTTTCCACATTTTCTTTTGAAACTTTTGTGGGATTATTTTTTAAAGTTTATATGTTTAACTCTCCTGGACTTTATTTAATATAAAAAATGAATTAAAATCCAATTACATGCTTTTCTTTAATGAATTGGTGAGACGGTTTCCCTAACACATTTATTAAATATAGGATTCAATATAGGATGAATATGCACTTAAATAAATTCAATTGCTTATACTAAGCAGAACCAAAAAAAAAAAAAAAAAAGACACAAAACACACACACACACCCCAACAACTTAGGCACTTGAGAGAGAGAGTGCAAGATTATAGCTGTTCAGATGAAAAGAATAGCAAGAGACATGGCCACTGGATGCAATGCAAGTTCCTGGACAGGATACTAGACTGAAAAGGAAAAAGAGACATTGTTAGGACCATTGGCATAACATGAGTAAACCCTTTGGATTTGACAGTAGTTTATCAATGCTAACATACAGTGCCTAGTGTATCAGTGTTATTATTGTCCCCAAAGAGTCCTATTTTTATCCCCAAAGGGTCCTACTTCGAATGCCGAAATACTTGGTCATCCTCAGTTCAGATCATAGAAGACTTGAAGAGCCCTTTTAATACCCAAATAGGGAATTGAGTCTGTCAGAGGACCAGGTACAATCCACAATCCATTCCAATTCCATGGAGCTATTTGAAATTATCCTTCACTTCAACTTTTTCAGATAAGCTTATCAATCACTTCTAATGTCAAGTTATCTCTCATAGGATATCCTCTAAATGAATTAAAAAAAATCAATCACTTTCACTGACTTTCTCCTTTAGGACAAAGGAACGAAGCTTGGAGAAAACGTGGTTATTCAACTCCTCTCTTTTTTTAAAATCTCCCCAATATTATTACATTTGAAATGCTTTAGAATATTATTTCTAATTAAATATTTTTATTACTATTTGCTATAAGAATTTACATAACTTTAATCCGGCAAATAAACTTTTGTAAATCATACCCAGTGATACTCAATACTCAATAATACTCAATGAAATGCTAACATTGATTGCATTAGTCAAGAATGATATAGTAACAGTGACAACAACAATAAATATGGCAAAGGAGTTAATGTATAATCATGCATTTAATGTGGGTACAGAAAGAAAGCACTCAAGGCAAAACACAAGAGTAGCAGTTTGGAGCTCTAAGAGTAAACATGAGATTGGGAATTTGTAGCTTCAAAAGTTTATAACTGGGTTGTTTGTTTTTACTTTTAACTTTGAAGATTAAATTTTACATAGGCCTGGAAAATATATGAATATATAGTCCATCTTCTAATCCATAACTGTGAGAAAAATATTCATGAAATAAAAATTAAAAAAAAAAAACTATTTAAACCCTGGCCAGTTTGGCTCAGTGATTAGAGCGTCGGCCTGCGGTCTGGAGAGACCTGGGTTCGGTTCCTGCTAAGGGCACGTACCTCGGTTGTAGTTTGTCCCCGGCCCTGGTTGGGTCGTGTGGGTGGCAACCACTCAATATGTCCCTTTCACGTCGATGTTTCTCTCTCTCTCTCTCTCCTTCCCACTCTATCTGAACAAAATATCAAAAAATGTCCTCGAACAAGGATTAAAAAAAAAACAAAAAACTATTTAAACTTGCTCCTGAGTATTTTAATGATAGGTGGGTTTTTGGTTTTCTATGTGTCTTTGGACATTTACTTAGAAAGAGCAGAATCTTCGGTATATACAACATAGTTAAATAAAAAGCCGGGTAGGGGGTAGGAGCAGGGTGGAGGGAATCAGTGGGAGAAATAAAAGGGGGGCATCTGTTAATACTCTCAATAATAAGGACAATAAAAAAAAGACATTAAAGCAACTTACTAGGCCCACGAAAAGTCCTGTGGTATAATTAAATAAAACTGGTTTAAATAATGTCAAACCTGTTTCACTGGACGTGGGTGGGAGGGTAATTTTTGCAATGGACCACCATCAATGATGACTCAACCTGATGAATAGTCACTAGGATTTTGGATAATTGTGTTATCTCAGAACTCCAAAATGTATTTATGTATTGCAGAGTCTTGCTTTGCTTAAGGTAACACATGTTTTCATAAAAGAGCAGAGAAGAAAAAGAGAGAGAGAGAGAGACAGAGGAAAGAAGGAAGGAAGAAAAAGAAAAAGAAAAACAAAGCTACATTGCTATTTTACCTTTTTTGTTTTCTATATCTACCCTATAGGGGATACTTTGGTTCTGTCTTCCAGACAATTCACCAGTGAATTGTCAACAAGGTCAAGAATGACAGGAATGAAGAAGCTCATTGTAAGAGAAGCCTGAATGAAACCTCAAGATCAAATCAGGAGCTGTAGTAAACTCTTAAATTTGCTTTTGAGGAATGTGTTAGTGGAGATATGAGTTGAATATGTATTAAGTTCATAATTTTTCAAGTTAAAGTTTACTTCTGAAGCAAATGATTTCTTTTCCCACCTCTTTCTTTCTCTGAAACACACACATACACATTTCCTCTATGTAGAGGGGTAAAAGGACTTAGTTTCCAGAATTTGTATCAGATCCTGACTGATATAAAGAAATGGAGTGTGGGCTGTCTAATTTTAGATTTTAGGAAGAAATGACAAAGACTGACGATGATTAAAAGAGTGTGATGTAAATTACTTGGCCTGATTTACCAAGGAAATTTTGTGAGTTATTTATACTGTAGAATAAAAGCTAGTGTACTGGGTTAGATGTAATGTCTTCAAAGAATTAAAATGCACCTTAGCATCTACATGTTTTGAGAAATATGGCATTCCAGTTGAATAAAATCAATTTCACACTAAAATATATTATTTACAAGTTATTATATAACTATATATTTAGAATAAATTATTCTTGGTCAAAACAGAAACAACTCAACAAAAACAGGACTCTTCTATTCATGCAAAAAAAAAAAAAAAAAAAATTGCGTGTATCATGTGTAAGCCAATGCAGGAAGACACAGCAGATGTAGTCCTTACCTACCTATAAAATATAATAGCTATTCCTTTTTATTATGACACTTGATTCTACCGTTTAATTGTTAGATATAATGCCATTCACTGCAACCAGAAACAAGGGCAACTTTCTTTTCTGCCTTTGCAATTGCCTCATGAATCAAAGGGCACTTGTAGGTTGCAAAAGTAATCATTTAAAAAACTGTACCATAAATTTCTTTAAGCAATTATTATATTTCATGCTTTGTATTAAATAGAACTTGAATGTTTCTACTTAGGTAGAACTATGATTAAAAAAAAATAGTCTCATTCAAATGTATTGCCGTATAATCTGTGGACACGATTCCATAAGGGGACTTGCATCATTTGTGGAAATACAGGTTGAGACTCACATGTGTGCACTGGTCCTCAGCCCTCCTCTTTTGCCCACCTCCCATACCCCACATGTTTGGGCAAACAGTATTATCACAAATGAGTCAAATGCTGTGCTTCCCATTAACTCATCCGAACCCTGTCCAGGAGAAATGAATTCAGAATTCTGTTTTCACCTCCTGGCCCTCTGGGATAGTTCTTTATCTAGATAGCAAGTGATTGGTATGATATTACTGATTATCTTTTTAGCAACTCTTTCATGATCCTAATGGATCACAGCCTACAGAGGGAGAACTTACCCATCTAAGAAGGAAAATAAACTTTTTGGCATTTAATTTTGAAATACATCTTTTGAAAATTATAGCAGGGATGATAAAGCAGATAATGTCCTAAACAATGTCCTATAGCAACTGCAATAGCCATAGAATAGTAGAAAATTGGCTCTTGTAATTTGAATAAATTCCAATCATAAATATAATACTTGCCAAAGTTTAAAAAATTCTGCAACAGATGTTTTATAAATGCGTTCTGGTTGATTGAATCTAAACATTTTTTGCATGATTACTTACACATAATAAAATTAGAAACTAAATGAGATAAAACTATATAAATGGTCCCTTAACTCTTAGGCATTCAATCTAAGACCAAAATCTAAATATAGAATAATCAATTTATGTGATGTTTAGTCCACATGAGATACATTAGAATAATTTCAGACGAAGATTTATTCCAGTGAGATTCATACTGTATGGATCACAGTGTAGTCCAATATACTGCTTTGAGCTGAAAATAGGAGGATGCACGTAGACTTATAATGTCTTAGGGTGGGGAGTGGGTATTACTGCCCACTGTACGAGTGTGTGTATGCGAGTGTGGGTATGCGAGCGTGTGTGTGTGTGTGTGTGTGTGTGTAAGAGAGACTCCTAGCCTTTGTAAAAATGTGAAGTCATCCTTCTTTACCATCTGAAAATTCAATCTTCTATGAGCATGATAGAGTCGAAACTCAAATTTTGCAGGAGGATAATATTTCATGCAAACTCTACTATATTTCATTAGAGAATTTTAAAGATTGAAAAGTATAATTTTATGTTATAAAATGCCAATTCAATGACTTCAAAGAGGTGATAATTCTTGTAAAATTGGTTGAGAGAAATTACACTAATAGCTCTTATATATTCACATATGTAATTATATCAAATGCTTACAACTGCTGTATAATGTAAGTAGAACTATTCTTATTTTATATGTAAGGAAATTAAGAGCTTATGTGTGTTAAAACCTATTACTTGCAAAAAAAGCACTATCTGATTTTATGAAAATGTGAATATTTTTAGAATAAGTGACTTATATGTTTTCGAAATATATACAAATATGTGTATAAAGTATTCAAACTGTATCTCAGAAGAATAACATAGTCCAAAGGGACATTTATTATTATTAATCTCGTTTTAAATTATTAACAAAATACCATGGAACTCAGTATCAAAGCAAAATAATAGACTGTGAACATGCCGGGACACAGGTCTTTATCCTTAACAGATACTCAATGCCAGGAGATTAATTTTATGGGCACTATAAGAGCTTTTGTAGAACTAGACTAAACAGATACCTTATGAAACAAATTCATATCCAGTTTCGCAATAGAAGGCCATTTGTGAGCACGCTGTTTCCCTCTGCTCTCCAGTGGAGAGGGCTGTCTAATTAATGACAGGACAGCTGACAACCCTTCCCTTGAGCTAGCAGGACACTTTCTGTTCTGTATATTGCTCTGCGCTGCAGGGGAACTGTTTACTCTTCGTCACTTAGATATGAGCTCCAGATGTAGGTCTTCTTAAACATCTTTCCTAATAAGTATTTAGTGCAAGACAAGTGCTATAGAAGTTTCATCATGATTTTATATTAAAATAATTGCTAGACTTGAAAGAGAATCTGAAAGCCTCCGGAATTTTTACTATAGTAACCTGTTTCTCAAATGTACAGGTATGAGTTCCTCAATTACTAAAGTAATGTATGTTTACTATAAAATGCTTCAAAATATGAAGAACAGGAAGACATCCTGTGATTTCAACACCCAGAGACGGCATTGATAAATACCTGCATACAAACTTTAAAATTAAGACCCTATACTACATTATATTATTACTTGGACATTTGTCCTTGTAAATATATCATATATGGTCCTCTAAATTCTCAACTTTCTGACTTTATCATAATTTATATGACCAATTTTCTACTTTTAAACATTAAGGTTATAATTTATTTTTTATTCATATTATAACATGTGGTGATAAACTTCTTTTGATATAAAACATTATACTTATTTCTTATTGCCTTAGGGTATACTCCTAATGGTATTTCTGGGTCAAAAGGTTTGAATATTTATTGCTTCAATATATATATTGACAATTGCCATCCATTAAAAAAATAATAATAATTTGCAGCATTGTCATCAGTCTATAGCTGCCCATTTTACTGCATTCTTACTAACATGAGGTATTACTCTTTTTAATAAAATTGGTTTGGCAGTGAAAATCATGTTTTACTGCTGTTTTAATTTGCATCTGTTATTCCTAACACAATAGAATATTTTTACATGTTTACTTGTCATTTGCTTTTTTATATGTATCGCTTGTTCATATTTTGTTCAGTTTTCTACTGTGGTGCTGACATTTTTCTCATTGACTTATATGGGAGTTAAATAAAGCAAGAATATTGACATACTACATTGTGTGCATTTTAGACTTGTTTTATATTAACCTTTGCACACACTGTGAACATTAAATCGGTGACAAATTACATAGACTAAAGGTCAGGAAATAGTTGATAGAGTCCATTTGTAAGTAAGTGAGATAACAATTTCAAGAATCTTTTATTTTAAAAAAATTCTTTGTCCTTGAAATACACTGGAAAAATAACCACATAACCCATTTTAAACCATATTTATATCGAGGATATTATAAAGTACAAGATTATTTCATAACCATAGTGGTAATGTTACTGACAGTTAACATTTACTGTGAGTCTACGTGTAAGGCACTTCACATTCTCAAAATGATTCATGAAGCAGGCACTATTTCTATTCACGTTTTATAAACAAAGAAATGGACTCTTATAGTGGAACATGCACAGGATTACAGGCCAGGGTATGTTCCATCACAGTTTTATTCCAGCTGAGATGATAGGAAAAATTGTCCATAAAGTTACCTTAAGTTGTAAAGGAAGGAAGAGCCATCCCAAATTAAAATCGTGGAATGAATATAGTAAGTTGAACCATATAACAGTTCTCTTTTTGTAGGTCAATGGTGATCAAATATTAGCAAGGTTATGTGGTTCAAACACATTAATTTGAAATGGAAAGAAACTATAGAGAAAAACACATGCAAACAAGTTGTAAAATAAAAAAAAAAAAGGGGGGCACCAGAATATCATGATTAAAGCCCAGTCAGTGTATGTTACAGAGAGCAAAACCGACCCTGACAGAGCTTACACAGATTTTCCCAACACTTAAAAGAATTATAACTTTTAGAAAGATTACATTTTTACCAATGTCTCAAATATTCAATGAGATAAATGTTTTTATTTTTTTCATTTCATTTTTATCATATTGGTAATTTTTTTGGCCTCCTCACCATCAAGATTTCTCTTTCTTTTCTCTTTGTCTCCCATCTCTCCCAACCCAGGCCCCCTCTCTCTACTCTCTTTCTCTTTTTTCCTCTTACTCTTACTTTCTTCTCCATTTGTCTGCCTCTCTTTATGTTTATAAATATTTGTTGAGGAACTACTAAGTACTATGCACAAAGGTAAATGCTCACATGCAGTGGTGAATGGGGCAGTCTTTTAAGGAGTTTGCCGATGAGGCAGTAGAGAAGGAAATAGGCAATTTATTTCCACTGGTTATGAAACTGATACCAGAAAGGGGACTCACCCAGAGCATGTCTACCTAAGGGCAGCCTGTAGTGTGTAGGCTCTTGACTTTGTGCAGGAAAGACGTCACAATACAAGTCCAGATGATTCTGAGAACACGTTTATTAAAGCTGGGGACAGTGAAACAAGGAAGGGTTTAGGATAGAAGAAGCAACGGGAGAGAGCTTAGGTGGGGCTGATTTGGCTCACCGAGTCAGAGAAAAGGGGACCTTGGAGACAGATTCTGGGGTTAGCCTGGAATGAGCTGCTGCTGCCCATCACTCCCTTGGTAGCAAGTGGGTCCCTTAGAGTTTAGGAGATGCACACCTGTGGGGAAAGAAAAGGGGAAGGCACAGGCATAGGTGTGCTCTGGGAAGGAGAGCATGTGCTGACTCCTTCATTTTGAGGGTTTTAAAGGCAAGAGGTTTAGGGGAGGTCTTAGGGAAGGATCTTAACAGAATATTTATCAGCTTTTCCAAGTGTATCTTTTCAGGGTCATGGTCTCCATTGATTGGTCAGTGCCAGGGTAGGGGGTTATTTAGTCATTGCAGCTGATCCTGGCATTGCCTGTCTGGTTTTGCTGCTTTCCTGGGCCTGGAGCTAAAATACAACTGAGGCCTACATGTTATCTCTAGGGAGGAAAAGTCAGGGGTCTAAACTGCTTGGCCAACAATATGCCGGGGGAAGAAAGGCCATACTTGAGGCAAGGTCCGGCCCCAGTTTTATCCATTGCTAGACACCTGGGGCTTTCTGCCCTCGTGACCTACTGTGTTTGGCTGTAAATTGCTCTGCCAGTTGTTTCAGCGATTTGCCTCAGTTTCTCCATTTCACTTGCCAAGTAATTTTCCTAGCTTCTTACTAAATTTCCTCAAAACCACTTGGTCAGGCTACTTAAAGTAATCTTGAATGATGGTGGAGGCCTTTCCAAAGATGTTGTCTTTGAAACTGAGATGTTCAAAGGAACGGAGTCCTAGAAAGCATAGCATTCTCATTAATTTAGAGACAGAAACCAGAATTCAAGGTGCTAATGTGGTTGAAATTAGTGGGTCTGGGCACTGGAGGTAATTGTATTTAATAGCATCATGTTTGTAAAAAAGTTAAATTCTGAATTAAAAATCTTCCCACAAAGAAAACTTTAAGTTCATATGGTTTCACTGGTGAATTTTATCAAATATTTTAAAAAGAAATAATGCCAATGTTACTCAAGCTCTTTAAGGTAATAGAGGAATAGAGAACAGGTCACATTCATTTTATGGAGGCTAGTACAATCAAATTCTGAAAAAGACACTGAAAAAAGAAATTACAGGCTAATACCCCTCATGAACATATATAATTGAATCTTAACAAAACACTGGCATTAAATCCAGCAATATGTAAAAATGAAACACATCATGACCAAATGACTTTTATCTCAGGACTGTAAAGGGGTTTGACATTCATTACTTTGACAGAAGAGAAGATCCGTATGATAATCTAAGGGGTACAGAAAAATCATTTTCCAAAATTCAGCAAATATCCATTATCCACATTCTCAGCAAACTAGGAAGAAGGGCACATTCTCAACTGATGAACAGTACCTGCTAAAAATGTTCTTCTAACATCTTAGTTAAAATCAGACACAAGCTCTTTTAGAAAGAAACACTTAGCCCTGGCTGATTTGGCTTAGTGGTTTGAGAGTCAGCCCGTGGACCAAAGACTCTTGGAATTGATTCCAGTTAAGGGCACATGCCTTGATTGCAGTTTGGCCCTGGTCGGGGTCGTGCAGGAAGTGGCCAGTTGATGTGTCTCTCTCACATTGATGTTTCTCTCTCTCTCTCCCCAGACTCTATCTGAAGATAAATGAAATATCCGTGGGTAGGCATTCAACAAAAACAAAAAACTTAGAACTAAATTGGTGTGATGGCCTTCTAGAGTTTGGAGTACAGCCCTAGTCTGAGGGGCAGATCTGCCATGAGGCTGGGTAACAGGACAAATTAACACATGGCTATTGAGGGCAAAACACTGGTCGAAGAACAGCTCTGACACCAGGCTGAGCTTAGGAGGTTCTGGGACTCAGGGCCTACACTGATGTTCAGAATTCCCATTTGATCATTAGGCCCTTGGCTTTGAAAAAAATACATATATTTTTACTGATTTTTTAGAGAGAGAGAAGAAAAGGGAGAGGGGGAGAGAGAGAGAGAGAAATATCTATGTGAGAGAAAAATATCGATTGGCTGCATCCTGCACACCCCCTACCAGAAATCAAACCCACAACTTGGACATGTGTCCCAACTGAAAATCAAACTCACAACATTTTTTCCCCCCATTTTTTGCACAGATAGAGTGGGAGGGAGAGAGAGGAAGAGAGAGAGAAACATCGACGTGAAAGGGACACATCGAGTGGCTGCCATCCGTACGACCAACCTGGGCCGGAGACAAACTGCAACCGAGGTACATGCCCTTAGCGGGAACCGAACCCGGGTCTCTCCGGACCACAGGCCGATGCTTTAACCACTGAGCCAAACCAGCCAGGGCTCAAACTCAAAACCTTTTAGTGCATGGACCAATGCCCAAAAGTAAGCCACACTGGCCAGGGCCGCCTTCAGTCTTGTTGATAAAATAACTTAGTTCGAAGCTCCAGAGAATTTTGCAATGAGGTGGTTGTTATGCCAGATTTGACTCTGAAGTCAGCCCATGAATGACCTGTTGGTAGATGTAGCTATGGGCTGCTAGGTATGCAGCAAAAGCAAAACTATGCAGTTCAAACTGATGGTATTTGACCTTCATAAGCTTTATTAAGTTATACCTCAAATTGCATTCTTAAAAAATGTTATAGATTTTATTGGTATTTGGTGGATTATATCTATAAATTATTGGTGCAGTATAATAATAATAATAATAATTTTTATTTATTGCTGACAGTGTTACAGATGTCTCCCTCTTTGCCCCCCTCTACCCAGCCTCCATATTTTTATTTAAAAATTGAAAACTCCACAGAATATCCAGTAAATAGTTCATTCAAGAGCTATCTTAATTTCTAGTCTATCATATCAATATGACCTCCCTGTTATTATTGGTTGAGCTTCCATTGTCCTTCCCAATATACTATCTGTCCTAGACTCTTCCCATTGCTTGCCAGTATAAATGAAGACTCTAGGGGCTTTACTGGGCAGAACTTGCTAGTGATGCCACTAAAAAGATGCCTTTCAAATGCTACCAGACTTCGCTTATGACAGTTTTCAAAAGCAATTTTCCCCTGGTTGTAACAACAACAACAAAATATTTCCATCACTGCTTCATGATACAAGTGCTTTAATACAATTGAGAAATACCATTCAGATTTTGTTTTTTTTAAAATTGATATGTAAATTATGCAATTTTCACAGCTTGTTTACACTGGCACTGGATTAGTTACTGCAGTATCTTATTCTGATCAACTTATCTGATTTAGAAATGTTGTATGTTACTAAATGTACAAAAAAATGTATTAAGTGTATATCCCTGACTACCTTTCATCTGTTTATAAGGCATCAATGAATGTTGCTTAATGTTGGTAATTGTTCCAAACTTCCATGTGTTTCCCCATTGTCCTTTAAAAGCATGGCAGATCTTGGCATTTCAAATTCTATCTTCAATAGTTGACATTTTTAATTCTGATCTCTAGACAAACACCATTTCCTAGAAAAATTGTTTTTATAACCTTCTTTAGGTGAGTTGTGTTAACTTAAGAGGGCTAAGATGTCTCTCAGCAGTTATACATCCTCGTTTCTTTTTTACTATGTTAAAACCTCATCCGTAAAGATTTGAAAAATATAGTCAATGTCCTGAAGATGAGTTTATAATTTCTTCCAAGTCTATCAAAAGCCTTTATAGAGCTATTATACAAAATAAAAATAGTGTAAGGTTCTAGTTAAATTAAAATGTCAGTTTTTCTAGAATGGAATTAATGAGATTTTTAGCACTGCAGCATATACCCGTGGAAAGAGGCAGTGGACTACTTACCCAATGATCTGAGTTCCAGTCCTGACTCCATCAGAAATAAATTTAGCACCTGTGTAAATTATTTTCTATATCTTGGACTTCTATATCATTGGTCAAAAAACTAAACACATAATGTGCTGGAAAAGAGACCCACTATAAGGTTCCTGATGTCTCTAAAATACCTACCTTCTGGGTATCAATTGAATATATGGTGTTACCCTAGTTGGTATCAGAGAGAAATCTGTATTGTGGAACTATAACTTCTAATTACAGTTTTATTTCTCTCCAGATCTTACTGAATGGATTTAACAATAAATTGCTTGACTTTAGTTGGTCTAGAGTGGGGAGAAAAACTCAACAGTCTCACGTTCCACATAGAAGACAGTCTTTGTCACCCCAACCGGGGCCTCAGTGCATGGGATGGCTTAAGAGCTCTAGGTGTGGGTGAAGGAAAATGGTAGAATATGTAACTAGTTGTACAGTTATTGCTCAGGAACCCCCATGTTGGGACTCTGTTTCTCTCATGTGGGCTGTGGAGAGACTCTAAAGGGTCAAGTCTATAGACGGACCCATTCAATTTGACTGGGAACAAAGGGAGTTTTGCTCAGCTCTCTGTTCAGGACAAAAAGCAGAGTTAGCACTTTATCTCAACAATGCGCTTCACTATTTATGACAGACTTTCACGTGAATTCCAGGTCCTCTGAAGACATGCATGAGACTGTCAGGTGATGGACAAAGTGTAGTGAGGTTGATGGTTTGGGTTGATAACAAATCCAAGTAAGGTTTCCTGGTTTTAGATGTCATGTTTTGGGCATCTCCATCAGATACACAAGTTAAATATCAGTGTTTTTCTTAAAGGAGCAATTAATAAAAAACTACAAAAAAATAAAATCATTTCTGTTTGTCTCGTTTCTTTTCTTTTTCTGTTTCAGAAGTCTGTTCTTTAACACTGCCTGAGCAGTTAAGGTAGGAAAATGCAGACTTTCATTTGAAGCAAAACTGGCCTAAATCATTCTGTTGGAACCCTCCCAAGTACAGAGTAAAGAATGTGTGGCATCCAGGTCCATTAAGGATTGAAATGTGACCAACTGCCAATGTTTTCTGCTTTATTGACACAAGACGGCTCTATGAAGTGGCAGTTGAATAGAAAATAGGCTTTTAGCCTGAAAAAGAATAGCATATTTCTATACCCCCTTTCAAGCAAATATTGTTTTAAAAACACCATTAATGAATGATGGATATAATTTTTCAACTATTTTATCTTGACTAGTTCTTTTTTATGGTAACTTTGTAAGTTATGCGGCATAATTCTTACTCTGTCAGACAAAATTTTTCTATTATTTGAAAGCAGGATAGTAACTTTGAAGCATATAAAAAGATGGAAACACATTTTCCTCCTTTTTCTCTCTGTTGTATAATTAATCACCTTTAAGCATATTATGTTCCTTTCCAATTTGGATAAATATTACTTTCATTCTATGTATCTATGTTACATATACATGTAGGTACTTACATTTTAAATAAAAATTATATCTAAGACTAAATATTTATATGCTTAGATTTTACATATTGTATTTTTTATTTTACATATTTTAGATTTTAATATTTATGTATAGCTCAGTATATTATATGCTTACATTTGTTATATCTAAACATAAATATTTATATACATAATCTATAATTGTATGGGTAAAAACAAGAGTCACTTATTTTGTTTATATATGCTCATAGAGGGATCTTATGTATTTAAGAGCAATTACTTTGTCAACTATTCTTCTAGATTTTGGGTATATTTCAGTATAAGTTAGACTAAAAATTTGCCTCCATGAAATTTACATTCTATCAGTTGAAACATACTTGATTTATCATTACTATTTGGGGTAAAGTGAGTATATTAGTGGCTTGTATGTGATACCAAAATATTATTATGGGGTAGAAAAAATAATTGACATAATTTTGGGGGGGCTCTGTTGCTTCATTTATATTAATTACTAGGTCCAAAACATTTTTATCTTGATCAATTCCATTTTGTTATATTTTGTAAGCAAAATCTTCATAATGCACTCTGGCATTAATTATTATTTTAGATTTTAATAAATATTATCCAGTATCAAAAAGAAGCATACAATTTAAATAACTGTATAATTATTTGTCTTCTAAATTAATTATCAACAGATAAGGTAGCATAGAGATTTCTGTATTCTGTATTTCTAAAGATATAAAACTAAATTTCTTCTTGAACCTAATTTTCCCTGTTTATATCAATCATGTGGTACTGTTTATTTGATTATGAAAATTACATAAGACAGCTTGAAAGAATGTGTATACTACAGCAAGATAACGTTAAAATTGATGATAAAACAAAAGCAGGCATAAATATATGACTAAAATGCATTCCTGATCATGAATATACTTAGTTGCTGTCTGCTTCTCAACTACAGTTACAGATTAAAATGATTCAGGTATCTTAAAAACACAGATTCCCAGAGTCCTTCACCTTTGGAGTCTGATTTGATTGGTCTCCTGACATGGGGTCCTTGCAATGTCAAATTTTTAAGAATTTCAAATATACTCTATAGATAAGGCAGGAGGACCACTTCTTTTGCTGAACCACAGATTTGTCTTTCAGCTTCCAGGCAGATTAGGCCACTTAATAATGCCAATAGGTTAAAAATAAGCCAGTGTTCAGGATAAGTATAACACTGTGGTCCTAGACTAAGTAGATTTTTCCTGGGGGTGGGTGGGATGCTCATAGGAGGACATACTGTGACATAATGAACCACATCTACAATAGCATCTCTGTGAAAGACACAATGAGATCTATCAGACTCTTATAATGAGTCTGATCAGAGGCAGCACATTTGCTTCATTGTTGTTATATTTTCTTAACCACTGTGTTATTAAAACTAGAAAAAAGTAAAATTTAAAAGAGGTACAAGCTGAAATAAACTGCATTAGAATTTATAGCAATATCACTTCTAGCAGTTTCTAGTAGACATTGATTAGACACAGACTAATTCTCACTGTATTGACTCTGCTGTATTAAACCAAAGGACTCCCTTTATTAAATTAGCAAGGGAAACAACCTATAAAAGTAATTAAGGAAGAAAGGAGGGCAAAATTAATGCTAATAAATGGTAAGGGAGGGGTTTATTTGCATGAGCCTTGGACATTCCTCAGGAGCAAGGATAATGCGGTAAACGTGTCATCAATCTCGGTAAGGACTGGATCCAGTGGAAAAGGAAAACGGCAGAGCCGAAGCTGCCCTATGCTGTTTCAGCCATAGTTTCAGAATTTGATTTTATGAATCTAAACAGCACCTTTTGGCATCTCTGTCTGCATCTTTGGATGTGACAGAGAAAGGATTCCTGTCAAAACCAATAAAAAGGCTGGGATTATTTGGAAACATGACATGACTAATTGAGACCGCAAAAAACAGATAGTAAAAGTTAATGCTGTGACCTTCCAAAGGGCATATTATATAATACAAAAATCAACACCCCTCCTCAGTGATGACTGGGGATCAATTATCAGTGGCATTGTGCCTGGAGGCAGGTCATTGATCATTCCTCCTGCCACTGCACTGACTGCTGTTGCTACGGTTATTGAATGCTATTAAACCTGCTGCCCGGCGCTAGCCATCCTTTGTCCCCAGCTTCCAATGTTGCAGGAGAATGGGGTTTAGAAACTCAGATTTGAATTGTGGCCAAATCCTGATGTCAATTTTTTTTTTTTTTTATGAAATGTTTGCTGTAAAAGATCCTCACAAATAATTCAATAAGTATCTTCATATTTGTAAAAATAATGGCATCTCAAATTCCATGCTAAAACTTAATCTCATTCCATGTACAGCAAAAGTATGGAGTGAAAACCTATCAGCCCACCTTAAACTTGTTGGAGAACAATAACTGACTCCTGAAAGCCCATATACTTGGAGTCTTTAGTCTCAAGGGAAATGGTGAGTTGAACTGTTGACACTACTAATAAGGATTGACGATATCAGAACTGCAATTTTTGGAAAAAAAGACACAACTTTGCTCTCTTCCCCAAGGTAAATATCGAAACGGCAAGGAATACGTCCTGGAAATTGAAAAGTGTAAAAAACAAACAATAACTTTCTTTTGGGCCACCATTTTGTTTTCTTAAATTTTTATTTTAAGAAAAATAGAATGGTTTCATGTGTGACAGTGTCTAGGGACACTCAGATATGCTTGAACCCAATTCTTCAGGAGGGTTCAGAAGAATTGAAAGATCCAGACTACTTCTTGCCAGCCTGATAAGGAAGTGTGTGTGTGTATATATGACTTTCTTTTATTTGTATGAGAGGAACCAGCGTGGGACAAGGAACAGTGTTAGCAAACACACCAGCAATATATAATGACAAATGCCAAAGGCAAGAGTAGCAGAGGTGATGGCAAAAAGCCCAATCAATTTAGGAAATTGATCCACTAACATAAAGAAAGCCCTGGAAAAAAACAACAGGAAAGAATTTTCACATCACTAAAAATTATGTGTTCTCTCCTTCTTCTTCTTTTTTTTTTTTTTTTGTTAATCCTCACCCGAGGATCTTTTTCCTTTGATTTTTTTTTTTTTTTTTTTTTTTTTTTTCAGAGAGAGTGGGAGGGAGGGAGGGAGGGAGGGGGGGAGAGAGAAACATCCATGTGAAAAAGAGACACATTGATCGGTTGCCTCCCCCAGGAACCACTACTGGGGCCAGGATGGAACCTGCAATCCAGGTACAGGCTCTTGACTGGGAATTGAACCCGAGATCCTTTGGTGGGCAGCCAGCCTTTCACTCCCGAGCAACACTGGCCAGGCCAACATGTTCTCTTCTTTTTTCAAGAAAAGGGAAGGGGCCATGAGATGCGTGATGCTCCCAGGAACTGATGCGAGGGTCTCAGAATTAAGGACAACGTCCCCGGTTACCAGCCACATTAATCCTAGTCCTCCCTGGGTGTGGTGGACTTGCTCGTTTGCTTTAGAGTCTCACAGGATTACAAGTCAGGCTGTGGTCTCATCTGAGACTGGGCTGGCGTTGTCACACTCAGTTCCACAGGCTGTCGGAGCAAGGGCCTCACTCTTGCACCTCTGCCATAACCAAGGTAACAGGCCCACACTAGCCTGGTAGAGGATGAAGGACACAGGCTCCCATGCCCTACCCCAGAAGCCTCCAACTGCCAGACATGTGAGTGAGCTCCTTCGAGAAAACAGCTCTGCTGAGGCCGGTCTAAATGCAAACCTGCAAAGCCATGAACCAAATAAACATTTATTATGTTAAACCCCTGGTTTTGAGGTGGCTTGTTAATGCAATATCATTTTGTAGTAGATAACTGATGTACTTGTAATTACTCTATCTCAAAATTTCTCATGTATTTTAAGAAGTTATTAGTGTGATTGAGGGTGTGTGTTTTAGTTGGTTGGAAAACTTAGTAATTTATATCATGGGTTTTGATTTTTTTTTTTCCTTTGGTAGCTCAGCAGTCAGTTTTTCTAATAATGAGGCTGATGCTGATCCAAGATACCAGATATCAGATGTGACTTGCACAGGATATTATGTATAAATAATTGGACCCCAGAACAATTTTCTAGATGTTAGCATTATTTGTTTTTCCCACCACATCGGAGATTTTTCAGCAAATTGTGTCCAATTTATGCAACAAAAATGATACTTATCTCACAGAAGAGTTTCCATAAGATGGCATTTGACATATGCACTCATCATAGTCAAGACTTCTATTTTGAAATATGGAATTCATACACATACTGCCTCTCAATGTTTTGTTTAAAAAAAAACTCTGAGAATTAATTTTCATTTTTCATGTTTCAATTCACTTCCAACAAATGTTATTATACTTAAGAAATAACATTTATTTTATTCATTTTAATTTTAATTGACTTACCTAATATCTTACAGAAGTAAAATGTCAAATATCAAAAAGCAATTAGTTCATTCCTAGTTAGATTTTTGCATTTAACACCCACTCTTTCTGAAAAATTTTTAACTGAAGTGTGCCTATTCTTATATTTCTCCTTTAGCATTTATTATTTATATTTATTTATTTTTAATACATTTTTATTGATTTTTTTTAGAGAGACAGGAGGGGAGAAAGAGATAGGAACATCCATGTGAGAGAGAAACATGGATCGGCTGCCTCCTGCACGCCCCCTACCCAGGGTTGAGCCTGCAGCCTGGGCATGTGCCCTAACAGGGAATCAAACTGGGACCTCTCAGTCCATGGGATGATGCTCAATCCACTGAGCCACACCGACCAAGAATTTAGCATTTATTTTAAAGACTGCTAGTGACACTTCAAATAATATTTTTCTAATCAGATGTTTTGATTATAGAAGCTGTGATAAGAATTTTGGAAAACCATATGACCTGTCTGAGAAGCAACAGATTATGCTAGAATCCTAAAAGGTACTAAAGAAAAGAATTCCAAAAGTAACCCCCCAGGAATGTATGACATTCAGGAATAATCTCATTCTTGAGGTAATCTCATAATTAGAGTTTTGTTCAAAAATTGAAAATAAAGCTACAGACTCAAACCGCAATTTGCTTCAGTGAGTTATGTCAACTTAATTTTTTCTACTATATAGAGATGTAATTCATTTATAGTGAACTACACATATTTAAATTGCACAGTCTCAAGAATTTTGACATATGTATGCGCTGAAACTATCACCATAATCCAGACACCAAGTAAAAGTTTTTTATGCCCCTGGGCCATCGCTCCCTTCAATCCTGTCCCAGCAACCCTGGATCTGCTCTCTGTCATTAAGGGGTAGACTGCATTTCCTGGAATCTCATGCAAAAGGAATCAGAGCCTGGAACCAGAGCTGTTATGGTGTTTTGACTATCTGCTTTCACTCAGCGTGATAACTTTGTGATCCATCCACGTTGTTGCATATATCAGAAGGTCTTTGATTTTGTTGTTGAGTAGTTTTCAATGGAATAAATAGACTGTATTTTGTTTACCTATGAGACTATTAATGAACATCTGGGATGTTTGCAGTGGTTGGTCATTACAAATAAAGCTGCTTTAAGCACTTGTATACAAGTCTTTTATGGACATACGCTTTCTTCTCTCGTGTGTGAATACCCAGTAGTGGAAGGGCTGCTTCTTATGGTAAGTGTATGTTTAACTTGTTTAAAAAACATTGTCAAACTCTTTCCAAAGCAGTTGCATGATTCTCACTCACAGTGTGTGAGAGGTCCAGGCTTTTATACACTCATGTCTGTCTTTTTAGCCATTTTGAAGGTATGTGGTGATATCTGATTGTGATTTGAATTTGTATTTCCCTGCTGGTTGATAATATTGATATCTTTTTTTTTTTTTTTTTTGAAGGGAGGTAGGATTTATGTGTCTTATTTTGTAAAGATCCCATTTAATCTTTTGCTCATTTCATTGGTTCATTTGTTTAATAGCTTAAATGTTAATGAAGTTTAAGTTAATTATTTTTAAAATATGTTTTAATTGATTTTTTTCGAGAAAGAGGAAGGAAGAGAGAAATAGAAACTTTGATGTGAGAGAGAAACAATGATCAGCTGCCTCCTGCATGCCCTCCCTGGGGGACAGAGCCTGCAACCTGGGCATGTGCCCTGATGGGGATCGAACCGGGACCTCTCAGTCCATGGGAAAATGCTCAATCCACTGAGCCACACTGGCTGGGCCATTTTTTCTTTTAGGATTCTGGGGTGTGTGTATGTGTATGTGTGTGTGTGTGTGTGTGTGTGTGTGTGTGTGTATGTGTATTTACCCAAGATCATAAATTTTTATTTTTTAGTTATTTTTTTATCCTCACCTGAGAACATTTTTTTGCATTTTTATTTTCAGAAGAGTGAGAGGGAGAGATGGGGGAAGAGAGAGAGAGACACATCGACTGGTTGCCACCCACACAACCCCAACCAGGGCTGAGGACAAACTGCAACAGGGGTAGGTGCCCTTACGGAAACCGAACCCGGGACTCTCTGGCCCACAGGCCGATGCTCTAACTGCTGAGCCAAACGGGCAAGATCATAAATATTTAAAAAAATTTTTTCTAGATACCTTAATTTTAGATTTTATAATAACTATGATCTACTTAAAATTTTTAAATGTATGCTATGAGTAAAGAGTATGTATAATTTTCTGATATTATTTGCTGACATGACTTTTCACTTCTCATTGAATTGTCGTGATATCTTTGTCAAAAATAAAGTTACCACATAAGTGTAGGTCAACTTCTAAACTGAAGGTTCTGAATTGGAAGGCAATTTTGCATACATAACCCCTCCTCCCTCATCGGAAATATTTGGCAATGTCTGGAGATATTTTTTGCTTGTCACAATTCTGAGTTGCTACTGATATCTAGAGTACAGAGGCCAGGGATGCTGCTGACTATCCTACAATTCACATGACAGCGCCACCACAAAGAGTTATTTGTGCCCAAATGTCAACAGTGCCAAAAGCTGAGAAACTATTTTAGGCTTTCTCTGAAATTCCATAGATCTACCTTCTCACCATTATCATGCAATCTTGTTTATTGTAGCTTTAGACTAAATTCAGAAATCAAGCTGAGATAAATCTTCTGTGTTCTGCTTTAAATAACAACAACAACAACAAAAAAAAACACTTTGGCTATTCTAGGTTTTTAATATTTCTATATAATTTTTTTAAATTTATTTTTTTAATTGTATTTATTGGGGTGACATTGGTTGGCAAAACCATAGAGGTTTCAAGTGAATAATTCAACAAAAACATCATTTGCACACTGCATCTTGCACGTATCACCCCAAGCAAAGTCTCTTTCCATCCCCATTCCCCCCTCCTTTGCTCACCTCTCTCTAACCCCCACCTGCCTTTCCCTCTGGCTATCACCACACTGTTGTCTGTGTCCATGGGTTATGCATATATAACCCTGTCACCTTCTTTCATCCAGTCCTCCCTCCCCTCTCTCCTCTGAAAGCTGTCAGTCTGTTCCATGTATCTATGTCAATGTTTCTATTTTATTTGTCAGCTTATTTTGTTCACCAGATTCCATATATGTAAGATCGTATGGTATCCATCTTTATATGACTGGTGTATTTCACTTATCATAATAATCTCCAGGCACATCCATGCTGTCACAAAAGGTAAGATTTATTTCTTTTCATGGCCACATAGTATTTCATTGTTTAAACATACTGGGGATTTTTAATCTGCTCATCTATTGATGGGCATTTGAGCTGTTTCCAGATCTTGGCTGTTATAAATAACACCTCTATGAATATAGGGGTACATGTATTCTTTCAGATTGATGTTTCAGGATTCTTAGGATATATTTCCAGAAGTGGAATCACTGGGTCAAAAGGCAGTTCCATTTTTAATTTTTTTTTAGAAAATCCACGCTCCTTTTCATAGTGGCTGCACCAGTCCGCATTCCCACCAACAGTGTACAAGGATTTCCTTTCTTCACATCCTCACCAGAACTTACTGTTTGTTGATTTATTAATGGTAGCCATTCTGGCAGGTGTGAGGTGATACATCACTGTAGTTTAAATTTGCATTTCTTGCCCTGGCCGGTTTGGCTCACTGGTTAGAGTGTTGGCCTGCGGTCCAGAGAGACCCGGGTTTGGGTCCCACTAAGGGCGTGTACCTCAGTTGTAGTTTGTCCCCGGCCTTGGTTGGGTCGTGCAGGAGGTAGCCACTCGATGTGTCCCTTTCACATCGATGTTTCTCTCTGCCCCCTATCTGAACCCCCCAAAATGGAAAAATGTCCTCGGGTGAAGATAAAAAAATAAAAATAAATTTGCGTTTCTCTGATGATTAATGATGCTGAGCATTTTTTCATGTCTATTGGCCATCTGTTTGTCCTCTGTGGAGAAGTATCTATTCAGGTCCTTTGCCCATTTTTAAATTGAATTGTTTGTCTTTCCAGGTGTTGAGTTGCATAAGTTCTTTATAAATTTTGGAATTTAACCCCTTATCAGATGTATTGGCAAATATGTTCTCCCATATAGTGGGTTCCCTTTTCATTTTGTTGAGGATTTTTTTTTTTTTATCCTCACCTGAGGACATTTTTCCATTTTTTGTACAGACAGAGTGGGAGGGAGAGAGAGGAAGAGAGAGAAAGGGAAACATCGATGTGAAAGGGACACATCGAGTGGCTGCCACCCGCATGACCAACCAGGGCCGGGGACAAACTGCAACCGAGGTACATGCCCTTAGCGGGAACCGGACCCGGGTCTCTCCGGACCGCAGGCGGATGCTCTAACCACTGAGCCAAACTGGCCAGGGCTTTGTTGAGGATTTCTTTTGCTGCACTAAAGCTTTTTAGTTTTATGCAGTTCCATTTGTTTATTTTTTCCTGTGTTTCCCTTGCTTAGGAAATATATCAGGAAAAGTATTGCTATAAGAGATATTTGAGATTTTATTGCCTATGTTTTCTTCTAGGATTTTCATGATTTCATGACTTACATTTAAGTCTTTCACCCATTTTGAGTTTATTCTTGTATATGGTGTAAGTTGATGGTCTAGTTTCACTTTTTTTGCATGTATCTGTCCAATTTTCTGAACACCATTTATTGAAGAGACTGTCTTTACTCCATTGTGTGCTCTTGCCTTCTTAGCCAAATATTAATTGACCATAATTGTGTGGGTTAATTTCTGGGCTCTCTTTTCTGTTCCATTGATCCAAATGTTTATTCTTGTGCCAGTACTAGGCTGTTTTGATTATCATGGCCTTGTTGTGTAGTTTGATATCAAGTATTTTGATACTTCCAACTTTGTTCTTTTTTTCTCAAGATTACTGAGGCAATTTGGGGTCATTTTTGGTTCCATCTAAATTTTTGGAATATTTGTTCTAGATCTGTGAAATACACCATTGGTATTTTAATAGGAATTGCATTGAATCTATAAATTCCTTTGGGTAGTATGGACATTTCATTTCATAAATACGGTATATGCTTCCACTTATATGTATCTTTCACAATTTCTTTCTTTAATGTCCTATAATTTTCTGAGTACAAGTCTTTTACCTCCTTGTTAAGTTTGTTCCTAGATACCTTCTTTTTTTTGGTAATAGTAAATGTGATTGTTTTCTTAATTTCTCTTTCTGCTAGTTCATTTTTGGAGTATAGAAATGTCACTGATTTCTGAATATTAATTTTATATTGTGCTACTTTGTTGAATTTATTAGATCTATTAGTTTTTTTGGTGGAGTCTTTAGGTTTTCTTTGTACAATATCATGTCATCTGCGAATAATGACAGTTTTACTTCTTCCTTTCCAATTTACATACCTTTTATTTTTTCTTATTGTCTGATTGCTGTGGCCTGGACTTTCAGTACTATATTGAATATGAGTGCTGAAAGCAGACATCCCTGTCTTGTTTCTGGTCTTAAGGAAAACACTTGTAGTTTTCGCCCAATGAGTATGATGTTGGCTGTAGGTTTGTCATATACGGCCTTCATTATATTGAGGTATGATTCCCGTCTCCACTTTGCTGAGAGTTTTTATCATAATGAGTGCCATTTTTTTTTAGCAAATTGTTTTCTGTATCTATTGATATGATTTTTAGCCTTCATTTTGTTTATGAGATGTATCATGTTTTTTGATTTGCGAATATTGTACCAACCTTGCATCCCTGGAATAAATCTCACTTAATTATGATGTATAATCTTTTTAATGTATTGCTGGATCTTGTTTGTTAATATTTTGTTGAGGATTTTAGCATCTATGTTCATTGGAGATATTGGCCTATTATTTTCTTTCTTTGTAGTGTCTTTATTTAGTTTTGGAATTAAGATAATGCTGACCTTGTGAAAAGAGCTCGGAAGTTTTCCCTTCTCTTGAACATTTTTGGAAAAGTTTGAGAAAGATAAGTGTTAGTTCTTCTTTGAATGTTTGGTAAAATTTGCCTGTGAATCCATATGGTCCAGGACTTTTGTTTCTTGGAAGATTTTTTTGATTATTGCTTCAATTTTATTAGCTGTTATTGGTCTATTCGGGTTTTCTGATTCTTCCTGATTCAGTTTTGGAAACTTGTATGTTTCTAGGAATTTATCCAATTTGTTGGCATATAGTTGTTTATAGTATTTTCTTACAATTCTTTGTATTTTTATGATGTTAGTTCTCCTCTTTCATTTCTGGTTTTATTTATTTTGGTTATCTCAGTTTTTTTTTCTTTATGATTCTGGTTAAAAGTTTGTCAATTCTGTTTATCTTTTCAAAGAACCAGCTCTTGGTTTCATTGATGTTGCTTACTGTTTTTTGTTTTTAGTCTCTATGTTATTTATTTCTGCTCTGATATTTATTATTTCCTTCCTTCTACTTACTCTGGGTTTTGTTTATTGTTTCTTTTTCTTTCTAGTTATTTTATGTATGTGGTTATATTGTTTATTTGAGATTTTTCTTGCTTTCTCAGGTAGGCCTATAATGCTATGAACTTCCCTCTCAAGATTGCTTTCACTGTGTCCTACAAATTTTGGATTGTCATGTGTTCATTTTTATTTATTGCTAGGTTATTTTTTATTTCTTCCTTGATCTCATTGTTAGTTTGTTCATTGTTTAATAACATGCTATTTGTCTCCATGTGTTTGAATGTTTCTCAGTTTTATTTATTTTTTGTTTGTTTGTTTTTATAGTTGATTTCTAGTTTCATACCATTTTGGTCAGAGAAGATACTTGATGTGATTTCAATCTTCTTGAATTTTTTAAGACTTCTTTTGTGTTCTAACACATGGTCTATCTTTGAGAATGTTCCATGTGCACTTGAAAAGAATATATATTTTGTTGCTTTGGGATGAAATGTTCTGTAAATATCAGTAAAATACATCTGATCCAGTGTGTTGGTTAAGGCCACAGATAATTTGTTGATTTTTTTCTCTGGAAGACGTATTCAGCAATGACAGTGGGGTCTTGAAGTCCCCTACTATGATAGTATTGCTGTTGATCTCCTTTTTAAAATCCACCAAGATTTTCTTTATATATTTAGGTGCTCCTATATTGGGTGCATGTATATTTACAATGATTATATCCTCTTGTTAGATCAATATCTTTAGTATTATGTAGTGACATTCTTTGTTTCTTTTCTATGGCCTTTGTTTTGAAGTCTATTTTGTCAGATGTAAGTGGTGTTGTTACCCCAGGTTTTGTTGTTGTTGTTGTTGTTTCCATTTGCATGGAATCTTTTTTCCCCATCCCTTCACTTTCAGTCTTATCTTTTGTTCTGAAGTGTCTCCTGTAGATAACATATATTTATATCTATATCTATATCTATATCTATATCTATATCTATATCTATATCTATAATCCTCATCCAAGGATATTTTTGTCCATTTACTTTCAGACAGAGTGGAAAGGAGAGAGAGAGAGAGAGAGAGAGAGAGAGAAACATTGATGTGAGAGAGAGACGCATCAGTTGGTGTCTCCCACACAACCAGGGCTGAGTACTAAACCACAACCAAGGTACATGCCCTTGACTGGAATCAAACCCATGAATCTTTGGTCCATGGGCCAATGCTCTAACCACTGAGCAAAACTGGCCAGGGCATATCCATATAAATTTTTGATACAATTTGTCAGTTGTTACAAAAGCAGTGCTGGAGTTTGTTTTATTACATAGTCTATATAAATATATTTTGGGAGAAATAAAAATCTTGAATACTGAGCTTTTATTTCCAGATACATGATATTCTTTTGGCATTCTTTAATTTTTTCAGTGATATTTTGTACAGTTTTCAGTGTAGAGTTCTTGAACATCATTTGTTAGATTTAGTCTTACTAATTTTATTGTTTCTTGCCCTATATAAAATATCTTAGATACATGGTTAAAGTTGTAGATGAACATTAATGGTGGGCATGTGGATATTCCATATATGCCAGTGGATTTAATAGAAGATGTGTTTACACAGTTTCTATAAATCTTTAAAGACTGACCACAATTTTTCTGGCTCCTGCGGAAAGGCTCTTCTGCTGCATTTTCTTTGGATGATGTTTTTCTAGCTGTTTTCCAGATACTATTTGTTCTGTCAGCTGTTAGACTGCTGTCAGATTTTTCTGTAGGTTCTCGATCTGTTTGCCTGTCTCAGGGTCTCCCGAAGGCAACTGAGGCTCTCCTTCATGGTGTGCTCCATAGGGAGAACTGGGGCCAAGTCTGGACTTGCCCACCTCTCATTTTCTGCCCTGCAGCTGGCTATCCAAGCCTCATGCTTTCTCTCACTTTCAAGGCTGTTTTGTTAGCAGCTTTCCATTTCCTGGTTGTGGCTCCTCTCACGCAGTTTAGAATGGATGATTGGTTCATTTCTTAAAACCAGGCATCTATAAGTCGTTGAAGCTTTATGTTCTTCACTGGAAAATTCACTTGGAACTGCTTGGTAAGTTATTGCTTTTGCTGGAAATATTCCACCCAAAAATACCTGCCAAGAATCCTGTCATATTTCTGCATTTGATGGCACATCATATTCATACAAGATAGAGACAAGTTAATGCCAGATCTTGTACCAGTGTTAACACGTAACCTGGGAGGACGTGGAGCTGTTAAAATGCTCTTATCATCTGGGCACCAAGGGAAAAAAGTGGAATCAGGGGATTACAGATTCAGAAATAAATCTGAAGTTTGTGACATCCCACACTTCCTTTGTCTCTTCAGATTTCAGAATTCAGCTGGTAGTACTAATATGTGTACAAGAGGGCTGTTGCAGGCTGCATTATGATGAGTAGTTTCAAAGTCAAACACAGAATCACATTGGGCAATTATGAAACCCAAACAGAACAAAATTCAGTAGAACTAGTAGAACTAGAATTCTGAACTACCCCATTAAGAAGCCAGTTTTTGGCAATTGCACTACAGCACTCTATTTGCTGCAACATAATTCAGCTCCCTTCTCTGCAACCCACCCCCCGCCCAGTGGGAAGCTCCTATCTTGTCAATATCTGTACTATGAAAGTACAGTTTTAGCTTTTCTATTCCCTAGGATTATAATTTATCAGCCTTAAAGACACTTTTGTTGGCTGCAACAGGAATATCAAATTGGGGTTATGGAAATAATCTAAAGAAGGACGCGTTGCCTTGTATGGTTAGGGTCCAGGTGATAACTCAAAATAATTGTTTGCAAATTCAATTTATTTACAATTGTATTAAAATTGTCGTTTTAAAACACGTGAACTTCATTGTTAACATTTCTGGCACAAATGTAAATGAAGGATTTGCTGCTTGAGGTACTTTATTAAAAAACCAGAGTGGGTAGTCTCAAGGGTAGTTTTATTAGTTGCAGCAAGAAAAAGACACAGGGGATTCATATCCAAAACACTGCCTCCCTAAAGGGAGCCTTAGTCATTGCTTATAAATACTATTTGGTCAATTTTGTGTTGAATTCTTCTTTGCCATTGGCTATTTTCATTCAATTAATTTCCTGTCAGCTCCTCCAGTTCACAGCTGCACCTACAAAATACTAGGCTATATCTGAACATTTAGCAAGAAAAAACATTTAGTAAGAATGGTTCAGACCTTGAGAACCCATGTCCTAGACAAATAGTTACATCCTCTGACTGGGATGGATAACAATTTCACATTTTTTTTCTGAATGGAGACTTTAAACATGTCTAGGTTTTCACATGATAAAGTAGGAACTTGGGTATTCCAGCTGAGCTCTAAATTGGTTTTAATCCCATGGACACAGACAATAGTACAGTGAAGGGTGGGGGGGATAGGAGCAGGGTAGAGGGGGTCAATGGAAGGACCTCTGTAATACTTTCAACAACAAAGATAAAATTTTAAAGATACATAGAAAGTATGTAACACTTTTTAAGGGTTAAAGTGTCCGATGGCCTGGGGAACTGGCACCAGGCAAAGTGCTCGACCATTGTCTCCTTGCTCAGCCTTGTCTCCCACCCTGAACAGCCTGCCTCTAGGCTATAGATTAACTCCCATCTTGCTCTTATCGATTCACATTCCAGAGGCTTCATGCATAGCCCCCCAGGGCCAAACCCTAAGAGACAAATTCCAGCTGCAACAGGCAGATATAAAAGACACAAGCCCCTACATTGAGCGCGGCTTCTAGGACTCGACCCCCGGAGTCTGTGAACCCGCCCGGAGTGCACCCAATAAAGCCTGATCCCTGTTTATTCGGCTGATTGGCTCTCCAGTCTCTTCTCTGTTTTATTCGGCGGTGCCCCCGATTCCTTACATAAAGAAAATAAGAGAGAAAAATATTTACTATATATTTTGTTGCCCTTTAGATGGCTCCTGACTCATGTGGCAGTTTGTCAAAAAATTTTTATTTTAAAATTATTTTTATCTAAAAATTATTTTTATCTACTCATTTACTGATGCATACTTGGAATGCTTCCAAATCTTGGCTATTGTAAATAATGCTGCAATGAACATAGGGGCACATTTATTTTTTTTCAATTAGTGTTTCAGGTTTCTTTGGATATATTCCCAGCGTGGAACTACTGGGTCATAAGACAATTCCATTTTAATTTTTTTGAGGTAACTTCATACTGCTTTCCATAGTGGCTGGCTAATCTGCATTCCTACCAACAGTGTATGAAGGTTCTCTTTGTTCCACATCCTCACCAACACTTGTTTGTTAATTTATTGATGATAGCCATTCTGACAAGTGTGAGGTGCTATCTCATTGTGATTTTAATTTGTATTTGTCTGATGATTAGTGACATTGACCATCTTTTCACATGTCTCTTGGCCATCTGTATGTCCTCTTTGGAACAGTGTTTATTTAGGTCCTTTGCCCATTTTTATTTATCTATTTTTACTTTTTTATTTATCCTCACTCAAGGATATTCTTTCTACTGATTTTTAGAGAGAGTGGAAGGGAAGGAGGGTGGGGAAGAGAGAAAAAGAAAGAGAGAAAGACAATGATGTGAGAAAAACATATTGATTGGTTGCCTCCCACACACACCCTGACTGGTGTTGGGGATCAAACCTGCAACCCAGGTACGTGCTCTTGATCAGAATTGATCCCATGACCCTTTGGTGTGTGAGCTAGTGCTCTCACCACTGAGAACAGTGGCCCGGGTCCTTTGCCCATTTAAAAAATTTTTTTCCTTTATTGATTTTAGAGAGAGAGAAAGTGAGAGGGACAGAGAGATAGAAACACCGATGAGAGAGAACATCAATGGGCTGCCTCCTGCATGCTTCCCACTGGGGATCTGGCCCACAACCTGGGTATGTATCCTGGCTGGGAATCGAACCAGTTACCTCTTGGTGCATGGGTTGATACTCAACCACTGAGCCACATCTGCCGGACCCTTTATCCATTTTTAATTTGATTGTTTTTTGCTGTTGAGTTTTATAAGTTCTTTATAAATGTTGGGTATTAATCCCTTATTAGATGTATCATTGGCAAATATGTTCTCCCATTCAACGGGTTGCTTTTTCATTTTGTTCATGGTGTCCTTTGCTGTGTAAAAACTTTTTGTTTGATGTAGTCCCATTTGTTTATTTATTTTTTCTTTTGTTTCCCTTGTCCGAGGAGATATACATAAAAAAATATTGCTACGAGAAATGTTTAAGATTTTACTGCTTATGTTTTCTTTTATGGTTTTGAATCTAACATTTAAGTCTTTAATCCATTTTGAGTTTATTTTGTGTATGGTGTAAGAAGGTGGTCTCATTTAATTTTTTTGCACATATATGTCCAATTTTCCCAACACCATTTATTGAATATACTATCTTTACCTTATTGTGTATTTTTGCCTTCTTTGTCAAATATTAATTGACTATAAAGGCATGGGTTTATTTCTGGGCTCTCTATTCTGTTCCACTCACCTATATGTCCGTTTTTATGCCAGTAATATGGTTTTTGGTTACTATGGCTTTATATAGTTTGATATCAGATAGCATGATTCCTCCAACTTTGTTCTTTCTCAAGATCACGATAGCTATTCAAGGTCTTTTGAAATTTCATATAGGTCTTTGAAATATTTGTTCCAGTTTTGTGAAATAAGCCATTGGTATCTTGGTAAGAATTACATTAAATTTATAGATTGCTTTGGGTAGGATGGACATTTTAATGATGTTAATTATTTCTACCCACGAACATAGTATAATATATTTCCACTTATTTGTATCTTCAGTTTGTTCTTCAGTGTCTTATAATATTTTGAATATAGGTTTCTTATATCCGTGGTTAAATGGAATATTACTCAAGCATAAAAAAGAAAGAAGTCTTACCCTTTGCAATGGCATGAATGGACTTAGCATTATGCTAAGTGAAATAAGCAGTCAGAGAAAGACAAGTACATTATGATCTCACTCATATGTGTAATTTAATGAACAAATAACTGAAAAGCAAAATAGAGATAGACTAATAGATAGAGAGCAGGCTGACAGTTGTCACGGGTGGAGGGTTGGGAGGGATGAAGGGATTAAGCAAAATAGAAAAAAAAAGAAAAATCTCATGGATGTGGACAACAGTGTGGTTCTTGTTAGGAAGAGGGGGTATTGGAGGAAGTAAGGAGGATTTAGGGAAGATAAATAATGATGGAGGAAGACTTGATTTGGGGTAGTTAACACACAATATAGTGTATAGATGATATGTTGTAGAATTGAAACCTGTATAATTTTGTTAACCAGTGTCACCCCAATACATTCAATGAAAAGGAAAATATAAATAAACACATTTCTGGGAAAAAATTATTTTTACTGTGATATGACTGTAGATTCATTTAAACTTATAATAAATAAATGTGGGTGCCCTTCACCCAGTTTCCCATAAACTATAGCAAAATTTTAGTCAGGATGATTAGATAGATACATTCAAGATATAGAATATCACCATCATAAGGATACCTCATGTCCCCTTTGAAAATCACACCACACCCCTCCCTCCTGGAAAACACTAGTGTATTCTCCATTTCCATTTCTAGACTTTTGTCATTTTAAGAATGTTATGTAAATGGAATTATGCTTTATATAACTTTTGGGTATTGGCTTTTTTTAAGCTTTTTTTTTTTTTTTGTTAATCCTTACCCAGGATATTTTTTTCCATTTATTTTTAGAGAGAGTAGAGGGGAAGGATGAATGGAGACAGAGAGAGAGAGAGAAAGAGAAACATCCATGTGAGAGAGACACATCAATTGGTTACCTCTTGCATGCGCCTTGAGCAGGGCTGGGGATCAAACCTGCAATCCAGGTACGTGCTCTTAATGGAGACTCAAACCCACAACCTTTTGGTGCCCAGGCCGATGCTGTTACCACTGAGTCACACCAGCCAGGGTGGGGTTGGCTTTTTTTTTTTTTTCACTCAGCATAACTTAATGGCGATTATTCTAACTTGCTTCATATATCAATAGTTGTTTCTTTTGATTGCTGATGAGTATTCTATGATGTGGATGTGCCACAGTTTAATCTTTCACCATTGAAGGAAATCTGGTTTGTTCCTAGATTTTGCCTATTAAGAATAAAGCTCCTATAAATATTTGTGTATATTTTTTGTGTAAACATAAGTTTTCATTTCTCTGCCATAAATGTCTAGGAGTGCAATTGCAAGTTTGGATGGTAGTTACACATTTAGTTTTTAAGAAACTACCAAATTGTTTCCAGACCAGTTTTGCCATTTTACATGTAACTTATCATATTACTGTAGGAATAGGAGAGAAGTGCTTCTGGCAACTTAATGCGTGATGGTTTCCTTCGTGAAAATGAGAGCCCCAAAAGGAGATGCGGGCTTGATGAGGTTAAAACCATAAGTTGTGTTTTGAACATAAGTTTGAGATGCCCGAGATGGACATACAAGTAGAGATGACCAACCTACCATTTGGATAGACTTTCGTATCCAACAATAAGACTGATAGGAGATGCAGTTTGAAGATATGTGGCCTGAAGTCGTATTTGAAGCCAAGAGAAGACATGAAGGTTGAATGATAAGAATGGAAGGCGAAAGAATAACCCTAAACAAACAAAATAGAATATACTCATAGATACAGAGAATAGACTGACAGCTGTCAGAGGGGCGTGGGCTTGAGGGGATGGGTAAAAAAGGTGAGGGGATTAAGCGACACACACACACACACACACACACACACACACACACACGCACACACGCACACGCACACACACAAATCCTCGTAGACAGACAACAGTATGGTGATTACCAGAGGGCAAAGGGGATGCGACGAAGTAGTAGAGGATAAGTGGGGGTAATAGATGACAGAAGGAGACTTGACTTTGGGTCGTGAACACACAATACAATATATAAATGATGTATTATAGAATTGCATACCTTAAACCTTTTATTAATCAACATTGCCCCAACAAATTAAAAAATATTATCATTTTCAATAAAAATAAAAAAATAAGAAGATCTGGTCTCACAGGTCCTCAGAAGTAAAAGTAAATTCAAACTCAATAATTAAAAAAAAAAAAAATAGAAAGTTGCCCTGGCCAGTTTGGCTCAGCAGTTAGAGCGTAGGACCGTGGACCAGAGAGTCCCGGGTTCGGTTCCCGCTAAGGGCACATACCTCGGTTGCAGTTTGTCCCCGGCCCTGGCTGGGGTTGTGTGGGTGGCAGCCAGTTGATGTGTCTCTCTCACATCGATGTTTCTCTCCTCTCTTTCCCCCTCTCTTCCTCTCTCCCTCCCACTCTTTCTGAAGATAAATGCAAAAATGTCCTCAGGTGAGGATAAAAAAAAAAAAATAGAAAGGCAAAAGAGGAAGAAACTGTGAAACAGACTGTGAGGTAAATTTTAACAAATTGAGGAAATACATCAGGTGCTGCTGTCCATGCAGACAAGACCAACCACAGCTTTAGGAACTGCCACAGATGGACCACTTGGGCATGTTCAGCTAGGATGGGCTGGCAGCTGCAGGAGCCACGTTTAAGAATGAATGTGGCTGAGGTGGTATGGAAAGCACTGAGGTCTTTGACTCAAGGGAAATCCATTCTAGGAGGGAGACATGGCTATTCCCAGTGGAGGGGGACTTTCTCCTCAAGAGCTCACATTGTCCTTTGTCAGGATGGCTGGTGAGGCAGTTAAGGGTCTTCCTCAGGGAGGGTGGGAATAAAAAACTATCTGCTTGTATATGAATTCCCAGTCTCTTAATCTTCACAATTTGATTCTTTAAAATTTTACCAAAGGCATTCACAGTACCTTAAGACGAGGGTGAAGTTTCTTTCAAGTTGAATGTTAAATTTAGGTATTAATAATGTTAAATGATCATATTAAATAATAAAGAAATAATAATTTACTGATCAGAATTTAAGGAACTAATATTGGACAACCATGGAAATACATCCCTTAAAATTGCTCACAGCTGACCTTATCAAGAATCTCTAAAAGCTTAAAAGCAACATATGTCAGAAGAATAAAAACTACGGGATCATATCAATAGATGCTGAAAAAGCCTTCGACAAAATCCAGCATCCGTTTCTGATAAAAACGCTCAGCAATGTGGGAACAGAGGAATCATATCTCAAAATAATAAAGGCCATATATGAAAGACCTACAGCCAACATCATACTCAATGGGCAAAAACTAAAAGCATTTCCCTTAAGAACAGGAACAAGGCAAGGATGCCCACTTTCGCCACTCCTATTTAACATAGTACTGGAAGTCTTAGCCACAGCAATCAGACAGGAAGAAAAAATAAAAGGGCTCCCAATTGGAAAGGAGGAAGTGAAATTGTCATTATTTGCAGATGACATGATACTATACATAGAAAACCCCAAAGACTCCACCAAAAGCTTACTGGACTTAATAAATGAATTTGGCAAAGTAGCAGGATACAAAATTAACGTCAAGAAATTGATGGCATTCTTATACACCAATGATGAAATCACAGAAAGAGAAACTAAGAAAACAATCCCATTTACCATTGTGGCAAAAAAATTAAGATACCTAGGAATAAACTTAACTAAAGAAATAAAAGACCTATTCGCAGAAAACTACAGGTCATTGAAAAAAGAAATAGAGGAAGATATAAAAAAGTGGAAGCACATACCCTGTTCATGGATTGGGAGAATTAACATCATTAAAATGTCCATATTACCCAAAGCAATCTATAGATTCAACGCAATCCCCATCCAAATACCAACGGCATACTTCACAGAGTTAGAACAATTACTTCAAAAGTTCATATGGAACCAAAAAAGGCCTCAAATAGCCACAGCAATCTTGAAAAGGAAGAACAAAGTTGGAGGGATCATAATACCAGATTTCAGGTTATACTACAAAGCCACTATAATCAAAACAGCCTGGTACTGGCACAAGAACAGATATATAGACCAGTGGAACAGAACAGAGAACCCAGAAATGGACTCAAGGCAATATGCTCAATTAATATTTGACAAAGGTGGCAAAAGCATACAGTGGAGTAAGGACAGCCTCTTTAATAAATGGTGCTGGGAAAATTGGACAGCTACTTGCAGAAAAATGAAACTAGACCATCAACTTACACCCTACACCAGAATAAACTCAAAATGGATAAAAGACTTAAATGTAACTCATGAATCCATAAAAATCCTAGAAGAGACTGTAGGCAACAAAATTTCAGACATCATACGCTGCAGAATTTTTACTGACGCATCACCTAAGGCAATAGAAACAAAGGAGAAAATGAGCACATGGGACTACATCAAACTCAAAAGATTCTGCACAGCGAAAGATACAATCATCAAAATGGCAAGGCTACCCACTGTATGGGAGAGCATAATTGCCAATGATATATCAAATAAGGGGTTAATTTCCAACACATATAGAGTGCTCATACAACTCCACAAAAGGAAGACAAAGAATCCAATTAAAAATGGGCAGAGGAACTAAATAGACACCCCTCCAAACAGGACATACAAATGGCTAAGAAACATATGAAGAAATGCTCATCATCACTAATCATCAGAGAGATGCAAATTAAAACAACAATGAGGTATCACCTCACACCTGTCAGAATGGCCGCCATCAACAAATCATCAAACAACAAGTGTTAGCGAGGGTATGGAGAAAAGGGGACTCTAGTGCACTGCTGGTGGGAATGCAGACTGCTGCAGCCACTATGGAAAACAATATGGTGTTACCTCAAAAAATTAAAAATTGAACTTCCATTTGACCCAGTGATCCCACTTCTAGGAATATACCCTAAAAAGCCTAAAACACCAATCAGAAAGAATATATGTACCCCCATGTTTGTAGGAGCACTATTTACAATTGCTAAGATCTGGAAACAGCCCAAGTGTCCATCAGTAGAGGAATGGATAAAAAAACAGTGGTACATAGACAGAATGGAGTACTACGCAGCTGTAAGAAAGAAAGATCTCTTATCCTTTGAGACTACATGGAGGGACCTTGAAAGTATTATCCTAAGTTAAACAAGCCAAACAGAGAAAAACAAGTTTCATATGATCTCACTTATTTGTGGAATATAATGAACATAACAGTCTGAGGATTAGGGTAGTCCCAGAGACGCGGAAGCGGGGTACAGACTGACAATCCCCTAAAGGGGGGTGGTGGGGGAGAGATAAACCACAAAATTTATATGCATGTATGCATGAACAGTGGACATGGACAACAATCTGGGGAAAGGGCAGGGAGGGAGGGGGAGGGGGAAATTAGTGGGGGAAAAAGGAGAAACATCTGTAACAAAAATTAATTAATAAAAATCAATCAATCAATCAATCAATAAATAAAAAGCAACATATGTCAGCTTTTAAGGTTTCAATAATTTTTAAATACTCGTTATTTATATAGAAAGTTATTTATTATTTTGGCTTTTGTTTCTTTACTCAAATTATCCGTGAAATGTTCAGTAAAATAATGTTTATGATCTCAATATAATTGTATCCCTTTAATTCTGAAAGGATTCTATGGGTTTTTACAGAATGTGTTGTGAGATGAGAGACAAGTTAATTGTTTGATTAGCCCACGGATGGCAATGATTGCAAAATGAGGTCTAAATAAGAAACCCATTGAAATATACTGGACAGTGGGATCTAGAAAACAAATAAGTTATAAAACAGCAAAAGAGCAGTATCTAATTAACTCTAGAAAACAAGAGGAAGACTTACTTTTATTCTACATTTCCCTAGATTATAAACTAAAAAAAAAAAAAAACCTGCTTAAAAACTCGCCAGGAAGCTTCTCTTTCCCTACTTGGTTGATGATAAACCGGACTATCCCAAACCTTGGTACTTACAACGCTTTTGTAGCAAATGAGAAGATAATAAAGTTAATGCACCTTAACAGGAATTTCATTTGTACCAGTTTAATTTTGACTTTAATAAATCCATTCAACACACCCAACCTTTACACAAAAATGATTTAAAATGGACGATTACATGGGTTTAGTAATTGAACTTTTCCCTTTAATGATGAGGAAATCATGTCTTTAGAAATAAAGAGTCTTTAAAACAACTTAATTTCAATACCAAAGATGACCTCACAAGCTGACTGTTAAATTCTCATTTAATTTTTTTCATTTTCTCTCATTCATACCTATCATTTGGAGTCTCTTTCATCCATTTTCTTTCCCTTGATGTCTAACTCCGCCATTTGCCCACTGGAAGATCGGCTTGCCTTTCTACCCTTAAAGGACACATTATCCTAGCAGGTTAACTTTCCACATAAATATTTTTTCAGTTAGCGTGTGCCATTTGCATTTGATGCTGACATATGTAGTGGGGAGTTCTTTACTTTTAAAAGTGTGCAGTTTCTGACTCCACTTTTTGACCTTTATAAGCCATCTGGTTTCGCTGACCTTAGCTAATGTAAGGGATATTGGGCAATTGAGGATGCACAAAGGCTGTTGAGAATCTATGAAGAAAGAACAGAACACTCTAACAGAGCCTGTAATACCACCTTCATGGCCTAAAACACCCCTGTCTCTATTACTTTGGATGCATCGGGCAAGATATCCAAATTGTTATGAACAAAATTGAATATCAAACACATTGCTTGTAAGACTAAACTCTTCCCACTGTTAGATTTTTTCTTTTTCTTTTTTTTATGCATATAAGTTCTTTGGTTTATTTCTTCTCACCCCCCCAACCCCTTTCCCTTTGAGGTTTGTCAGTCTAGCAACGAATTTGTGCTTCTTAATCCCTTCACCTTTTTCATCCATTCCCCCAACCCCTTTCCCAACTGGCAACCAACAAAATGTTCTCTGTATCCATGAGAATGTTCCTGTTCTTCCTGTTCATTTTGTTTGTAGATTCCATTGTTGATAGATATGTATTCATTGCCATTTTGTTTGTTCATACATTTTATCTTTTTCTTTAAAAAGACCCTTCATCATTTCATATAATAACGGTTTGGTAGTGATGAACTCCTTTAACTTTTTCTTGCCTGGGAAAGTTTTTATATGTCCATCGATTCTAAATGACAGCTTTGCAGGATAGAGTAATTTTGGTTGTAGGTTCCTGGTTTTCATCACTCTGAATATTTCTTGCCACTCCCTTCTGGCCTGCAAAGTTTCTTTTGAGAAATCAGCTGACAGCCTAATGGGAACTCCCTTGTAGGTAACTAGCTGCCTTTCTCTTGCTGCTTTTAGGATTCTCTCTTTGTCTTGAACCTTTTGCATTTTGATGATGATGTGTCTTGGTGTGGGCCTCTTGGGGTTCATCTTGTTTGGGACTCTCTGTGCTTCCTGGACTTGTATGTCTGTTTCCTTCACCAAGTTAGGAAAGTTTTCTGCCATTATTGTTTCAAACAGGTTTTCGATTTCTTGTTCTCTCTCTTCTCCTTCCGGCACCCCCAAGATGCGAATGTTTGCACGCTTGAAGTTGTCCCAGAGGCTCCTTACACTATCCTCATTTTTTTGGATTCTTTTTTCTTTTTGCTGTTCTGGTTGGGCGTTTTTTGCTTCCTTATATTCCAAATCGATGGTTTGCTCCTTGGATTTACGTACTCTATTATTGAAGCTATGTAAATTATTCTTTATTTCAGTTAAAGCCTCCTTCGTTTCTAACTGTGCAGCGATAATTTCTGACTGGTACTTTTTTATGCTCTTGAGGCCCTCACTGAGTTCATTGAGCATCCTTATAAGCAGTATTTTGAACTCAGCATCTGTTAGGTTGCTTATCTCCATTTCGCTTAGTTCTTTTCTTGGGGTTTTGTTCTGTTCTTTCATTTGGGACCTGTTTCTTTGTATCCTCATTTTGGCTGCCTCCCTGTGTTTGTTTCTGTGTATTACTTAATGAGAGGTATGGGGCTCGCTGAGACCCGATGCTGCTCGTTTGAAAGAATCTAGGAAAAACCTGAAGCAGGATCCAAGACAGGCCAATCCTATGGTTAAGCAAGTAGCAACAGCTTGGGTGGGCTTGAAAGTTGTGTGGGGCGGGGCCTCAGGGAGTCAGCAGGGCGGGGCTACCAGTGTGAGCCAGGTTGCTGAGTCCCAGATATGGCGACTGTCTGCCGCCCCAGGGAAGGGCTCACCAAAGGAACAAAGGCCTCTGACAGCACGTTTGTCCCCGAGAAAGCCCCCTCTCCAGCCCTCGCTCCAGTGCCAAACAGCTCAGTTCTTCCCTGTATTTCTCTGGTGCCCCTCAAGCTGCCTCCCCTCCAAGCTTAGAGGGAGAGAGTCCGACCAGTCCGTGCGCAGGCCCTTTAAGGAGCTGCCTGGGGCTCCAGCCAGGTCAGCTTCCCTGATCCTCAGTTCCCGCTGGTTTTTCCAGCCAGAAGTTATGGGGACTTCTCTTCCTGGCACTGGAAACCTGAGCGGGGCACCTGGTGTGGGATGGGGACCCCTCAGTCCTCAGGAAGGACCTTCCCAGCCGCGGGAGCCTCCTGATTTTTATCCGCCACACGTGGGTGTGGGACCAGCCCGTTGCGCCGCCGTGCCGCTGCCGCCACCCCTCGCGCCGCCGCCTCTCCTACAGGTCTGGATGTAGCTGCTTTTTTTTTTTAATTCCGTAGTTGTAGGACTTCCATTCAGCTTGATTTCAGGCGGTTTTGGATGATGGTTGTTCTGTAGTTTTGTTGTAACTTGGATGTGGTTGTGGGAGAACGGGATACTGCGTTTCCCTACGCCGCCATCTTGACCGGAAGTCCCCCACTGTTAGATTTTTTCTAACAGATTATCCATGTGCACTGTAAATGCAAACATGGGGAGAGTGAACGCATAACCAAACCAGGGCCTTTTAGTGAACCCAGCATCCTAAAACCTCCTTCCCTGGACAGGCAAATAGTTCCATTTACTAGGTCAACATTTCTTTGTTTAATTAAAATGGTAAGGTACTGGGTTTTAAGGAGCCCAGGAAATCCATTCAAAACTGAGTTTTTATCTAAATTTTATTTACTTTAGTCATAGCTTTTGTAATTTTTTACTGTAGGACACAGCAACATAGGTTTTAAAGATTGTGAAAAAGTTAAGTAGCTTTACTAAATATGATGTATAAAAACATCAGATTGTTTAACTTGGTTGTATAATTTGGCCAAAGATGCTATAAGGCATCCAACTTAGAGTATTTTATACATTATTTTTTATTCTTTGAATGAGTAGCAATTCTATCTTTTTTATACAACAAAATAAGATATTTACAGGACTAAATTTTAGTATATTTTATGCACTTTGTCCTGATCATATTTATGCCCCAATACCAACCCTACAGTTCAGCAGTTGGAAAACAAGTCATAATACATTCTTGTGAATAAAATTACATAAATGTAATATGAAGCTAAAAGTCCTTTTACTAGTAGTACTACATTATAAGAAATTCCTTAACTTCCAAAGTATATAAAAGTTTATTAGAAAGTGAAAAAGTTACTATGAATGTGCCTTCCTTTTTATTCAAAATCGTCTCTCAAAGCTGCAGGGATAGGTGGAAGGGCCAAATATCCACATTAGTAGGTTCATTTAGTGACATTTCTTCCCAGAGCACAATAAGTAAAATATTTTAAGAATGTGCTCCCATGGATTACTGGTCTCAGGTCTAAAATAGATGTCATGTGTCTTTATAAGCTCACTATGTAATCATTCACCAATAATGGTTTCTTAATCATTCCTTTATATGTTCATGAGTTTTGAGAAAGAATACACTGTTCACATGAATTTTCAGATTCGCAGGGATATCACGACTACATGACAGTGTTAAAACACAACAAATTGTGTTATTTCCATTATCCAATGACCAATATCTTTCACACTTTGGTAAATAAAGGAGCTAATGGGTTAAAAGCATTTTGCAATTAGAAGATGACAAGGTAACTTTTAAGAAATTATTTTCAATATAATTGTGACCTATCAGTTTTAAATAACTTAGAAGCAGTTTGGACTTCAAACATGTGGTCTAGGAGGGCTCAAGGGACAATGTCCTTTAAAGAAGTCGACGTAGTGAACTAACAACACTTTTAGAAATAAATCCCCGCTCTGGGGTACTTTGTGCATTTCCAAAGGAAACATTCCCTTGAGAACATGAACCATTGACATGGCTTGAAACCCATGGTCTCCAACTTTGCCTAGAGTGAAAATACTCGATTGTAACCTGTCTTTGGTTCTCAGTTGGAATGAACTGCTGATTGGTTTTAGCAGAGAATGGCGCAGCAGTAAACAGCTGCCCACAAGCTAATGCATCTGTGAAAGTTGTTTCTGAAAGTGGCAGCAGGAAGCTAAGTGGAAAGAACCAGATACCCCGGGACATAATCAGGTAGGTGCCACTATCTCTGCCCCAAGTACACCTGGCCACAAGCTGAGAGGCTGATAAACCGAGCAAGGGAAAGCAATCACAAGCAATAATAGGATTTTCCATCACTGTGGAATCTGCCAAGGGATTCTGTCTTACTTTTCTAATTTTTAATTCTCATCCCCACATTATATTTTATTAACTGTCAACCCAACCTCCAGAATCCTCTTGTTGAGAAAAAAGGCATGATTCTGCCAATTAAGCAAAATAAATAAGTTCAATTGTATCAGATTGCAAGATTCTTTTAAGCCCTAATTTCTGTACACATTCTAAATCTCTAAATTCTTTAAAATCAAAAGAAATTCCTTGTCAATAAATTAAGTTCGGAGGTTACTTCTTAATAGTCCAGCTGCTCTGTACAATAAGGTTAACATACAACATTCTTCATTTTTTTTCTTTTTCTGCTAGAAAAATAATGGGCCCAAATTTGCCTTGACCTGCATATCTATTTTTTTGAAGCTGTTTCTGGAACTTTTATTGTAAAAATGAGACAGTCAAGGCTAGGAGATACACATTTCTAGTAAGTCACTGGTTCCAGACCATGAATTAGATGTTCTCACCAATAATCATTTAGTGTCATATAAAAGAATACAACAAAACAGCATGATATAGCTGTTCATAGACTGTGTTAAGTATGGTCTGGAAAAACTGCTTTTTAATCACCAGCCATAGTTTCTGCTCTTCTAGTATGTCAGAATGGGAAAAATTGACCAGAATTTTAAAATAAGCATTTAATTATGCAAATCTCTTTCTTATAGCACATCTATAAAATATAAGCTCTTAATGTAATATGTTAATATTCTAAGATATTATTATGAAGCCTGGCCAGACACCTTCTGTTGTCATTAAAATGATAACAAAACAAACCTGACATTCATCATGTTACAATATCCCTTTTTTAAATGCAAAATCAGAATTAATAGGTTTTGAGCTTGGCCTTAAATTATTTTAGGATCTGTACCTCTTTCTCAGAGCACTTCTATCAAAAGAAAGAAAAGAATGCAAGGCCTATAGAATCTCTTTGTCAGGAGATTCTATGAGCTTCTATTTTAGGTTTTTATTCAAGAACAGGGAAAAATATAGTCTCTTGGTGCCTCATTAAGCCCAAAGAGTGTCAGTTGGATGGCATCTTTGTACTTGCTTCAAATTAAATAAGATATTTGTGAATGGATGGCTCCTATGACTGATGTCCCTGCCCAGCACACACTGTATACAGGCAGTCATGTTCCTCTCCATAAAGCTGAGCCCTGTGCCCACCCCTTTGACTGAAGGAGCAGGCCAGCTTGTGGGTGAGGGCAAGGTGCAGCTCTCCTGAGTGCAGAAGAGAAAGCAGTAGGACTAATGCCTGAAAGTTACTAAAACTGTCTTAGAAATAGCACCGTTGAACAAACCAATGAAGAGGGTTTCTGTCCCTTGGTATCCTGAAATGTCCTTCTCAAAAAGAAACTGCAAGGCAGTTGGTAAGGAAGATTCCTATTTTTGCCCTCTAAATCCATTTAAAGTATTGGATTATTATATTATTACAATGAACTATTGATTGGCTAAATAGATAAAGAACACTCCGATGCTGATGTAGATAGAGAACACCTTTTAGGTAGCTCCTCCATATAAACAAATGCAGCTTGTATTATCTTGCTTCCTAAGTTTTTCTGCTTTTATCTCATAAAGTAGCATTCACTCATTCTATACATAACCAAACACCAAACACCATTATCATCAATGAAATTTAGATATTAGTAGGGCAAAATACTAATATTGGGAATAAAAAAATATGGTTTATTCTGAGAAAATTGTTTGAAATATTAAATTCCTTCTAATGCCTACATTTATAAACAATGTATAACTATATTTCTAGCTAATTTCATTCAGGTGTAACCGGACTCATTCATTATTACTCTTGGCGACAGTGATGACGGCACCAGGTGTTAGACCTCGGTTCAGCAATCTCATTCCTGGCTAAGAAAAAATTCAGAGCCAAGACTCAAACAACAAGAGAAAGTTTATTTAGAAAGTCACCAAGGTAGAAGAAGTGAGCCATAGAAGAAACGGGCATGAGAAACAAGTTACAGAGGCAAAAGAAGGGCCCTTGGAACTTAGAGAAAGAAAGTAAGGAAACCGTGCCTGGGAGAGAGGGGCGGGCCAGGCGCCGGTGTCTTCATAGAGAGCTGCAGTGCATCTACTGTCTTGAGGGTATTCATCTGCAGGTCTCCAGAGGATCTCAATAAAATATTCATCAACTTTCCAGGCATGTCCTTTCAGGGTTGTGGTCTCTGCTGATTGGCCAGTACCAGAGCAGGGGGTCATTAGTCAATGCAGCTGGTCCTGATGCCATCCATGGCATCATTTGTCTGATTTGGCTGCTTTTCTGGGCCTGAAGCTGAAACGCAACTGAGGCCTAGATGTTATCCCTGGGGGTTAATGCTTAAAGGAATGGTCAAGCAAGGACTCACATGAGAGTCAAATAAGGCCCCTTGTTTCTCCTCCAGTTGATGCACCCACCTGACAAGCAACATGCCAAGAGAGGAAGGGTCAGGGGAGGGTCCAAACCTCATGAAGCGGAGGCAGTTAGCGATAAGCAGGAGGGAACAGAGGGGGGAGGGAGCTGGGGCGAAAGGGAACTGGGGGAACTGGGTCAGCATACATCTGTCCTGCTATTCATTTTATTATCTAAGTTTTAAAAACAAATTCGAGACAGATATCAGCAGTCAGTCAGGTGCAATACACACATGTTGAACAGTTACAGTTTTATGGGGTGAAGGGAGCTTCAGTTTCTCCCTATCAGTTTCTTTACAGAGCATGCAGGACACTCTGGCCTTGGGGTCGTTTGTGTCCTCCCTTTTCTTGAAGGATGTTGCTTTTCAAATTCCCAGTGAAGGTCAAACTCTAGTTAATTTTTATGGGGCTAAAGCCCTCTATAACATTCCCCATTGTTCATCTTGCTGTCTCTGAGGTTGTTAATTAGGGCAGCTTAAAGACAAGTTGGATTTTAAGGACAGTGAGCTACAACAATGACCAGTGATAAGAAAAGTGAGGGGGTCTGAACTGCATGACCAGAGATATTCTAAGGGAGGAAAGGTTACCCCGGGGGTGAGGTCCTTGTGTTCCCAGTTTTGTCCATTGCTAGCACCTAGGCGTTCCACCCTGGTGACCTGCTGTATCTGGTCTATCATCCTTGCTCTGCTTATGTCTATCAACTGCCTACCGTATTACCACTTGGCACTTTTAACCTAGGTGGATTCATTTCATTTCTAACAACAATTATTATTCACGTGTGCGTTCATAGTGAGATTCATTCTAACAGGATTCATAAATTTATGTAGGAATTTCTCAAATCTCAGGCAAGAACTTAACAATGTTTTCCTTTCCTACTTTTAGAAATGAAATTCATGTGCAGTTCATAGTGTAATTAGTAAAATGATTGAAAGATGTCAAAAGTATTGCAGTCTTTGAAAGGTAGGAAGTTACTTCTTTTGAAGAATGTTTTATTTTATTTATTTATTTATTTATTTATTTATTATCCTCACCCGAGGACATTTTTCCATTTTTTGTTCAGATAGAGTGGGAGGGAGAGAGAGGGGAGGAGAAAGAGAGAGAGAAAGAGAGAGAGAGAGAAACATCGATGTGAAAGGGACATATCGAGTGGCTGCCACCCGCACGACCCAACCAGGGCTGGGGACAAACTGTAACTGAGGTATGTGCCCTTAGTGGGAACCGAACCCGGGTCTCTCTGGACCACAGGCTGATGCTCTAACCACTGAGAAAAACCTGCCAGGGCTTGAAGAACGTTTTATTTTTATTTTTGGAAAATTATAACAAACCTTTTATTCATTTACTTTTAGCTATTTCATAAATACCAGAGAGAAACTGATCTGTTTGTGATGAAACTTAGAAACATTTCTTTTCCATAAAGCAAACTTATAAATTTTTCCCTTTGGCTTGTTTTTCTAATCCTCTTTCATTGTTCAGAAGAGATGCTGTGTTTTTTCCAGATTTTTGGATAGATGCGTGGTTTCCAAATTAATTGGACTCTCCAGGTAGGTAGTTCCTGCACAGGGTTTTCCAGTCACTGGATCTATGACTTGTCCAACTTTGAAAATGATCTCAGCCAGCTCATGTTTCACATGGGTCGTTCATGGAACAGGTAAAGCTTTGAGGAGCACAATATCCCCAACTGTGCACTGGGGAAGAGCATCATGAGCAAAGTAGGTTTTTCGTTTATTAAAATACTTTAATAAATAGAGATCCAGAACAAGCCTGGTTACTCTCACTTTAGCAGTTTTTTGCATCGCTGTTCCAGTCACTTTCCCCATGATCCATTTGGCATGGACAGATGACCGAGCTATTGACATTTCAGGTGGCTTTGGTCACCCCGAGGACTTCTGCGGGCAGTGTCTGGAAACCCCAAACCCACTCCCGCAGCTATGCCACATGGACGGCACTCACCTCCCGACTCTTGTAGAACGTTTTAAACCTGGCTGTAAATTCTACTCAAAACCACAAAGCCTGGAGCTTCAACATTAAATAATGATCTTATTGCTTTACCTAAATCGTTTTCCCCTTTTCTTCAATATATATATATATATTTTTGTATTATTTTTAAATTCACTGAATCATAGAAAATAACTCTAGGTCTGTAAGCCTAAGGTGGTAATTTTAAAACTAGCAACACGTTCTAAAAATTACTCATTTTCTTTTTCACTTGTTATTTGGAAAACAAAGGTGATAAGAGGACATTAGGGATCATCTAGTTCAATTTTCTTTAGAGATGAATTTGTACCCAGAGAGACAAAGAAAATTACTCAAAATAAAAGAGATATTTGGTGGAGAAGAGTGAACCACGAGCCCTTCCCTTCTAGAGTAAGGCCTGCAGCCCAGCAATATCCTCATCTCTTCCCAAATTCAACATTAACTTGTTCTTAAGGTTCTTTAGTCTGAAAACAAACCAACCCGCAGGGCTTTTCTCTGTATGTAAATGCAAATTAAAAAGACAAATTTCTCTGTTAATAAAAGGCTTTCATGTATCTTTTATTTTAAAAATTCTGAGTTAAAAAATGTATTAAGGAGGCAGAATTTGTGTTGGACATGCTTATGGCTCTTTGGTCTGGCTCCTCGTCCTTTCTCAGTAAGGTCTCGTCTCACAGTCTCTGAAATGTAAGGCAGATCACTCAGAAGAACTTCAGCCTCTCTGTCCGGAGCACTTACAGTTCTGAGGACCCAATGTTCTTTAAGGAATGCTCCCATAGGGATGGAATGTCAGAGAGTCACATCTCTAATTTTAGATGAAGAAGACTGCCTGCAGCTTCTTTCAAGATGCCACACATATTTATTCCTATGCTTATTTATACTCCACCTTTTTCCCAAAAGGATTTGTGGCCGTACCACACCCTACAGGAGGCCAGGGTTTCTGCCCAGGTTTAGGTAAAGCTTCTTCAGCATTTAGATTCTAAGTACAGCATTAACTGTGAGGCATTTAGATATTTTTAGTCAAGTACTATAAAGAGTTACAGGACTGTCCTAAAGGCATAAAAACAAAGGAAAAAGTGAATAAGTTATAAAAATCACAAGAAAAAAAAGTGCAGTTAAAAAAAAAATGACTACGGACAGAAAGTAAGAAAAATGGCTAAGTATCCAAAGAGCCTTATTTCTTAAAAAAAAGAAAAAAGAAAAAAAAATGTTTTGCTTATACAGAAGCCAATTCAAAGCCATGCAAAGTCTAATAAGCTTCTTTATACTAATAAGTGCCAACATTTTGTCTCTCTAGATTTTAATGCAATGCAAATGGTATTTCTCTATCTTAAATAAATGTACTCCTCTTGACTATAAATTAATAGAAATAGATCCAATTATAGTTTAAAATACTCCCTCTTTTTAAAACCAAACTTCTAATTATATAAATATTAAAATGTAGAATGAAAACAGAATACATTATTGAGTCAATATCTTACCATAAACATCTCAAATTAATTATTAACTTCCTAAAATCAACTAATTTATTTTGATATTTTAAAACATAAAGGGTTCCACATAAATTATTTTGTTAATTATATCAATTTTATCTTTAATGCTGTATATTTTCCACTGAGCTTTAATTAGAGCTATTTTTATGTATACATGTAGAGCTACTTATATTACATAAAACATTATACATTAAGTTTTTTACTAGAACAACCATCATGAATGAGAAAAAAATAATCAGAAGTCAAGAAGTAGAATAAAAATGGTATAATTCAACAGAGTGCTAGGATGGCAATAGGTAATAAGTTCTTTGGAAATTATTTTACCTTCCCTTTGGCCAATTTTCTGTCAGAGTCACTGACCCTAGTGTTCTCATGAATTGCCTGCAACCTTGCTTACCCAAACTTTAATATGCATAACTATTGGCATTGAAATCCTTGTATCAGAGTTGGTTTCCAGTAAAACCCAACCTAAAATTGTCTCTAAAGAGATAAAAATTTACACAGGGGCCTGGCCGGTTTGTCTCAGTGGTTGGAGTGTTGACCTATGGACCAGAGAGTCCTGGGTTCAGTTCCCGCTAGGGACATGTAACAAACAAACAAACAAACAAAAACTTCACACGGGTACACTGTGTCCAGAGTTTCCTATTTAAAGTAAGTCCTTGGTCCTGCAGGTAATGAATGATCCTTGTATCTCTGGTCCAATAGGCTCTATGGAAAGAGAGAGGAACATGAAATAAGTTGTCAGAAGACCTGTATTCTAATGCCTATTACCCCCATGCATTAGCTTCATGACCTCAAGTCACTTGCCCTCTCTTTTTTTTTTGTACAGATAGAGTAGGAGGGAGAGAGAGGAAGGGAGAGAGAGAGAGAAACATCGACGTGAAGGGACACATCGAGTGGCTGCCACCCGCACGACCAACCAGGGCCGGGGACAAACTGCAACCGAAGTACGTGCCCTTAGCGGGAACCGAACCTGGGTCTCTCCAGACCGCAGGCCGACGCTCTAACCGCTGAGCCAAACTGGCCAGGGCTGCCCTCTCTTAAATGTAGCTTCCAAATCAATGAATAGGAGAATGACTTTCATGATTCCTGCCCAGAGCTGCTTATAAGTAGAAATGAAAGTGAAATCACTTTTAAAATGGTAAATGGAGCCATTATTCCTTGGAGCCTGCAGGAATTCGGAGAGCATGGCAGGAAGAAAAGCAAGGATGCTCCAAAGCCAACCTCTGCCTTCCTCTGTCCATAACCCTAGAGACCCATTTCCTTAGTAGGAAAGATGCTTTATGAAATGTTTGCTTTGTGTTTCTTTGATTTTTATCTTCAGTAATAGGCCATTTTCACCTACTCCTTGATGTACATGATTATATGGAAATTCAGTATTTGGGGTGAACTTTCCTTTTACCAAACCAAACCTTGTATCTCTAAAATATTAATCTGTTTTCTGAAGTCACCTCAACTAACATTAAACAGATGTGAATTTAGTAAAATTAAATTGTCTATTCTAAATATCACAAATTTCAGAGAGTTCTCTCTCTGGACTTACAATTTCCCGAAGATTCAGGAGACAACAAAGAACATTCAGAAACAAAGACCACTCTGAGACACAAATAAATATAAAACAAAAAGATTATTTTGTGTCTCTGCAATGATCTTCAGAGATTTTATTTTCTTTTATCAGCTTTTGTTCTAATGTGGAGGGAAAAGTGAGGACTGGCAGAGTAAGTAATAAATCACACAGAGTTGTTATTTATCTATTGAATCTATTATCTTTCATATTTAATGCAGCCCATACTTGACTTTTAAGGTTTTCTTTTTCATTTTTAATGAAGAAGCATGGCCTTTCCCTTTTCAATGACATCCACAAAATGCAATGTGTGCAAGAGTTTTGCTCATTCTTTGTCTGTGTTGATCAAGCCAACGTTTGAATTGTTGGACAACATTGAGCACCAATGGTTGGTGCCTTCACTCTGCCAAACATGCAGACCAAAGGGAGTCCCCATCAAACACTGCATTCACCTCTTTACCAGAGCAAAACAAGCTATACAACTTTTGGCAAAATATCTACTAAAGCCAAAATATATTACCCAGAGGACACTCCCACCCCCATTTTGGGAACAGAAACATCCATTGATCAAATAATGACTTAGGACTACTATTAGAAAGGAGCCAGAGGAATTGATAATAAAACTTTATAGCTATTCCCTAACACCTGATTATGATTTATTAATTTTCTGTTTTGTTTTCGTTTGTCTTCTTAGAAAGCATTTCCTAAACATCAGCATATTTTCAAGAATTCATAGATTTTTTTTCACTTCAAGTTTCAGACCAACCTGTGTGATATAACAGAAGTATTTGATATGGAGATATTTGATTATGTAATAGCAATTCAATTAAGAAATGTCCATTCTGAAATATGAGTTTTTACCATGTAAGGTGGTTTGTAGCCTACATGCTGGGCTTTTTTTTTTTTTCTAAGCTTTTACCTAAAAGAGCTCTTTGACTGGGGTACAGTTTAGCAAGAATCAAGGCCAGAAAACTAATGGTCTCTCTTGTGTATAAATATAACATGGTTCTGATTTGCAATTCAAAGTACTGAGACAAAATTTAAGGATTAACATTTAAATAAAAATGTTAATCCACTGATGCCTCAAATTCAATCAGCTCTAAGTAATGTTATCTGCCACTCAGAAATCAAAACACTGTTATTTAACCACACTGGAGGTCTTTGCCTTCCTTTCTGAAATAATGGGTGGTCATTTCCCATTTGTGTTCTAAGGCAAAGACTTCACTCTGACTCAGGGGATCCTGCTCAGCCCTCGTGGCCTTGCTCAGGTCTCACCTCCTCCTTAAAGGCCTCTAGAATTCCTCCAGGTCATACTCATATTTGCCATTTCATTGCTGTGCTCACTCATCCAGAAAGTCGTAATTATTCAAGGATGACAGCTGTGTCTTTTCACATTTCCTTTTTGTACTATCACCCTTGGCACCCCAGGTCTCAGAGTTCAGTCACTGTGACTTACAAATTCTATTTTGTTTAACAAAGCTGACTGCAGAACTGCATTTATTAGTAAATACTCAATGTTTTTTGTTGATTAATTTTTATGTTCTTATTTCAGCTCTCCTCTGCTGCTGGTGGGCATCTAAAATACTTCATCTGCCTTGGAAAAGAGTTGGCAGTTTCTTAGAAGTTAAACATAAATCTACCATATAACCAGGCAATTACCTAAGAGAAATGAAAGCATATGTCTATATTAAGGCTTCCAGCTTTAACTTAAAAGAAAAGAAACAAAATAATATTCCATTGTATATGTGTACCACAGCTTTTTTATCCACTTGTATATTGACAGGCACTTGGGTTGCTTCCATAGCTTGGCTATTGTAAATAACACTGCAATGATCATATTAAACCTACCATTTTTGGATATTATTTTTTTCCGAAGAAATGAAATGTTCTTATCATTGGTGTTGTTTCTATATCATTGCAACATCATTGCTCCCACCTACTCGAGGAGAATCGAAGTTGTCACTAATATTTGGAATGGTCATTTAAAGACAAACTTTTTAAAGACGATCTTAAATGCATAAATGCTTTATAAGGTAGTCCTGCATGATTCCCAGAAGTAAACAAACTCTAATTTGCTATATGTTTTAAGAATTTAGATAAGGTGTGTAAATTCCAGTTAACAATGGATATTATATAACAAACATAGCAAATCTTTTTACTTGCTTTCAGTCATTCTACTATATTAAACTGTGTAATTCACACGTCAATTGACAGCTACAAAATAAACTGTTCTAGAAATATGAAATAATAATTTCCTCCATATGTTTCTGGCAAATAAATAATTAAGACTTAAAAAAAAAATGCTATCTCTGCTCTCATTTCAAGAGAACAAAGACCTAGTATCCCTTTTTACTTTTTCAAAAGTTTCAAGTCACTTGCATTGGAAGGAAGCCAATATTAATATTTCCCTTTCATCTTATAGTGCTTACTTAGTAGTTCCACCTTAGATGTAGATATACCATGTCCTCTAAAGATGTAATTCTAACATTCTCACATTTAAAAAATTCTCTGATAGACTGTCAACCAACTGTTTGGCCTAAATCATCTGGCTAATAAGCTGATGACATTAGCCCAAGTCAATGGAAAGAGAAGTAACAATTATACTTTGCTATTTAATCATAAATAGAGCAGGAATGGGGACACGCCCCACATCTCTCCTTTATTCAAAAAGCTCTCCTAAGTAATGGAAATATAGGCAAACAATCTTAAACAAAGTTCCTTTTTCATTAACGAAAAGTACGCCAGGACACGTGACATAGAAACTCAGGTAAATAGAGGCAGGTGTTGTAAAGTCAGGTAAATGTCCTGTCGCCAAATCATAACTTTTCTTACCCCTCCCAAGTACACCCGGTTTGCTTCAGCCTTAGCAATGAGATCCTAAACTACACTCTTTCGCTGAAAAACAAGAAAACCAAACAAAACTCAAACAGTAGCTTCTCTGAGTTTCAGTTCTCCTGGTATGAAAAGAAAACATAAATATGCATTAAATACATGTAGTTATATTGAGAAGATTTTCTTCACGTAGAAAGAATATCTGCTTGAACGATATTGCAGAGCCCACCAAGCATTTTAAGCATCTGTCCCATTTCTGTATCAGAGGCATCGACCTTTATTTTCCTCACAGTTACTTCCATAAGCATTGTTTGTCAGCATTTAGTATTTCCCATTTGGCAGTAATAATCTTTCTAAGTTTGACAAGATTTAAGTAATTTCAAATTGTTTTCAAGGCTCACTTTCAATTCCTGTTTTAAATTGCAGTATATGAAGCATGTAAAACACTTGTTTCAATGAGAACATGATGCTTGCACTTAGTATTTACACAATATGAAATAAATCATGTCACAGTTAATAAGGTCTAATTCTATTAATGTCAGAAAAGATTAACGTAGGTTCTCTCTTCTAAGCAGGCTTTCCCGATACTCTCTGAATTATTCTTGACAGTGTTAAAATTAGACTAAGCCTACAAATAAAATAGGCCAGCAAATAAATTGAAGTAATAAATTAAGATATTGTGTGAGGAAAGGTGTCTGTGGTCGAAGCAGCAGATTTGATTGAAAACCCTAGTAGAGTTGTCATCAACAACACACTTATTAGTATTTCTCCTGATGATTTTAGCTGCCTCTGAATTGAGTTTGTTTCCTTTGTGTGTTTTTTATTAAATGCAGTTTTCATACTTGGGATGTAAAAAAGTTAATGATAATTAAGACAGGCTATATCACAGCAAGTGAGCATGATTTAATAATACAACAAAAGAGATTTTGCTTGTCAGGTTGATTAGCTTGATCAAGGGTAACTAAAATGGGTATCTAAACCTTCTGAGTTTGTACAGTCAGAGAAAATGTGCAGGATTGTTTTAGTTTGAATTATCTCTTTTCTTTCGACATTTGTTTTCTGGCACAAATTAGTACTCAGGGGAATATATTTTAGTAAAAAGTGAAAAAATAAGATGTCTTTAATTTAACCTTTCACTGAACTTTTACTATCTAGCCATGAAAAGTATTGCTTTCATACAAAAAAGTTATTTTATAATGTGGTTAGCATTCCAACTGGTAATAAATGATATTATTTCTGTATTTCATTAAGATAAATATAAATTAATTTGGAAGAACTGGAAAAGAAAGAGTAAAGTTATTTGAAATAATGTAGAACAATATAAGAATGATATACATAATGTTATGTCTTAATGGGCAAAATACTTGACCAACGGCATTATAAATATATACATATTATTTACAAAAACATTAGATTATTATGGATATATACATTTAAAACTTAGTATGTATGGTGCTTATTTAATTTCTCTGAAATAATTTTTGTAAAACTTATAATTAAAAAACAAAACTTAGTCAACTCAAAGAAGAAAATTTTACTCTGATAATGAAATAGAAGTTAAGAGACCTATGTGTTAATATACGGTTTCAAACATTTAATTGAAAAGAAATAAAATGGAAAATATGTAGGTACTAGTGTCATGTGTCACCATGCCTGCCAATCCAGCATTTTTTTTCTGTAATAATGGCAGTTAAGAAAAAGATTCAGATGAACTTCTTTGTTAAATCGTATGATTCTAAAGGTAATAGAATAAAATAGAAGTGGTTCAAGAGAGCAGCACTTTAAAAAATGAGTACAAGTTAATAAATTAAATATTTCTAATAGGTTAGATTGGACATAGAAATTAAAACACAAATAATATAAAATAAAATATGAGAACTAAATCTGAAACAAAAAGAACATTAAAAACAAAAGTAAAATTGGGAAAGAAATAAATACACATTTTAAAAAAACAAAAACCAGGAACATTTCAATGTAAATGAGCTGAATACATGATCAGACAACACCCATAAAAGAATCCATAGATGATGAACAAATGAATATAAACTTAAGTTGCATGAGTCTAAGGCTATAACTAAGAATGCTGTGGTTGACACATAGGGTGAAATGTTAAAATCAGAAATAATAGATTTTTTGCCAGAAGAAACAAGTTAATAGCTCTCTAAAAATCTATGATATTCATTTAATGACATAATATTTAAAAAAATGTTTTTAAATGGCTATTATTTTGACTCACTTTGTTAGAAAAAAAATCCTGATCAATCATATCAATTTGGGTGATTATGACTCTGATTAGTCTAGAGGAAAATATACATATTAAACTGGCTTTATTTTTAATTATAGAAAATAGGCTTATTTTTCATAGGATCTCACTTACATGTGGAATCTAATGAAAAAAATAAACTGACGAACAAAACAGAAACAGAAGCACAGATACATGGAACAGACTAACAGCTGTCAGAGAAAGGGGGGTTGAGAGTTTGGATGAAAGAACGTAAAAGGATTAAGCCAAAAATTATATATGTATAACATAGACACAGACAACAATGTGGTGATAGCGAGAGGGAAAGGGCGGGGGGGAGTAGAGGAGGGTAGGAGGAGGTGGAAAAAGAATGGGAAATGTGGACGGAACGAGACTTTTTTGTTTTGTTTTGAATATGTTGCTATTGATTTTAGAGAGTGAGGAAGGGAGAAGGAGAGAAACAGACACAAGAGAGAAAAACTGATTGGCTGCCTCCTGAATGCCCTTACTGTGGGGTGAGCCTCTTAGTGCAGGGATCTTCGCTCAACTCACTGAGCCACACTGGCCAGGGTGGAAAGAGAATTTGCTTGGGGCGATGGGCGCACAATGTAATGCACAGGTGATGTTTTATTGGGTTGTACACTTGAAACCTGTATGGTTTTGCAAACCAATGTTACAGCAATAAATTCAATAAAATAAAATAAAAAATTAAAATGATCCAGCCCTAAAATATTGCCTGAAATTCAAATACTAGGACTAAATAAACAGACTAAAGTAAGAAATCATAAAAGTAGTTTGTTTCCTTTTATTGGGGGATTTATCCATTCTCTACAAATTCTCAAAATACAAGTAAATATCAGTATGTAATACTTTATAGCCACAAAATAGAAAACTGATCATAAAAAAGAATGAAACAGAGCTAGTGTTTCCCTGGGAGCACTTAAGTAGTATGATAAACAATGTAAGCAAAATCCATTCTGGAAAAGGTTTCCTAACCTGCTTTTCTCCCTAAACATAAACATTGACTTCTACACCTGTCAAACCCCAGTATCAATGAATTAAGCACACCGTGCACTGATTGCCAATCATTTCTCTGCTAACATGACACAAGATATAAAATATAAAAACCCTTTCAATCTTTATGGAAAAGGATCAATTTTACTTTTAACCGGATCAATCCTCTCACTGATGTTCAATAACAATTTACCCTTTAAATGCTACTTAATTTAGGCTAATTTATTTTTTGGAAAACAACTCCAGGAAAAATTGAATTCAATAAGAACCCATTTTCCCTTCTTAACCTTCATCCTCTCAAAGATGCTATGTAGCACAAATCTTTGTAGAGTTTTAAACTTTATTTTTAGTGTAATTTATCTAAAGAAGACTACAAAAATCAAACAAAAAAATGTGTATCATCTTTGCAAAACCATGTCAGGCTTGCGCTTAAGGTAAAAAAGTGAAGTGTTCATTTGAACAATTACTAAACAAATCGGTATTTAAAAAAGGTATTTGACGATGCTGGGAAGCATCCAAAAGCAAAGACAAACGGGAGAATTGAGACCTGACAGGTGGAATTGGAAGAACTGATAGTTGTGATTTCCCAGGTGAAGCTGCTCAACCTCCAGAGCTGAAGTGCAGAATCATGGTGGGCAAGACCACAGCTCCATTAGTTAAAAGTGCCAGACGTCAGCACTTCGAGCTGGAAGGGAAGTTGGAAAATATAAAGTAAAAGTCCACGGCAGCATGAGAGCCAAAAAAGTAAAGGAATCTACAGTTAATCAGCCCAATAGATTAAGAAAAGACATTGCACCCACCAGAGGATAGCAAGAATAAGGAGAAAACACACTCATGAAAGATGCCATGAGTTTAAAATAGGACACTAGCCCGGCTGGTGTGGCTCAGTGGTTGAGCATCGACCCATGCACCAAGGGGTTGCTGGTTTGATTCCAGGTCAGGGCACATGCCCAGGTTGTGGGCTCAATCCCCAGTGGGGGGCATGCAGGAGGCAGCCAATCGATGTTCTCTCTCATTGATGTTTCTATCTCTCTCTCCCTCTACCTTCTTCTCTCTCTAAAATCAGTAAAGAAAAAAAAAGAAGAAGAAACTAAATTGATGGTTCAATACCAGGGTGGGGAGATAAAGGCAGGAAGATCTCTCTGAATTAGTATAAAAATTTAAACAGGAGAAAAATAGTTTAGAAATATATGGATATAATAAAATAAGGGCATCAATCATGTTCAAAATCTTACATGTGTGTGTATAACACATAGACACACATTTTTACGAAAATAAAACAAAAAATGCTAGAATGAAAAAATGTAAAGATGCCTCAGTTAAATTGTACCCAGTACCTGAAAATAGGAATGCAATGATCTAAACAAGGCATATTTTTGTGAAGTCTCAAAACATTAGGCATAAAGAAAAGACTCTAATACAGCTGTTCTCAACCTGTGGGTCACGACCCCTTTGGGGGTCTAACGACCCTTTCATATGGGTTGCCTAAGACCATAGGAAAACACACATTTCCGATGGTCTTAGGAACCCAGACACCCTCCTCTATCTGTCTCCAGGAGGGTCCGCCCACATGCAGATACGCCCACGTACCACAAGAGGAACTGGATTAAAGGGTCCCAGCATTAGAAAGGTTGAGAACCACTGCTCTAATAGCTCACAGAAAGAAAAATCAGTTTTCTTACAGAGACACAGAAAAGCAAACAATTCATACTTCTCCACTTTAACATCTACTGGAAGAGAAATTAAAATGGATTCCTTTCACATCTCAAAAACACTGGTAGCCAGGAATACAGTGCAATACTCCCTTCAGGTTCTGAAAGAAAATAATTTTTATCCTAGAAACTTACGCTCATAAAACCTATCAAGTGAGGAGAGAATAAACATGTCTTTAGACATACAATGACTCAAAATACTACCCCTTTGCACCCTTTCTTTCAAAGGTGGTTAGGTTTTCACACTTGAATATCCTGTTTTTAAAACTTTCCAACCTAAGTTGTCTTTATTAATTTCCAAAATATACTTCTTCTTATCGCTTCTATCTCTCTTCTCTCACCTCATTCCATGCCTTGCTCATCTCTGAGTGTCCAGCAATTTCCTCCTTTTCTCCCCCCACAAAACACCCTCTAATTTTTCCTTACATTGTATCATACTTTAAAAAAAGTTTTATTGTTATAAAGCATACACAACATAAATTGTACTGTTTTAACTATTTTTAAGTGTACAATTTAGTAGCCTTAAATACACTCGTATTGTGCAACCATCACCACCTCTAGAACTTTTTCATCATCCTAAACTGAAATTCTGTACCTTTTAAACATTAACAGTTCACCCACAATCCCAATCCCTAGCTCTTGGTAACCACTATATATTACTTTTCTTTATTGTGGTTAAAAAAACATAAAGTTTACCATCTTAACTATTTTTCTAATTTTATTTTATTTTTTAATTGAATTTACTGGGGTGACACTTGTTTATAAAACCATACAGGGTTATAGCATACATCTCTATAACACATCATCTGCATCCCACATTGTACGCTCACCAACCCAATTCCAGTTTTTTTCTACCATTTGGTCCTTCTCTGCCCTCTTCCACCTCCCCCACGTCCCCCTTTCCCTTTGGCAATTACCATACTGTTGTCTGTGGCTGTTTTTTTTTTTTTTTTTTTGCTTAGTCCTGTCACCTTTTTTTACCCAGCCCCTTAGACCCCCTCCCCTCAGAGAGCTGTCAGTCTGTTCTTTCTATGAGTCTGTTTCTATTTTGTTTGCTAGTTTATTTTTTTCATTAAATTCCACATATAAATGAAATCATATAGTATTTGTCTTTTTCTGACTGCTTATTTCACTTAGCATAATAGTATCCAGGTTCATCCACGCTGTCACAAAAGGTAAGATTTTCTTTTTTACGGCCAAGTAGTTTTCCATAGTGTAAATGTACTACAGCTTTTGTATCCACTCATCTACTGATGGGCACTTGGGCTGCTTCCAAATCATGGCTATTGTAATAACGCTGCAGTGAACATAGGGGTGCATGTATTCTTTCGAATTAATGTTCTAGGTTTCTTCAGATATATTCACAGAAGTAGAATTGCTGGGTCATAAGCAATCTTGAGAAAGAAGAACAAACTCGAAATGGATTAAAAACTCAAAAGTAAGTTGTGAAACCATAAATATCTTAGAAGAAAACATAGGCAGTAAAATATCAGACATTTCTCATGGCAATATCTTTTTTTCAGATATATCTCCTTGGGCAAGGGAAACAAAACAAAACAAATGCCACACTTCTTTTTGAAATACTTTTGTTCTTGAGCTTAGCCCGAATCCTTGGATGGCTTCTCATAGTTCACAATATATTTTGATATAATGCTCTGGTATTATAGATGGAATCTTTAGAACTGGACACATTTCTCCAAAATCATTTCACTCAAATTTCCCATAGTTACAAATATAAATAAAACTGGGCCTGTTTTTTTTTTTTTTTTTTTTTTTTTTATCCTTACCTGAGGACATTTTTCCTTTTTTTTTTCAGATAGCGTGGGAGGGACAGAGAGGAAGAGAGAGAGAAACATCGACGTGAAAGGGACATATCGAGTGGCTGCCACCCGCATGACCCAACCAGGGCCAGGGACAAACCACAACCAAGGTACATGCCCTTAGAGGGAACCAAACCCTGGTCTCTCTGGACCGCAGGCCGATGCTCTAACCGCTGAGCCAAACTGGCCAGGGCCTGTTTTATTTTCTTGATCACATAGAGCTAGCTCTTTTGTTGTTGAGATTTGTCCTATGGTCATTATTCTGCCTGATTTATTCCTCTCCCAATTCTTATCCTAATGTAAGTTATGCTTATTCAAATTTCCATCTCCCACTGGACTGGACTTTTGAGTAAAGCAGTGATTGTGTCCATTTAGAAAAAAAATTTTTTTAATTTATTTTTTTTATCCTCACTTGAGGACTATCTTTTCCATTTTTTGTTCAGATAGAGTGGGAGGGAGAGGAAGAGACAGAGGGAGAAACATCGACGTGAAAGGGACACATCGAGTGGCTGCCACCCACACGACCAACCAGGGCTGGGGACGAACTGCAACTGAGGTACACGTCCTTTATTGATTTTAGAGAGAGAAGAAGGAAGAGGGAGAGAGAGAGAGAGAAACATCGATGATAGAGAACATCGATTGGCCGCCTCCTGCATGCCCCCCACTGGGGATCGGGCCCACAAGCTGGGCATGTGCCCTGACCGGGAATTGAACCGGCAACCTCTTGGTGTATGGGTCGATGTTCAACCACTGAGCCACACTGGCTGGGCGATCATGTCCTTTTTTGACCCCAGCATGTAGCATATCACTTGATGCAATGTGAGTGCTCAGGAAAAGGTGGCTGGATAAATAAATAAATCATTTTCTCTATTTGAGATAAAGATTTTATTCTCGCTGAAGAAATAAACATTAGGACACATGTTTTTATATCAGTTAAAAAGCAGATAGTCTTGGGAACATTATGGCTAATTCAAATGACATATTGGCAAGATTCGATACAGTCAAATAGTATTATAAAACGTTGAACTTCACTTCCTTTTTAATATATTTTTGTTTGTTTTGTTTTTTTATCTTTATTATTGAAAGTATGACAGATGTTTCCCCCTTTTCCCCACTGACCTACTCCTCCCTGCTCTGATCTCCCTCTGCCTTCCCCACACTGTTGTCTGTGTCCATTGTTTATGCATATATGCATTTAAGTTCTTTGGTTTATCTCTTCCCACCCCCTGGTCCCCCATCCCTCTGAGGTTTTTCACTCCGTTCCCTACTACTTCCTTTTTCATTTGTCTTTTCCCTATTCTCTTGTCTTCTTTCTTTTGATAGTTTTCAGGCATTTTTAATTTTAATCATGATACATTGATCTTGCCCTGCCTCAGGTGATGTAGATAGCCATATTTAGATAGTTAGGATTCTTCAGAGAAATTGAACCAATAGAATGTGTATATTGTGGAAAGACATTTATTTTAAGGAATTTACAGCTCACATGATTGTGGAGGCTTGGAAAGTCCCAAATCTGATGGAAAAGACCAACAGGCTGGAGGTCAGGAGGAGTAATATTTGAATCCAAAGGCTGCCTGCTGTAGAACCAGGAGGAGCTGATGTGTACATGAAGTCTGAAGGCTGTCTATGGAAAAATCCCACTTGCTCGGGGGTCAGACTTGTATTCTATTCTTCAACTATTTTATTACAGTGTTTTACTCATAGTCCACCAATTTAAATGTAAATCTCATTCAGAAACACCCTCATGGAAACATCCAGAATAACGTTTGACTACTAAGGCCCAGCCAAATTGACTCATAGAATTAATCATCATAATAGTTAATGAGAGATTTAGGTTAAATTGAATGACCAAGTAGGTGGTCATTCTAACTTTATAGGGTCTATATAAAAGTGTCATCTTCCAACTCCCAGTGCAACACAGATTTAATAATGGCAGTTGTCTCTCCTTTTCTAACTAGAGGAATACTTTCTTCCAGTGTGGCAAGTGAGGTGTGACATGGGGACTAGAAATCATCTATATGATATTACCATGCATGGAAGTATAAATGGAAATTTTCTAGTTAAATTTTCACTGTACTCACAAACATATTTTGATGCTTTATTAAAGAAATTTTAAACCTACAAACTAATTGCAAAAATTTTACAATGAACAACTATGTGTCCTTTATTTAGATTCACTATTTGTTCATTTCTCTCTCTCTCTCTTTCTCTAAATGTATGTGTGTAGTGGGTGTAGTTTTTATTGTCTCCTCCTCCTCCCTCTTCTTCGTAGTATCATTCTCACTATTATTATTGCCAAATCATTAAAGAATGAGTTGCATACATCCCAATCCTTCAACCCTAAGGACTTCTTCATCTGTCTTCTAAGAACAAGACCACCACTTTACATATCCACAGTACAACCATCAGATTCAGAAGACTGTATCATGATACAATACTGACATGTTTTCAACCCCATATCCATATTTCACTGATTTTTCTATTAAAGGTTTTTCTTCAGCCTTTTTTTTTTTTTCAAGTCAACATGTAATCTGGTATTGATCACTTAATTAGGCTGCCACATCTCTTCATTTTTCTTTTCCTGGAATAACTCCTCAGTCTTTGTCTTCTACGACATGTACTTTTTTTTTTTTAGGAATATTTTCCTTTTTAAATTGTTAATAGATTTTTAGAGAGTAAGGGAAAGGGAGAGAGAGATAGAAACATCATTGAGAGAGAAACAACAATCGGCTGCCTCCTACACACCCCCTACTTGGGATCAAGCCCGAAACGGGGCACGTGCCCTGACCAGGAATCAAACCAGCAACCTCTTGGTCCAAGGGTCGACAGGCAACCTCTGAGCCACACCAGCTGTGCTTTCAGGAATATCTTCGAACTGTCTCTTGATTTGTGGGTTTCTGGTTGCTCCTTACGATTGTACTCAGGTTTCTATTGTTTTTGGTAGATAGTCTCCCTGGGTTGTACACCCTCAGTTCATCACACTGGGAGACACATGTAGGCCCCATCTGTGGAATGTCAACTCTAATCACCGGGCTATGATAATATATGCTACTTTTCACCATGGTAAACTTCCCTTTTCCCTTTGTCATGAATGAAAAGATATCTCTGGAGGTTGTTCAAATACCCTGTCCCAACAAACTTTTACCAAATGATTTTAGAATCATTAATCACTCTTGTTGTGATCAGTTAATACTATTACGGTTGCTAAATGGTGACTTCACTACCTCCATCATTCCTACTGCATTTCTTTGTTGGCATCCCACCATAAATAAGGTTTTCCCTCCCGCAACTCCACTTTTTGAAATGAGTTGATTCATGTACCGTGAAATCAGCATTGTAAATATTAAGCTGTGCCTAAAATAGGATAGTAGATAATACCTCTGGTATACAGTATATTACATGGAACCCCGGATAGAACATTCAACCGGAATTTAATCCTGATTTTACTGATAATGTATAGGGGGTGTTAGAAAAATCATTTCACATCTCTAAGTTTTAATATTTGTATCTATCCAATGAATGTTTTGACTTTTTAATAACATTTTCTTTTAGTTTTAATAGTCCCAAAATTTTTTTCAGTGTTTCTGTGGCCTCAAAGATCTGTAAAAGAGGAAATTACCCCTTCTCAGTCTTAATAACAGCTGACTTGATTAATTACAATTGGCCAAAAACTGGCAAGGAAAGTCCTTACCCCATTAACTTATTTTGGTTCTCATTAAACTTTTAAATTCATTTACTTTTCCTTTTTCTTGTCTATTTCAAGTTTATTTTCACCAGTGTTTCTTCTTTGGCAAACATATTTGGGAAATGCACAGATTGAACACCAGTGTGGGAGGAATTATACAGCTAAAAAACATTCCATGAAATGATCATGGTGCTTCAGTTTGCTTTAAGATTAATTATAGTCCTACAATTCCCACATCAAGGCAGCCTGTGGGTTAGAAGGGTGGGCTGAGGGAGTTGTCATCCGAGTAATGATATTCAAAGGGAGTGATTTACTCAAACAAAATCTGTACCAATTTCAGCCTACACTTAAAAAAAAGCCATATAACCATTAAAAAAAGTCCTAGATGTGCTTCTAGCAAATTCTGTCTTATAAATCCTAAAGCTATGAGAAAAATGTGGTGGAAAACTGAACGTTGCCAAAATGTATAACCTCAGGAACCATTTAGGAATGATAATTTTAACATCATTACGAATACGTAAGAATCTAAAAAGCAGAATGAGAAATAATTCTGAGGTTAATATGGGGAATATAAAAATAGTTAAGTGTATATTAAAGGCTTAAAGTTTCAATTCCATAAACATTAATATATTTGGTTGTTCCTTTTGACATTGTTCAGAAAATAAATTATATATGCATAAAACAATTTATTTTCATGCCTGTAATTGTTAAACTATAAATTTTAAATTTAAAAGTATTAAAGAATGTTTATAATTCCACTGTGATTTTCTTAGAAATAAAATACTCAAAAAGTACCTGATAAATGGTCACTCTATCTATATCCATCATCTATGTTTGCTATGTATATGTGTATATGTGCATAAATACATCAGTATAAATATATGAGTGTAATAGATCATTTTTATTGAGTATTTTCTTGGAAAGAGGTGCTAAGCACTTCACATGAATTATGACTTTATGTAAATTATGTCATTTAGTCTTCTTAATCCTATAAAATATCTACTACCATTGTCCCATTTTGCAGTCATGGAAATCAAGTCAAGAAGTGATTAAGTAAGTTGTCCATAGCCAGACAGTTAATAAATAGCAGACAATAAATAAATGGAGAAAACAAATCATAATCATGTAAATACTATGTATTTTATTCTTAGAATTTTATTTAATCGAATAACTTAACATGGATGCATTTCTCTCTTCTTTCAAGGCATATTTATTTTATATATGTATAAATAAAATTTGTGTCTGTTTTTATATTTACATATCTTTGTGTCTATATTACACAATCACAAAAAGCACTGTGTACATATACATTTCCTGTCTATTTCTTTTCAACCATATGAGGAGCCCAGACTGGCTGTCCTAGCTTACAATTTGATAGAACTGTGACCGTTCTAGAACTCTGGTGAAACATTGTTTATTCTCTTGGTCAATATTACTCTTTAAACCCTGTCAGACTATGATCTATTCATGCAACAATGAGGGGCTGCCCTTACTTCTGCCCATAGTTCTCAGTTCTTACTATGGTGTCCATAACACAATCGTTGACTGTGGATTTGAGAGTCAAACAGAATTCCTTAGGACAACAACCCAAACACAAAGGGTGTTGCCTCCAGCTGAGCCTTCAGCAGGCTGCTCCATCATTCTTTCAGCTGTGTTAAGATGATGAAGCACCTGGTAATGCCAGTCAATGCCATGGGTGAGCTCCCTGCCTTCTGTTTTTGCTATAAAATGAGGTATTTGTTGGTAGTGATTAACAAGGCTTTCTGAAAGTCCATGAATGGTGATTCTGGAAGGACTGTTGCACAAATGAAGGAAAATTCCTATCATATTGTAAAATAAAGTTTCCCTCTTCTTTTTTTTTTTTTTTTTTTTTTTTTTTTTTTTTTTTTTTTATCCTCACCCGAGGATATTTTTCCATTTTTCGTACAGATAGAGTGGGAGGGAGAGAGAGAGAGAAACATCGATGTGAAGGGACACATCGAGTGGCTGCCACCCGCACGACCAACCAGGGCCGGGGACAAACTGCAACCGAAGTACGTGCCCTTAGCGGGAACCGAACCCGGGTCTCTCCGGACCGCAGGCCGACGCTCTAACCGCTGAGCCAAACTGGCCAGGGCTAAAGTTTCCCTCTTCATTATGACAAGTCCAATGTCAACTTGCCACTGGGTAGATGGCTGGTCCTTCATGGCATGATGCAATAAAGGTGCTCAAAATTGGTCTGTCCTTTAAAACTGGGCACTCAGCAGAAGCAATAATCCACTTCTGTTTTAGAAATTTATTTGAGTAATTAACTTGCTTTTCTGTGTTGTAGGGTGCGCTCTCCTCCCCCACCCCCACCTTTGTTAAAGCACATCTTTGAAAACTGCCAGCCTTGTCTTGGCTGAACTAAAGTGTCCAGAAAGTTTCCACAGCAAGTTAAGCATTAGCAGGACAATCAGAGCTTCGGGCTCTCCATGGGGAGATGGCGGCACCAGCTTTCCTTAGTCTGATGCCCACCCCCCTCCCCAGCCCCCAGGAGTTAGGAAATTGCAACAAGGTTGAGAAATAAAAATCCAGGAAAGAAGATCTGAGGACAACCAAGGTGGACAACTGTCTCTCTCCTTTTTAGAGATTTTGATTACCAGAGGCTCTATTTTGCATTACAATGAAAAAGACTTGAGAAGCACCTCATCAAACAAGCTTGCGAAAGTGAGAGCAGTGCCAAGCCAGTTGGGTGCAGTTACTTTTTAATTACACTCTCTGTGCTCTGACTTTATTTATTGCCAAGCAGCTGTAAGGGTAGAACCCACCAGAGGGTAAATCACTAGTTCTGTGTGAAGAGGAATGTCCTTATAGTACATGATTCAAAAATAGATTACAAGCGAGACCGACACAACTCAGAGCAGCTTGTTTTCCCCTCCTTCACTGCCGTGGCGACACAGTCCCGTCTCCACAAAGCCAAGGTGTCCAGAATGGGCAAAGGCTGCTGTGCTCACATTCCCCTGACTCCTACTTGAGGGAAAGTCCTACTCAAATCGAATGAAAGACACCAGTATCCAAATTAAGAAGAAAACAACACCAACTAGACAAACAATCTACTGATACTTTTATATTTGTTCAATATCGTACTTTATGACTTACACACTTAAAAAAAATAAAAAAGACATTGATGTTGTTACGAAAGATTGGATTGATTTTAAATCCTCCACATGCCAGAGGCTTTACTGTTTTCGCCAAAACAAAGTAATCCTGACCTGGAGCTGTACCAACCTTTGACGGCGGACGAAATCCACCAGGCTGGCTGTATTTCTCCTGAAATGATGCCTTCTGAAGTGAACAGAACTCAGGCTTTGTCACAGATGCCGTGTACAATTGGTGGGGTGCTGATAGAGAAATGCATAGAGTGAGAATTGGGACATAAAAATATGGATTTCACAACTAATTTTTTTCAGATCTACCGATCATGGATAAATTAATCATAACAATAAAGTCAAGAGAGTGATAAGTCTGTATTGGTGGTTAAGAAACCCAGGTTAGGAGTACTTTCGTCTCTAAGTACCAGCTATTGAGCACATAGCTCTCAACTGAGACCTGCTGCCTGTGTGAATTTGGGCAAGGTTATGGGCTCTGCTCTGTCTGCTAAATGCCTTTGTGCAGAGAACAGCATTTTGAGAAACTACCTAATGCTTATACTTTTTAATGCTGTAAAATATAGTAGATGAAATGAAATGCCACTTAACTTTTTCAGAGATGAATTAATGGGTAGTCTGGTCAAATTCAAAGCTTTTTGATGTTTAAAATTTTATAAATGGAACTATTCCATTAATAGGCAGAGTATAATGAAAATTACATTACATCTAGATGGATAGTATGTAATTTCTGCACAGGTCTCTGTTTGGTAAATCTAACACTATATACTGGTCAGGAATCCTGCTCCAATAAAGAAACAAAAATATAAAGAGCGAGAGAGAACAATAGCTATCATCACTCTAAATTCTCTGAAAATACAGATTCTAGGTTAAGTCTTTTGGGATTACATGTGTTCTCAAGTACAAATGAAAACAATTACAATCAGTTCCCAATAACATGGAAGAAAATCAGAGTGTAAATTCTTTGGGAGATGTGTTGATGGGTTGATAATGTGTTGATGTTGAAACACAGCAGTGTTATAGGTTCTCACTGTATTTGTATGGTGTTTCATCCTATTTGTCAAGTGTGAATCAATTTCAGTTTCTCTAAGACAAACATGAAAATCCTGAAAACTGTTTCTAACATGAAAGCTATCCCAGCCGATCACACCCTTCGGATAAGCCTACATGGAAAGCATGATTCCACGCCCAACCCCCCCCCCCCCCATCTTCGAGTTGTTTTGTTTTCCCGTTTTGAGGTGGTTAGGCGGTTTTGCTGCTTGGAAGACCTGCCACAGGGAATGATTTATCTTCAATTACATTTGGACTTTGTTTAAAAAAAAAAATTGTTAACATGAGTACCAAGCATTCCAACTGTTGAATACAGGTAGGTACAGCATGCTCCCATAAAGGTGTTAGTACTTTTAACCCAGTTCAACATGTATCGATATCCCCAGATTGGTACATTTACTGTGAGAATACTGGTGTGTTTTCTCTGCAACCGTTAGGTCCAGGGACAGCTTGGTACATATGTTTTTAATTGACTCGCGCTTAGCTCATCGAGTCTGGTTTTGTGGAGGAAATGTGATGTCCAAGAGGCTGTTAGGAGGCACTTTTCTTGGAAAAAGGAAGTAATGTTCTTTTATTTTATAGTTCACAAACTGATGTCTAAAGACTGGAATTTATTTTAAAGGTATGAAATACTAAAGTTCAAGTATGTTCTAAATTTGGCATGGCATTCTTCCATTTCTGATTCGAATGATGTCACCGTATGAAGCTAAAGGAAAGAAATGACACCACCTCTGGACCAAAGAAGCAGAAATTGCATTTCCAGGATTTCTTTCTCCTGAAACTCTCTTTGGTTGAAGCCCAAATGCTGATAGACATACATGGTCAATCCATGATGTCATATTTCCCAGAAAGTCTAGAACAAAATGATAGCTTTTTGAGCAAATCAAATTAATATTTAAAAATTCATTTTAATACTTTTCAGATTTTATTGCTCTGTGGAATCCTTCCAACCTTCAACAAATAGTGTGTTTAAATTTTGGTAGTTTCATTTTAGAAAGTTAAATCAGGTGTTTCTTCCAGTATTACTGGAGAGAGCAATTCAGTGTGGCGTCAGGTTCAAAGCCTTTATTGCCACAGACCTTGGTTATTCCTGCTTTCTTGGCTATGTGATCTTGTACAAATACTTTATCTCTGTGTTTTAGTATCTTCATAAAGAAAATGGATGATAATGCTCACTTGCAATTTTGGCAAAGAAAGTAAACAAGATAATGATTGAAAAACAAATAAGTAATTGGCATTCGTAATGGCTCAACAAACGCTAACTTCCTTACTTTTTACTGTGGCAAACAGGTAATCTCTCTATCATTATTGACAACTAATCCATTTAATGATTCCCTAGATAACAAAAACCTATTTCTAATCACATTTCAGGGAGCAAAATTCATATGGCAACTGAGATTTATTATCTTTATGGAGAATACAAAGTGTTCAATGGATAGTAAAACAACATTTTAAACTAGAGTTTAAACATATTTAATCAAAATGTTGATCATGCATGATAGACTTTTTGACCTCTCTTCAAAGAAGAGGAAAATTGGGGAGCTTCTAGCCACACCCTCGTTTCTATCACTGTCAGCATTTCTTGCAGCACAACTGTGTCTTCCTGAGCATCTCAGCTCTGCCAACTTTGCCTCATCTGCGTGCTGACCCCCCAGGGCGCTGTTGAGAATGAATGCCATTGTGTGGATGCTTATTCCACCACAACTCATTTTTTTTTTTTTAAAAGAGGCGAATTTAAAAATACATGTGTCTTTGTGTGTGTCAAGAAGTTAAATAATCTTTAAAGTCCATCTCTAATGTTTGAATTTTGAAAATACTCATAATTTATTACTTCACCAAAGCATGTCAATAGTCTATGCAGGATTTTATTATGCCAAGGCACAGTGGGGTTGGGCAAATATGCAGAAGTCACAAAACTCAGGCACTTTATCCCATGTTCAAGTTGTTATATCAGTTCCCTCACCTTCTCTCTGATGGGGAACATCATGTTGGTGCCCCTCTCAGCTTGCTTGTCCCCACGGCTGCAATGCGCAGCCCTCTGAACCTGTTCGTTCAACACTGTGTCCGTCTCAGGCTTTCCCACTCCATTTGGCTCTTTCCTGTATCCTATCTTCCTGTGACTATGACCTTTTGAGATGACCACATGTCACTCTTTAGGGTCAAGACGACTTCAGAAGAAAAGGGAAGAGTTCCTTTGATTCCCTTCCCTCTAGCATCTGACCTTGTGTAACCTGGCCCACTCTTTTCTTCTCTATCTCAAAGAGGTTATCTCTCTGTGTTCTTGGAGAAAGCAACAGGACCCAGTTATAAGAACATGGCTTTGACTGGACAAACCTAAATTGAAGTCTATCCCTTATTAGCTGTGTGAGCTTGGATGAGTTTCCTAAAATTTCTGAACGTCACTTTTCTGGTCTGTAAGATGATGAAATGGCCTAGGCCCTGCCGAGGGTGGCCATGAGCATAACGTTTTACAAACCACTAAGGCAGTTCTTCAAGTAAGGGTTTCTATTCTCCTCCTGGTTCTTGCATGTCTATCATCTCCTACCTGTGAGCAGTGTTCATTAAAACGATTCTGTGTTTGCAGCTTTATAAACGAGTGTGAAAAAAATCCAGCCAAGAGAGCTGTCTGTACACAAAACCTGGAGCTTGACCTGGCAAATTTAGCTTTCTATACAGAGAACTTTTCCCGGCACATCTCCATTCATGCTCATGGGCCAGATGACGCCCACGTGCAGGGGTCATCTTTAACAATACTCCTATTAGTTCTTTACTCCTGCAGCCTCTTAGCCTTCCATTGTTCAGAGCTGGGAGAAAGAAATGCTCTTTGTTTAACCACCCGTCTGTGGTATTTTGCAGCCTGAGCTGTCATGACACGTAGGTGCTAGTACGCCCAAAATGGTCAGCTTTGTGGTCTCATTTGCATTTCTCCTTGTGTATGTTCCAGATTATATGTGTACATTTCTGTGCGATCCATATTTTCACAGACCTTCCTGCCCAATGTTGGAATCTCATATTTGAGTAGAGCCTTATTATCGTTTCTGAATTTCTGCTGTGTAAGTTGTTTAGGTTCACTTTTGGTCCATTCTCTCGTAATGGTAATTGTGAGGAAGAGATAATAGTCAACTTTTCTCGCCGAATCACCTCATTTACTTGTTAGTTTCTCTTATTTTCTCTGAAACCTCTCTCTTTGTCTAAGCACCCTTACTGTGTCCTTGGGCTGGGCTTGCCTGCAGCACCAAGGGGAGGGGGAAGGACTGAAATGGTAAACTCCAGTTTTAATGATTACTGTTTTCTCAGTCGTCACATAGCAAAGGAAAGCAAAGAAATCGCATAAATGGTATAGAGGAGGATTTCTCACCCTCAGCGCTGTTGATGATTTGGGCTGGATAATTCCTTGTTGTGGGCTGTCCTGTGCATTGTAGGATGTTTAGCAGCATCCCTAGCAGCCACCCACCAGATGTCTGTAACAGCTCCCTCTGCCACCAAGAAAATAAAACATGTCTCCAGACATTGTCAAATGTTGTCTGTGAGGACAAAATTGCCCTAATCCAGAACCACTGATTTGGATCAGTACCTTTTAATGAAGAGATGACATTCAGAAAGATCATTTTCATATATAGTTCCTTTGAATAGCTGGGTATTAAATTGTATACAAAATAATTTGTTATTAATAGTAACTACAACAATAGCTCACATATCTTGAGCACTTACTATGTATAACACACTGTGCTTGATTCTGCACACACATAATAACCTAAGTTCGTCCTTCTAACAACATCAAATGCCTTTCATAGGCTTATATAGACTTAAGAGGGATGTAGAAACAAACTGAGAATTTTAAATTCTATTGCCTGGAAGACCACACAAGGTATCCAGTAGCATAGCCTAATAATTTTTCTCACTTTATTCAGCATCAATTGATCTTAAAAAAAAAAATTTTTTTTCAGCCATTGATTTTTATTAGAATGGGTAGTCATTAAAAGATACTTACCTAAGTTCCATCTTTGAAATAAATCCTACCATTTTATATTATTTTTCTGTGTTCTCATCAGTACTGGGCAATACATTTAATTGATTTTCTTTTCTGTGTTCTACGATAATCACATCAAATTGTGCATTTAGATATATTCTTGCTATGTAAACTGTCATTTTGGGAAGTAAACTGACAGTGGAGTTTGCCTTTGGCCTTTGGGAATTATTAGAATGATATTACTCTGCTGTATAGGTTTTTTTCTCTGCTGATGAAAATAGATTTTTAGTATGCAGTACAGGATTTTCAAAAGAGAGGAACATACAATGGATACAGCTTCTATTTTATATGTCATGTGACTCATTTTGCATGCAGTTTTCACATAGCACAGAAAAAGAGAGATTTGTATATTTATTAAAACAATCACATTTATCTGAGATAATTCCTCCAGAATATGATCATTTTATTGGGAAAATCTGCGAGCAACTTGTCCAGCTGAGAAAGTAGATATTCATAACTCACTGTCAAGTCACTGATGCACTGGTAGAGGCTGAAATTAAAACTGTGTCTAAAGGCAGATTGACATTCAAGGCCAAGTTTCTACAATTGATGATAGAATTTAACCGGACTGGCTCATCTGGACAACTTGAAAAATTATTTCATATCCTGAACTCCAATGATTAATAAGTCTTTTATTCCTCTCAATAAATCACAGACTTATTGAAGATAAATGAACAGCCTTTTCTATGTCCAAAGTGCATCAATAAAGAACTTTGTATGTTAAAGAAAAAGTGAGTCCAAGATATAAATGTGAAACATTCTATTGCATTCCTGAAGGAGAATACGAGAATTGTCTTCTCCACCAAAACCACTGGGCTTGTTGTGCTATAATAATCATGCATAATCAGGACCTATTTCTTTTTCTTATTTTTTAAAGATTTAAAAAAATTAATTTTTAGAGAGAGGAAGGGAGAAAGAGAGAGAGTGAGTGAGAAAGAGAGAAACATTGATGTGAGAGCAGAACATTGATCAGCTGCCCCTGTCACGCCTCCTCCAGGAGTTCAAGCCCGCAACCCGGGCATGTGCCCTGACTGGGAATCAAACCAGCAACCCTGCAGTGCATAGGACAATGCCCAGCCAACTGAGCAACACCACCCAGGGCAGGACCTATTTCTAATGTGTTGCATTTCTCTGACTTTCAATTCCTGTCTAAAACTAAATAAAAATTTTGCAAAGACAATAATAATGTCAATCATGTGTTGTTAGATCATTTCAACAGATATACAAAAGCCAGTGTTGCACCGGCAGTTTTTGGTTTTACATAATCCAAGGAAGACAAGTTTTTGGTTTTTTTTTAATCCTCACTCGAGGATATTTTTCCATTTTTTTGTACAGATAGAGTGGGAGGGAGAGAGAGGAAGGGAGAGAGAGAGAGAAACATCAACGTGAAGGGACACATCGAGTGGCTGCCACCCGCACGACCAACCAGGGCCGGGGACAAACTGCAACCGAAGTACGTGCCCTTAGCGGGACCCGAATCCAGGTCTCTCCGGACCGCAGGTCGACGCTCTAACCGCTGAGCCAAACTGGCCAGGGCCAAGGAAGACAAGTTTTGCTTTCAATTTGACGTACACCAGCAGAACTGCTTCACTTGATAGCAAATGAGGGGCTCGAGAATGTGACTGACACTATTACACAAGAAAGTTGGTTATCAAAGGAACTTCACAAGAGATTACAGAACAGTTTCTAAAAAACACGGTTGTTCTTTTAAACAAATACAATTTGAAGTGTTTATTGGTCAAGAATTCTATATGAATTTGAAAAAGTAATACTTAATAGTTGATTATGTATCTTATGTTCATGCACCTAACATTTTGATAGTTTTTGATATATCAGATAATGTGCTAAGCACTCAGAGACAAATGATTCCATAAGATAGTCACATATTTTGTTCTTCATTAGCTCTTTCTTCACTACTTCATTTCATAGATGCCCCCAAATACTAGTGTTTTTTTGTTTGCTGTCATAGAAAATAAAATAGATAAAATAAATGAAACAACCCAGTCATCATTAAATATATTGAAAAGTTAGTGAAAAGCTAGTTTCACAAAAGTTCTGAATAAAAAAGTATCACATATTTATTTAACTGAAAACATTTTCCTAAATGTTTAAGACTATATATGTGCTATTTGCTGTGGCTGTCTGGGTTTAGAATGATGAAGAAGTCAGACAAGTTCTTCTCTGCTCTTGGGGATTATCAATTCTCCATTGCAAAGACAAACCAAAACTTGCAGACAAAGTGAGCAGGGTGACCACCATGTAATACTAATGTGGCACAGTGAAGGGACTCTGTGGGCATTGAAATTATTACAAGTGTCCTGAAGGACAACCCAGATACAGTAGACTTTCCTGAGTAGCCACCCAAAAAGCTAACAATTGAATTGAAACTTGATCCATGATGAGAAGCCAGGCATGTGAAGAGCTGGAGAAAAAACATTCCAGATAGAAGGAATAGAAAGTGCAAAAGGCCCCCAAACAGAAAGTTGCAATGAGTTTTGATTGTAGTCAACCAGTGTGTCTAGATTCAAGTCATTCAGTGTCCTTGAAAATTCTGTTTTCAATGCATTGGAAACCTATGGAAAAATATAAACAAAGGAAATAAAATGTTTCATTTTTTCTTTCAGAAAGCTCACACGTTTTGCTGTGTAAAAAATGCATCATAAAGAATCAGAGTCTTAACAGGTGCATCCTTTGGCAGCTCTTTTATGTAGCACAGGTAAAAGGTGATAGTGGCTAAATCTGGCATTTGCAGAGATTTGTAGAGAAGTGGGTTTATTTGGAATTATAAGATATAGGAGTTAGTGAGGGAACTTAGTAGTCAGGGGCATATTTCAAATTTTAAAAATACTTATTTAAATGAATTACTTTCAGTCATCCAACATTTGTCTAGTTTTGGTGTGTCTGTTAATTTTAAGCAACCTGTTGATAAATTGATCAGGGATCAAGCCAGAGCAACATTATAGACTACTGCCTATTAATTAGGAAGGTGAATCTACTTGATGCTCATGTATGAACAGAACTTAATTTATAGTTCAGTTCAATAATAGCTGATGTTCAGCAATATCTACAAAAATAATCCAGAGCCCTGGCCAGTTTGGCTCAGTGGTTAGAGCGTCGTCGGCCTGCGGTCTGTAGAGACCCGGGTTCGGTTCCCGCTAAGGGCACGTACTTCGGTTGCAGTTTGTCCCCGACCCTGGTTGGTTGTGCGGGTGGCAGCCACTCGATGTGTCCCTTCACGTCGATGTTTCTCTCTCTCTCCCTTCCTCTCTCTCCCTCCCACTCTATCTGTTCAAAAAAAAAGGAAAAATATCCTCGGGTGAGGATAAAAAAAATAATAATAATAATCCAGAAAGTTTTTCATGGTAATTTTGCTCTTAGAGGTGACATTTCATAGAATAAAAAATTTGACTTTGGTCCTAAAAGTTGAATATGTTTTATCAAATAAAAAGAGAGAAGGGAGCACGAACAGTGTGGCTCAGTGGTTGAGCATTAACCCATGCACCAAGAGGTCGTTGGTTCGATTCCTGGTCAGGGGACATGCCCAGGTTGTGGGCCTAATCACCAGCGAGGTGCATACAGGAGGCAGCCAATCTATGTTCTCTCTCATCCATGTTTCTATCTTTCCCCCTCTTCCATCCTCTCTCTCTAAAAAAAAAAATCAATAAAGAAAAAAATATTTTTTTAAAAGAAGGCAATATTGCAAAGAACTGATAGCACCTAGAAGACATGAAGATAGGATAGACTGTGGCATATTGAGGAATCTAAAGAAAATATGGGTGACTAGATTATATGATAAATAAGAGTGAGTAGTAGGAAAGTCCCCACATTTCAAGTTAGATTTTGGATTCAATGAGAAAGGACTATATTTGAATATTTTTAGATAGTAGTGTAAAACAATTGAATCCATAGTTAAAAAAAAAAAAAAAGCATCCAGGGCAAAATGGTGAATTAGCAAAGGCTGCTAGATGTGTTCCTATCTCTAAAACCAACCTTAGAGAAGCTACACAACTTTAAGGAAACAAGGTCTGAGCAACACACACACACACACACACACACACACACACACACAAAACCCAGAGGAACAAGCAGATCTGACGTAAACTGTTGTGTTGTATGAATTACAGTTGAACGCATACAGTATATAGCCTTTTCTGTTTGGCTGCTTTTACTCAGTAATATGCCTTTAAGTGTCCTTCATGTCTTTTTATTGCTTAAGGGCTTATTTCTTTTTTAGTGTAGAATATCCTATTGTCTGTTTATTTATCCATCTACCTACTGAAGGACATCTTGGTTGCTTTCAGATTTTGGCGATTAAGAATAAAGCTGCTATAAACATCTGTGTGCAGATTTTTGCATGGACATAAGTTTTCAACTCTTTTGGGTGAATATCAAGGAACACAATTGCTGGGTTGTATGGTAATAACTTAGTTTTTGCGAGAAACCTCCGGACCATCTTCTATGTGGCTGTAGCATTTTGCATTCCCACTAGCAATGAATGAGAGTTTGTGTCTCTAAATCCTCACCATCCGCCACATCCTTGCTTCACCTTGCCAGTATTTGCTGTTGTCAGCGACGTGGATTTTGGTCATTCTAATTATTGAACCAGACTTGCATGTCTGAATAAATCCCACTTGTTCATGGTACATAATTATTTTTATACACTGTTAGATTTAATTGGGTAATATTTTGTGAATTTTTACATCTATGTTCATGAGAGATATTGGTATGTAGTTTTCCTTTCTTGTAACATTTGTCTGATTTTGGTATTAGGGTAATGCTGGCCTCATAAAATGAGTTTGAAATATTTTCTCTGCTGCTCTCCTTTGACAGAGGTTGTAGAGGATTGATAAAGTTTCTTCTTCAAATGTTTGGTAGGACTCACCAGTGAACTTGTTTGGACTTGGTGCTTTCTGTTTTAGATGGTTGTTAATTACTGATTCAATTTCTTTAAAAGATATTTAATCTAGTATAGATTTACATTTTATAGATTTAATAGCTAGGACTTTACAGATTGTCTATTTTTCTTTGTCTGAGTTCTGGTAGATTGTATTTTTCAAAGAATTGGTCCATTTCATATAGTTTATCCAATTTGTGGGTACAGAGTTGTTCATTGTATTCCTTTAATATCCTCATAATGTCTATGGGACGTGCAGTGATGTTCCACTTTTATTTATTATATTAGTAATTTGTGTCCTCTCTCTTTTTTCTTAATCAGACTGATTAGATCCTTATCACTTGTATTGTATTTTCAAAGAACCAGCTTTTGTTTTCATTGATTGTCTCTATTGATTTCCTGTTTTCAATTTCCTTGATTTGTACTCTAATCTTATTATTTACTTTCTTCTGCTTACTTTGAATTTAATTTGCTTTTCTTGTTCTAGTTTCCTAACTGAAAACTTAGATTATTTATTTTATATTTTTCTTCTTTTCTAATATATAAATGCTATACATTTCCCTCTAATCATTGCTTTTACTGCATCCTCAAGTTTTGATGTTATATTTTAATTGCCATTTAGTTTATATTTTAAAATTTCTACTGAGAGTTCTTCTTTGACCCATGCATTACTTATACATTTGTTGTTTAAACACATAGGTGGGAATTTTCCACATATCTTTTTGTTATTGAGTTCTAGTTTAATTGCACTGTGGTCCAGAGCAGACATTGTGTAATTTCTAATCTTTTGAATATCTTAAGGTGTGTTTATGGCTCAGAATGTGGACTGTCTTGGCAAATGTTCCGTGTAAGCTTAAGAATGCAAATTCTGTTGTTTGATGAAGTAGTTGATTGATGATGTTGTTGAATTCAATTCCAAGTGGATTTTTTTTTTTTTTTTGAGGAAAAAATATTATACATGAATAGTTTTCCTTTTACTCATCTCTAGGTATCTTGTCTGTTCTGCTTTAGTATGGTGGTCTTTAACCACCACTACTACCATCTTTCTTCCTAACAAACAAACAATATCTAAAACACAATCACTAGTGTATTTTTGAGTGAGTATAACGTGAAAAATGTTTTTGTCAATGTACTTTTGTAAATTAGGATTCAATTTGAGAAGAACTCCTTTTACTGTCAAGTCATTAGGGAAATATTAGGAGAAAAGAAAAGTGAAATAGTTTTGACAGTGAAATCCTAGTGTAATATCAGTTACTATTTAGTTTGTAACTGAATGTCAACTGTACATCACTTTACCAACCACTAGATCTGAGGGTATTTAAGTTGTTTTCATAGGCATAAGCATTGTTGGCTCCTCACTTTATCACTTTTACCACTGATAAATCTGATGGGGTCATTATCTAGTTGTTAATAACAAGTGAAGGGGAATATATCTTACTGATTATGATGGGAACATTATTGAGGTTGGGGATTTCCTATTCCCTAAAATTCCCTAAAAATTATGTGTGTTTTTTTAAAATAAAAATTAACATTTTAAATGTCTTTATTTTAAGATGACATTTAATATTATTTATCATTGATTAAAATGCGAAACTTTTAACAAAGTTTTTCTATCATTTATTCTGATATTAATGAAGTACAAATATATGGGAAAGTACTACTCTAGACTGAACTATTTTATTTAAAATTATTGAATGCGGCCGCCGGTCATGATGGCGGGTAGGTAAACGCGGTATCGCGTCCTCCCACAACCACATCAAAGTTACAACTAAACTACAGAACAACCATCATTCAAAACCGCCTGAAATCAAGCTGAATGGAAGTCCTACAACTATGGAATTAAAGCAGCAGCCACATCCAGACTGGTAGGAGGGGCGGAGGTGGACGGGCTGGTCCCACACCCACTTGTGGCGGATAAAAATCAGGAGGCTCCCGCAGCTGGGAAGGTTCTTCCAGAGGACTGAAGGGTCCCCGTCCCACACCAGGTGCCCCGCTCAGGGTTCCAGTGCCAGAAAGAGAATCCCCATAACTTCTGGCTGGAAAAACCAGCGGGAACTGAGGCTCAGGGAGGCGGAGGCGGCTGGAGCCCCAGGCAGCTCCTTAAAGGGCCCGCGCACAGACTTATCGGACTCTCTCCCTCTAAGCTCGGAGGGGAGGCAGCTCGAGGGGCACCAGAGACATACAGGGAAGAACTGAGCTGTTTGGCACTGGAGCGAGGGCTGGAGAGGGGGTTTTCTCTGGACAAACATGCTGTCAGAGGCCTTTGTTCCTTTGGTGAACCCTTCCCTGGGGCGGCAGACTGTCGCCATATCTGGGACTCCAGCAACCTGGCTCACACTGGTAGCCCCGCCCTGCTGACTCCCTGAGGCCCCGCCCCGCCCCACACAACTTTCAGGCCCACCCAGGCTGTTGCCACTTGCTTAACCATAGGATTGGCCTGACTTGGATCCTGCTTCGGGTTTTCCTAAATTTTTTCAAACGAGCAGCATCTGGTCTCAGCTAGCCCCATACCGCTCGTTAAGTAATACACAGAAACAAACACAGGGAGGCAGCCAAAATGAGGAGACAAAGAAACAGGTCCCAAATGAAAGAACAGAACAAAACCCCAATAAAAGAACTAAGCGAAATGGAGATAAGCAACCTAACAGATACTGAGTTCAAAATACTGCTTATAAGAATGCTCAATAAACTTAGTGAGAACCTCAGTGAACTTAGGGAGGGCCTCAAGAGCATAAAAAAGGACCAGTTAGAAATCATAGATACACAGTTAGAATTGAAGGAGGCATTAACTGAAATAAAGAATAATTTACACAGCTTCAATAATGGAGTATGCAAATCCAAGGAACAAACCATCGATTTGGAATATAAGGAAGCAAAAAAATGCCCAATCAGAACAGCAAAAAGAAAAAAGAATCCAAAAAATAAGGATAGTGTAAGGAGCCTCTGGGACAACTTCAAGCGTGCCAACATTCGCATCTTGGGCGTGCCAGAAGGAGAAGAGAGACAACAAGAAATCGAAAACCTGTTTGAAACAATAATGGCAGAAAACTTTCCTAACTTGGTGAAGGAAACAGACATACAAGTCCAGGAAGCACAGAGAGTCCCAAACAAGATGAACCCCAAGAGGCCCACACCAAGACACATCATCATCAAAATGCAAAAGGTTCAAGACAAAGAGAGAATCTTAAAAGCAGCAAGAGAAAGGCAGCTAGTTACCTACAAGGGAGTTCCCATTAGGCTGTCAGCTGATTTCTCAAAAGAAACTTTGCAGGCCAGAAGGGAGTGGCAAGAAACATTCAGAGTGATGAAAACCAAGAACCTACAACCAAAATGATTCTATCCTGCAAAGCTGTCATTTAGAATCGATGGACATATAAAAACTCTCCCAGACAAGAAAAAGTTAAAGGAGTTCATCACTACCAAACCGTTATTATATGAAATGATGAAGGGTCTTTTTGAAGAAAAAGATAAAATGTATGAACAAACAAAATGGCAATGAATACATATCTATCAACAATGGAATCTACAAACAAAATGAACAGGCAGAACAGAAACATTCTCATAGATACAGAGAATGTTTTGTTGGTTGCCAGATGGGAAGGGGTTTGGGGGAATGGGTTAAAAAGGTGAATGGATTAAGAAGCACAAAATCATTGCTAGACTGACAAACCTCAAAGGGAAAGGGGTTGGGGGTGGTGGTGGGAAGAAATAAACCAAAGAACTTATATGCATAACCAATGGACACAGACAATAGTGTGGGAAAAGGTGGGAGGGGAGTGGGAGTGGGGAGGAGGGGGTCAATGGGAGAAAAATGTGGAACATCTGTAATACATTTTACATCCAACAATAAAGATTTGGAAAAATAAAATAAAATAAAATAAAATAAAATTATTGAATGCATTTATACAATGTAGTTTAGAGAATTTTGAACTGTTCATGTAGTTATTTTTAAAAAATATATTTTTCTCTATTGATTTTACAGAGAGAGGAAGTGAGAGGGAGAGAGAGACATAGACACATCAATGGGAGAGAACATCAATTGGCAGCCTCCTACATGCCCCCAACTGGGGATCGGGCCCACAACCTGGGCATATGTCCTGACCAGGAATCCAACTGGCAACCTCATGGTGCATGGATCGACACTCAACCACTGAGCCACACCAGCCAGACCATGTAGTTATTTTTTAAGATTGCTGGGAGAATTTATGCTGAACACAGGTTTTTTGAGCAGTGACAGTGACATGTCTATAACTTAAGGAAATTCATCTCTCTGTCAAGACTAAGTTCTTCGAGAGCAGAAATATGAATGCAGTATCCTGTTTATCTTTGTTTACTTATTCTTGAACCTAGCAGATGCTCAGTGTCATTTTGTCTCTACAAAATGACATCTTGTTATTGGCCACTGCTTTATTTCCGGAGACCACGCTATGAAGAAAAGTACAGTAGTTTATTTGAATCAAGATGTTCTGAGAATTTGGTAACTGATTGACCTCTGCATGGTAAGAACTAGACTATCACCTAAAAGCATTAGTTGCATACCTACTGTGTACTTAGCATCATTAGATTGGTATACTTTCTCGATAATCATGAACAGATGAAATTAGTGGATATGAAAGAGCATCTGTTTTTCCCTCTCCACCCCGATCCCCCCCCCCCCCGATACAGAGAATAGAAAAATAGAATTCTTTATCATTTTTTCTAACAAGGACATCTTCAGATGTATTAGTCAAACTTGGAATTCCTCCAACACTAAAGCTTATGTCTAAATTTAGAACTAATGAGCTCCCTGTATGCATCAAACTGAAAAGCACATATTCTCTTCGTTAGCATCAAGGCACTTTTATTCAACATAAATCTATTGCCAAAGAGAATATTAATGTCTCTTCCCTTAAAATGCTTGGGAAAAATATGAATATATTCACCAGGGAAGAACCACATGCTTGTAGAGAAAATTGATTTCAGAGAATCATAGAGCTCTCCATCTAAATGGGTCTTTAAGGGTCTTCCACCCCAACACTCTTTGACTGCTAGAATTCCTTTCAAAATAACTTTCCTGGGTGATTACCTGGTCCTGTAAATAACCCCCCTGCCAACACACTCCAACCAACCTTTTACTAGCTGTGATCGATAACCTCCTGGCAGAAAACCAAAATCCTTTTTTGCTGTTGTCACCCCAATTACTTCCAGATTTGCTTCTTTGAACATACAGATTGATAACTTGTTCATTTTTTTAATGCTTGATGACAACTACCACGTGTTGTCCCTCTCCATTTTCCTATCCCCCTGCAATCCAGTCTTCTCTTCTCCAGGCTAAAAATGTCAGTTCATTTACCTGTTCTCATATGCTTCCACGTCAAATTGCTTTGTCATCCTGACCAGACTATTGTTATGTTCCAAATAACATTATTTTCCTAACAAGGACATCAGGACTTTTGAAAGAAGTTAATCGTGGCAGAAATTTCAACAGTGGCTTGCTGGGGAAGGTGCTCAGACCCCAACTAATGGTATGGTTGAAATGAGTGATTATTAAAATAGTGCAGTTGACGGAGAGAGGAGACAGTAAATCCATGCTTATTTTATGCACGGAATCAAAGGATGTAATGGTCACTTTGATGGAAGGAGAACACGGAAACAAAAAACTCAAGGACACCTTCAAGATCTACTTTGGGAAGTTAGTAAAAGGTGATACCATTAATTTAAAATCAGAACATAAGGGGTAGAGTACATTTACCCAAAGGAGAAAATGCATACTACATTGAATATGTTTTCTTAGAGATGTTTATTAAAATTGCTAAATAAGTAAGTTTACAGAGTAATTAAAATATTTATATGCTGGTTATATGTAAGGCATCTCAAAGCCAGGTTCTCTCTCCCAAAACTAGACCATCATTTGTAGTGCTTAATGAATTTAAGGTGTTGATAATGAAACTGAACTTTCTCTTCCAAACTTTCCGTCCCATTTTCACAGTCATAGTCATCACCATCTACAGTCTTTCACATTAAAAAACTGTGGTATTGTCATGTGATTTGTCTTTAATATACAGTCAAATACCAAATTTTCTTTATTGATCTCTAAACTGTGTATCAAATCTAGATGTTTCCTCCCATTCTAATGCCATTGCATTAATTTTGCCACCTGCCACTAGCCTTCAGAGGAGTCCCAGACCCAGCTTGGATTGTCATGCAGAAGACCACTGCTGAATGCTCACGAATTTTGTGAGCTGGTTGTCAAACGATTGCTAGCTTGTGATTAACCATTATGGCAGTATTTACACCATGGAAATCCACAAACACTACAAAATAGGACTCTTTCTTGTACTTAATTTCATTTTGTTCCTTTATCAAAATATTACTGTTTTTGCCTATCCAATCTGTCTGCCACACTGGTATCAGAACTCTCATCCTACAAAAGATGGTAATACCACTGTCTGATAAATTAGGAAAAGTTAATTTTATAAAAGCAAGTACTTGACTGAGATACTGGTGAACACAGAGTATGATTTCAATATATTTATAAGTCAGATTCATATACAGAAAAAAACAGTCTCATCACACATGTTTCTTTATAGTTTGAAATGGTAGCCACTGCTGACTTGGTGAAGAAGCAGGTAGCAGATTCATCTTTAAGAAGGGTGGAAGGTCTTCTGCCAGGCAGACCTATTCAATAGCCCTTTTAACTCATAATCAGGAATCCTGAATAAGTTTCCATGTGTCCTGTGTCTTATCAGTCAGTTAACTTATTGTAAGTTTGACATGTAGAGATGATGGTGTCTCCTAATCTTTGGATAGAGTTCTCTCATCCACGTGTCCTCCAAAGCCATTTTGTTCTTCTGAAGTGAACCTTCTTATGACATTCAGAATCTCTGATCTATGGGAGTTAAAAATATCTCTGACAAATTGGTTGCAAAACCAGAAAGTATTATTGATTTTTTTAGTCTTGCAAAGCTAATTCTTGTGTTTCTGAGATGAAGACATGGGGTCTGCGGATGTTCACCTGGTGTTTTTCAGGTGACCACATACTACAGAAAATTCAGTCTCCAGCACTTCTCTGTGTGTAGCCAATTTTTATTTGAACTCTGCTAGTTTTCACTATTATCCCATCATTAATTTTATTTATAAATGTATCATTTATTAACAATTGATATTATAATTTAATCTGGTCTGCTCAAATTGTCTATTATGTTCTCTTAGGCCATCTAACTAATTTTTGTTTGTGCTATTTTAGAGATATATTTTTGGACTTTCTTTTACAGTTTATACTTATATTAGCACTATTACATTTTGACTCATAGAATTTTACACATTTCACTGCTTTAAAAACTCTGCTGGCTTCCTCCTGTCCAAAAAAATATTTGCTTTAAAATCTTGAAATGAAAAATGTATGAGCAGCTCTGGGGTGAGAACAAGGCATCTGCACTATTTTACATACTGAAGTTTGAAAACCATGGGCCCATAAATCTGGTAATAGCCCAACTCCACTTATGAGACCCAATTGTCCTTCATTATCCAACTCCATTATCTGAACTACCTTTAAAGTCCCATTTCCAGCCACACTCATCATACTTTTTTTGAAACATTGAATTTCTCAATTTGTTCCCTGCCTCTGGTCTCTATGCATATTAGATGTTTTTACATTTTCACAAATGTTTATCTCTGAGTGAGAGGCCCATCTCTGCATCACTGCAAATACCAACTCCTCAGTAAAGAATAACAGCCAACACTTGAGTGCTTTCAGTGTGACGCTGAATCTCTCCAAGGATTATATCATTCAATCATCCCTCCATTTCACGGAGGAGCCTGTAGAGGAGGGCATGCCCTACAAATACTGGGGATCTGTGCTCTGATTGGTGCTTCTGATCACAGGTGCTGAGGGGGAGGTGGGCATTCCTGGTTGTGGCACATCTCTCTAGTGTCACAAACCACTTCCAGACCAGCTGAAGCAACTACCAGAGGATTTAAAGGGCTGGCCCTTCCAGCGCTCTTTTTTCCCCACTCTTTCATTTTTTTTTTTTCTGTTATACCTTCTGGATCCAGAGAGTAAAGGCAAAGACATTTAAAAGCAACTCAGGAAGTTACTCAGCAAGCTTTGCTTGCTCATTCTTGAGGGCCATTCTCTCTTGTAAGCATTTTCTTATACTTATAACCTTAGTTTGCCATTACCGGGGTGTAGAAAGAGGTTCATCAAGTGCCTTTCCTTTGTCTAACTTCTATAATTATGGTTATTTTATTCAGGATAATAAAGTATTAATACAAACACAAAGCATATTTTTTGAGTAATTACTGTATATGCTTATCTTATTTAATCCTGACAATAACTAGATGAGATAGATTATATTGTTTAATCATTTGTATGGATGATGGCCCTGATATTTAAAACAGTATGTAATTTACCCAAGGTTACCATTACTTAGCGCCAGAACTGAATCTGGCTCCATCTGGCTGGCTCCAAAGTTCTTGGTCATAAGTCTAAAATCTGATTAAGGATGGAAGGGCCTTCTAAGAATAGCTTTTTACCCCAAAAGACCATTTTCATGCCAAGAATTCTGAAATTTTGTCAAGGTAATGAAAGCAAGTATTGTGGATGCTTGCTCATTCTTTCTTGAATGAAACACCTGAGGTACTTCCAAAAGAATGAGAGGTGATGATAAAGTAGGTTTAAATAGGAAAAATATAGCTTATCGTTTTGCAGCTCTATAAATAATTATAACCTCCAGGAGTAGATTGCATGAAAAATGTCCTCTCGTTACAAGTTTATTGTGAATTAACATATATGCTTAGAATGATATGGCTGTTAATAGAGAATGTACTGTGCGGGGGTCAATGTGGGAGCGGGGGGGATATCTGTAATACTTTCAACAATAAAGGTACATTTAAAAAAACATTGATTATAATCACACTCTGTAATGTACTTTTATTTATGAGAATAAATAACTTTAAAAATAATAATTACTTATACTCTTTCCTTGAATTTATTGAAACCATTGCTTTACCATTATATAATTAAGTGAAAAATATCAGAAAATTATGCATAACTTAATACTTAAAAGTCATTGTTTGCCTAGACTTTGAAATGTTATTCAGTACTGTCATCTAAAAATGGCTTTGTGTTTAAATATGAAAATTTTCAAGCAATTAGTTCTTTTAGTGGGCTAATTGCTGTTGCTATTTAAAGCTAAAATTAAATAGTACAGCTATTTCAATTTGAACAGGAAAATTTATGTTCCAACATAAATAAATTCAGTTTCCTAGGGAGTTTCTAGCTGTTTTCCCTATGTACATATTACTTTGGTCAGTTTATATGCAGGACTATTAGGATGATGATTAGTAATCTAAGAATTCTCTAATAAAGCATTGATACAGTTGATCCAGAAGATACAATGCTGTTGATTGGATCATTGATATTTAAACTTTGCATTTCCTTTCTGTACCAAGTTATTAATCAGTTGCAAAGACTTTACTGGAGATATGCTAATTAATAAGCCCTTCTGATTAACTCCTTGATATGTCCTTGACCTGATTATCATTACTGCAAAAGTTTTTCAAGTCCTTCATCATCTTGTACATGTAATCTATTAAGAGTTTGATAACCACCAAGAAACATGAAACATCATTATTTTTCAGACATAAGGGAAGTGGCCTCCATTTAGATAATATTCAACTTGGTCTCTGAGGTTAATAAAAAAACCAAGGGACATTGCTTCAGTTGGTGTGTTTATAAAGGTAAAGAAGCAGCACAGAAGTGTGAGAGCTGAACAGTGGGCACTCTGGCCTGGACATCAGGAGGTGTAGGTTCTGCCACCAAGACCTGAACACTCTGGCAAACTCGAGCACTTCTTTCTTTTGGAGACTCAGTCCTTAATATGGAAAATAAGGGCACCAAAGAATATGATTTCTAAAGTACCAGTAACTTTGCTTCTGCATCCCCTGGGAACTTTCCTGGCAACACAGCAGAATAATCATCACCGTTGCTCAATGTTTTAATTTTTTGTGAACAAACAGCAGACACTAACTCTGTGGCCTAAGCTTTATAGAAATTTGTTGTATAAACACTGGAGAGTTCATAGGATTTACTGAGGCTCAGAATCACGTTTAAAATCTTCACAAACAGAAACACAGCTAAACATGCTACAAGCACAGCTTCATGAAGATATTGTTGCTCTGGGTGCTGGGGCCTTACCCCTGACACCCTATGACAAGACACTGAAAGTTTCTGTTGTTGCCACTTCCTCTACCATACTCAGCAATCCAGGTTCTCCATGCAGAATGTAAAGCATGCTCCAGGACTCTGGAGGTCTACACTGCAACATTCTGATTGAGGCTTAGCAGAGGTCTACACAGCATGCTTATGGATCATAGCTACCTCCTGCACAACTAGGTCAGCTGTTTCATATAGCTCAAGCTGGAGGGTCCCCTTCACTGTACGGTGAACCTGCTTCAAAGTTGTCTCGTGCTCCAGGCCCTTCTCAAAAATGGCAGGCACCTGATAATGGGTTGGTGAAGTATTTCCAGGTTCAGACCATACTGGCTCCAAGACCAAAGAGCTCTGCCCGAAGCAGTATGTTTCAGGCCTGTAAGAGGAGATGTAAAGTGTTACCATGAGCATGTGCTTTATGCTTGAGATAGGAGACGAAGGTTTACATGTGTTCTTTACCTCCCAAAGGATGTCACGGCATGTTCCCATGCACTGGACCCCTGAACTCTTTACCAATACTGGGGATTGCTTATTTTGCAATAGAATTCACTTCCCACCATAGGGTAACAGAATCAGTTATCCCAAAATATGTCCCTTGGCCATACGGATTATTTTGAGCTGAGGACAATTGAGAAGAAGTACATACAAGAAAAGCTCTGTGCTCTCCCCCATTTGCCTAACAGCAGGACATACATTTGTAAAAGTGTCCCCTTCTTCCTTTTCCCCAGCAGAGACAGATGTTAATCATGGAGACAGCTCTGGATGGTTATGAGCCCAGAGATGAAACCAGAGATATCTAAGCAATAAACCTTACTAACTGGTACTTATGTTCCATATTCCCCCATATAGTTACCTCCCCATAATTTGCGGCCCCTAGAAACTCGAAGTCTTTACCTTTGTCATTGCTCTAAAAATATATTGTTCTTTTGCTAAGATGCTCTAGAAGCCCAAGTTCTAACCACCTCTTCAAGTTAATCATCTCTGAGTTCTCCTGTGTCTATATGTGATGCACATGTTAATAATTATCTCTTTGGTTTTTGTCTCGTTAATCTCTCTTTTGTCTAATTTAATTTATAGAAACCCTGGTTATTATTTTTTTAAATTTTTTTAAAATATGTTTTCATTGATTTCAGAGGAAGGAAAGGAGAGGGAGAGAGAGAGAGAGAAACATTGATGAGAGAGAAATATCCACCAACGGTCTCCTGCACAAACAAATGGCCCCTGGCATTCTTATTGCTTCTGGAGCCAGAATGCCCTCTGGGCCCTCCCAGGACACAGAGTAGGTGGCAAGTTCTCTGACTTTCTGTAATAAATCTGTTCTAATGTGTTCATCTTCCAGAATTGTCTAGTTCCTTGCTTCTTACTTGGACAAGGCCATGCTAGCACCTTCACAAAATACCTATGTGACAGTATTTCTGCGTTTCCCCCAGCTTTACTGAGATATAATTGATAAAATTTCCATATATTTCAGTTGTGCATTTATGTTTTAATACAAGTATATATTGTGAAATAATTGCCACAAGGAAGCTAAGTAGCATATTTGTCACCTCAGTTACCATTTTCTTTTTTGTGGTTGTTGAGGGGAGAAGAAGGGTGGGGAGAGTTGAGGGAGAAGGAGCCCATTATCTTTATGTGATGAGAATGCTTACAATCTACCCTCTTAGCAAACTTCAAGGACACAATACAGTATTGTTAAATATAGTCCGTGTGTTAGGTCTCCAGAATTTATTCATCTTATACTTGAAATTTTGTACCTTTTGACCCCCATATCCCTATTTCCCCCAATCCCAGCAACTACCATTCTATGTGATATATAGAATGTTATTCATCCATAGAAAAGGAAACTCTATCATTTGCAACATCGAGGATGAAGCTGGAGGACAGTATGCTAAGTGAAATATGCCAGACACAGAAAGACAAATACTGCATGATCTCACTTACATGTAGAATCTAAAAAAGTCTAACTCATAGAAGTCATTGTTTCTTTTAAACTTCAAGGACACAGACAACAGCATGTTAGAATTTTATTCCCCTGTTGATGTTATACCTCCATGCAAAGCTGTGCTAAAGCTTAGAAGAGATACTATTTAATTTAATTTATTTATTGAAATCTTCACCCAAGGATATTTTTCCCATTGATTTTTTCCCATTGATTTCTTTAGAGAAAGTACAGGGGAAGGAGGGGTTTGTGGAGAGAGAGAGAGAGAGAGAGAGAGAGAGAGAGAGAGAAAGAGAGAGAGAGAGAAAGAGAGAAACATCAATTTGTTGCCTCCTGTATGCCCCCAGTTGGGGCCAGGGATTGAACCTGCAACCCAGGTACATGCCCTTGATTAGGAATCAAACTCACAACTCTTTGGTTCATGGGCCAATGCTCTAACCACTGAGTGAACCAGCCAGAGTGAAGAAATTATATTTTAAATAATATACATTTTTATCATTATCATCATTATTATTAATACTTCAGTGTCCTTTTAATGTTTCCCATTTTTTCCTTGTTACTCTGCATTCCAATAGGCAAGTCATCTAATTCTCTGTTTTTCCTATTTCCAAATGAGTAACACATTAAAAAAAAACCTGTTTGCTTAGGACTTTTGTCCAAATTGACATATGTGGTAAGAACTGATTCCAAAAGGAGGAAGTTTCTCCTTTCTATAAGAAGGTACCGGCTGGACATCCACTGTTACCAGGTGGATAGGGAGAAAAAAGACATTTTTTGTTTATCCTTTCTCTCTAGGATGCCCACTTCCCTTATCTCCATGGTTCAGTGCTTTAGAGAAGGGCTCTTTACCCCTACACACATGAGGTTATTGTTCCTAGGACTCTCGGACCTATTCAGGTCCCAAGAGCTATTAATGCAGAAGTGACTACAGAAGAAGGACTGTATGTTATTGTTGGAATGCTACTGAAGGGGTAAACATGGATCTGAAAATGGCACTTAGGTGAGAAAACAAGCAGAGAGGAAAATGGATGTTTCTTTGGAAATGAAGGACAACTGGTCAATAAAAGTAGACAGCCACGATGAAAGAGATTCCATCTGCGCAATGCAGCTTCGTAAGGAAAAACTGTATCCCAGAAGATGGCCTTCTTCTTTTCATGAAGTTACTTTCATATCATACCAGCAAAACCCGTGAATGCCTGCATCCATCATAGTACAGGTTTTGCTTTTAGCCCCTTTGCATCTCTTTTGTCTGAATCAGTGACCAGGTGGTCAGCTACCTGAAGTAAGTGGTGCTGGGACCATTAGGCTCAGGCATTTAAACCTCCATGGGTCCTTTTGATAGCTTTCTATTACTAATTTGGCCTTGGGTGCCTAATTCACAGGACAATACATGGTTCATCTACACTTGACAGAGAGAACACACTGAACAACAGCTCTGAGAGTGGCTGGCATTTGATTTGCGGTAATCCTGCTGCTTTATGGATTTCAGATTCCTATTCTAAACCTTTCAAATATATGAGAAGAAGCTGGAAACAAAATGGAACTCCCAGAGCAAATACAAAGGTAAACTCAGAGAGCAGTCATTGACCTTACTTTCTGGGATATTAAAAACTACTAAAATTTATTACCTCTCTGCGGCTCTGTAGTCCACTGTTTCTCAGGATATCTAATGCAGGAAGCAGAGTGAATTGTCTATAAACATATATGATTCATATCACATTTATTACAAAAAAACAAAATACCTTTGCTGGGCATTTAATCCTGTAAGATCTTACTGCAGCAGGACAGGGTAACCCTCTGAGTCACTACTAGGGAGTGTTTCCTGAAGTATATCCCCTTACCTGATGCTTTTACATATGCTGCCCCTCAACCTTCCTTACACGATGTCCCTTCTTTTCTTTTTTTTGAAATGTGAACAATTTATTTTCTAAATTTGTAGTTAGATTTACATGGGGCCAAATATATGTTTCACATTCACTTCAAATGCAGCTTATACAGATGCAGCTTAAATGACACTAAATTGCTAAACACTTGGCTTTTGTTACACTCATTCAGTAAGAAATCAGGGATTTATTAAGTTAACAGATTAGTGCTATATAGTTTTTTTTGTTTTGTTTTGTTATTTTTTCCATAAAAAAATAGTTGTTTGAGGGAAGTAGTGGTTCTAATAACAAGCATAACTGCAGAACAGTGTCTCATTCATGAGGAGTGTTTTTTTTTTTTTTTTCCATTAAATCTATTGGGTTGATACTGGTTAATAAAATTATATAGGTTTCAAGTGTACAGTTCTGTGATACATCATTTGTGTATTGCATTGTGTGTCCACCACTCAAAATCAAATCTCTTTCCATCACCATTTATTTACCCTTTACTAACCTCCCATCCTTTTCCCTCTGTGTCTATGAGTTTTTGTTTGTTTCTTCTTCTTGTTTGTTCATTTGTTGCTTTTAGTTTTATATGTCACATAGAGTGAAATTATAGGGTTCTTGACTTTTTCTGTCTGACTTATTTCGCTTAGCATGATATTCTCAAGATCAGTCAGTGTTGTCCCAAATAGCAGTATTTCATCTTTTCTCATGGATGATGTCCCCTCTTTGAATGCAGAAACCTTACCTTTATAATCTCACAGTGCTAGACACAAAACCTTATACCTGTAGGTCTAGTGAATGGCTTTCCTCTCCTCTCACCATTTTGTGAGAGTTAGACTTCTCTTTGCAAATGCATATTAAATCAGTCTTAAACTGCCATGAACAAATACTATGCCTCTTGTGGAGGTAGAATCTGAGACACCAAGGTTTTCTGATTCACAGACTGAAATGCCTTCATAAAGAAAATTTTTCCAGATAATAAAATTGCTGACGAATGCTTATGCTCATTTATAAACTGTGTATCTTAAAACCTGCAATTCATTTCCTTTTCTTTTTCTCTCTAGAGGACTCTGACAAAGTTAATAGGAAAAAAAAAAGCATGTAAGACAAAAAAAGATTATTCATTATTAATAAAACTTGAAAGCCAAAGGTCCATGTGTTAATCTTTCAGTAAACTGCAAATGTTTTCACATGCACCTTTATGAAGCATAAGTACTTTGATTTTTGACAAATGTAGAAGAAATGAGAAAAGAAAAGAAAGAATCAGATAACAAAAGTAGAGACTTTTGGAGAAAAGTGTTTTAGTGAGCCATTTCCTTTTGTAGTAAACATTGATGTGTTCTTGGGTGAACATTATATTTTGAAATAAATAAACAATTCATTTATGATAAGGATATTTTATAATCTGAAGTAGCAAACTAGCTGATTATCCACCTACTTAAAAACAATTATAAAGACCCAAATATATTAGAACTGTAATTGTCAAGGCATTCAGAAATTCATTCTTTATTTTCATTGGCATAGAAACAAGAGTCTCCTTTAGTTCACTAACATCACAAACTTAGACACTCAGAGAGAATCACATCCGAAGTCTAAATATAGCCAGATACTGAAAGTTCAAGGGCTCTGAGCAGCAATCACATCAGTGGAAGGTAGGCATGGTTCAACTTAGGTGCAGGTCATTCATGTTAATTAGTTTGTCATCAGAAATTAAAGGACAGTTTCCACATAAGCACATATGTTGTTCTAAGATTGCAAATAAAGTCCAGCCAATGTGCCTCAGTGGTTGAGTGTTGACCCCATGCACCAAGAGGTCACTGGCTCGATTCCTGGTTAGGACACATGCCCAGGTTGTGGGCCCAATCCCCAGTGGGGGGCATGCAGGAGGTGGCCAATCGACGTTCTCTCTCATCAATGTTTCTATCTCTCTCTCCTCCCTTCCTCTCTCTAAAATCAATAAAAGGGAAAAATTTTTTTAAAAATTAGAATTCTTCTGGCTTTTGAGGGAAATTTTTCCTGACTTAAAACATCAAAATAAGTGTCACATGGGCTTTGCTAACCAATAGCTTTAACCATTATGATGATCACTGAAGATAAACTATAAATAAAGAAAGAAATGGCTCAATACTTTTGCATTTTTATTTCATGTTATACATGTTATAATCTGTTTTCTTTAAATTTCTTAAAGGCTTTGTCCCTGGGATTAATTTCATTTAAGAGTGATTTCCCATGTTTTCCTGTTTCCCAACAAATTCTAAAATACCTGTTATGTTTTTCTTTGAAAAATATATGTATTTCACTCATGATCTCTTCTTGCAGGTTATTTAGAAACACTCTTACAAACATTAAGCTAACTTTAAAAAAAGTCTTACGTACAGCCCTGGCCAGGTGCTCAGTCTCTTGGGGTGTTGTCCCTTACCCCAAAAGGTGGTAGTTTCCATCCCCATTCAGGGCACATACCTAGATTTTGAGTTTGATCCCCAAAAGGGGCACATACAGGAGGCAATCTACTGATGTTTCCTTTTCTCTCTCTCTCTCTCTCTCTAAAATTAATAATAAAGAGAAAGAAATGTTAAATACATATTTTACATATTAATAGAATATATATTCTACTAATCCACTTGTAGGACGAAATAATAGAAACACAATATCAAGAATAAAAATGGCAAATATAAAAAATTACAAAGCCCAGGAACTCTGTACGACATGCACAGATGATTACTGTCTCATGACAAGTGATTCTCCCATTTTAATCATGGCTCTGATAAACCTTTTGATAAATTTTATATATATGCTATTTACTTGCTCAAAACTTCCTCTGGTGGTCATAACTGATAGTAAAATGTGACAAAGAATTATGACCTCGTAGAATGTACAAAAATTTTTGGCTCAAAATATTTAATTGGTTGATGTAGAGGCCTTTACTCTTCTTTCCCCATAAGCTATAGACATTTAAACAGATACTAAATCATCAGGCTTTCATTTTTAGTTTGAATTTGAAGTTGCGCTTTGAAGATTACACTTTCCAAGTAAACGATGTTTATCCATTTTTAGCTGTGGCGTGGGCCCAGGCTGAGATTCTCAGTTGAAACTCTCCACAGAAGCAAACAGGGTAATTATAATTACTTAAAAATGAGTTGAGTAATTCTTAGCTGATTACTTCCTACAAGCATAACTAATCTAATGTTTCGCTTCCCATGTAGTAATGGTTAAAATGCTAATTGTTGAGGCCTTATTAAAACTTAATTGTTATTTGCCTCGGCTGTGCTAATTATTAGCCACATCAGTCCCCATTTTAGAATAGAGATTCTTTATTTGTGCCAATGCCCTCCCTCCTTTCCCAGTTTCTATTTCTTACACTCAGACCTCAGGGAGCAAAAAAGATGGGAGAGGATATGAAGTGGAAAAAAATAGAAGAACATAATATACTAACATACATAGACCTTTTAAGATCATGCCTGAGCCCCACAGCTGCTAACTTAGTGGAGTTGCTGTCCATGTTTCTCTGAAGGAATACAAGGATGGATGGAGGGAAACAATGAAGCTGGCAGAGAGCTGAGACCCAGCTGTTCTGAGTCCGTGCTTGTTTTCTTTTCTTTCTTTTTTTTTTTTTTATCCTCACCCGAGGACATTTTTCCATTTTTTGTTCAGGTAGAGTGGGAGGGAGAGAAAGGAACAGAGAGAGAGAGAGAAACATCGACGTGAAAGGGACACATCGAGTGGCTGCCACCCGCACAACCGACCAGGGCCGGGGACAAACTGCAACCGAGGTACGCGCGCTTAGCGGGAACCGAACCCGGGTCTCTCAGGACCGCAGGCCGACGCTCTAACCGCTGAGCCAAACCGGCCAGGGCCGTGCTTGTTTTCTACAAAAGACACAGGTATGGCTGCATTTTGGGCATGATCACTCTGGCTCCACACACCTGCAAAGACATCACAGCCGTTCCACACAGCTCATTAGCATACATTTGTGACAATATATTTCCTCAGCCTTGACTGTGTATAATCTGAATCTGTCTAATCATGACATCCAACTTTCTCCTTGATGGACATTTTTCAGGGAAATAAAACGACTCCAATTTTTTTCTATATAGACTCTCTCAATTCTGTTTCATTATTCCTTATCATATCCTCTGCAGCCTCATCGATCTCCCTTTTCAATGTTCACACCCAACAGGTATGTGTAGACATAATTATGTCTTTCCCCGTTGTCACTTGGAGAGTTATTCGCGTTGCATTCATTTAACATGTCTTCATAAATCAGAGCAAACAGCCCCTTAATCATTTTCATTGCTTTCCCCAAAACTCTGTCAGGTTTTCCCATGGCTTGCACACACAATTAGAAATCCAAAGGACAAATAAATACTCTAATATATGAGCATAGCAGCTTCCCTGAGAAGCTGCTTTGATTTTTTCCTTGTTTGAGGTGATGGTCTTATGGTTGCAATTTTCAATTTCATGAACTCCCTGAAAAAAAAGCTACCATCCTGACATATACAAGACTTTTAATTTCCACAGTCACACGGTTGGTTAGACAGGTCAGAGTTTTTATTCCCAGTTTAGCGATAAAGCCAAGGCTCAGGTATTATGGCAGATATTTCTGTTGGAGAAAATTTTTATTAAACTTGAGTTCATTTTAATCCATAGAAATATATACATTAGTCCTTTTTTAGTAAATGGAATTATTTGAAAATATCTAGGTAAATTTAACAAAACCAAAAGATTATGAAAATAAAAAATGTTATATTATATTTTGGAGCCAGTAATATTTGTGATCGAAACAATTTAAAGTCACATAAAAGTCAGAATAATTCTAATTCCAAGAGTCTGTTACTGCTTAAGAAAACTTTTGTTCACCATTTCTTGACATACATTATTTCTTTTATTGAAGCACACCTTATCTTTTAAAGGGCTTTCCTGCCCTGCTATAAATTGAATGTTTGTGTTCCCTCAAAATTGATATGCTGAAACCTAACCCCCAAGGTGATGGTGTTTGGAGGTGGGAATTTGGGAAGGTGATTGGGTCATAAAGGTGAGCCCTGATGAGGGCATTAGTGCTCTTACAAAAGAGACCCAAGAGAGATCTCTCACCCCTTCCTCCATGTGAGAACACAGTGAGAAGACACAGTGGAAGTTCAAGATCAAGGTGTTGGCATTAATCCCACCACGAGGACTCCACTCTCATGATCTCATCTAACCCCTCCTGAAGACCCTACCTCCCAATATCATCGCATTGATGGTTAGGGCTTCAACCTATGAATTTTGGAGGGACACAAACCTCTAGTTCATAATACAGTCTAATGATGTTTCTCTTAATATCTGCTTTTATGATAGCTTTGTTAACTTTTTAACTTGTTCTTAGTTTTTTTTTTAAATATTACTTTATACATATTTAAGCAATATATAATATTGGTGAAGAAGTTGAGATTTAACCAGAGAGTCACAGAAACAAAGATGAAGTCTAAAATCTGTACCCGAAATTGCCTATTTAGTGGGTTTGCTTTGAGTAGAAAAATTGGACATTAATCTTGAGCCACCAAGTCATTTCCTCAGTACTGTATCTTGTACTCCTGTTTTGTCCTTAAAACCGCATCACAAATTCTCCAGCTAACATTCGCATTGTCCTCCCAGACATTGATGGGTGATCATGACTAATTCATTTTCCGAAATTAACTTCCAGAGGATCTCCATCAGTAAGCCCTCAACATCAGTACTCTGAACCAAACAAAGCAGGTTTTCAGACCTCCAAACCGAAGAAAGCTCCCCAGGGCATCCAGGGGAGGTTAGTGATTGCCTTGTGGTTAGCATGTGGTAGGCACTAAATATATATCTCAATTAATTAAATAATTATTTTCACTGTTCTTGTGCAAATTGTGGCTGAAGACCTGATTCTGGTCATAAGGAAGAACATATGTCTACTGGCAAAAGCATCGCCTCTCCTGCAAATATATAGTAAATTCGAAGTTGGCAAAGCTTCTTCACCTGCTTCCTGCCCTGAAAACAGTGGTGAAGACATCACCTCAGGCGAGAGTGTCACAGCTATGATGGGACCAGGAAGCAATGACATCAGGGAAGCCAAGGATGTCACCAGGATGTCATTTGGCTTCTCGGGAGCTGCTGTTAGGAACACATGCATTCCTAACGAAGACAGTTCTTTATTCAGTTCTTAGCAACCCTGTTCACAAAAAACATTTAAATCAATGTGTGAAAAAGCAATTCAAAAGAAACTCTGAAATGTCTAAGGCTTATTATAATCAAATATAAAGGGAGTGTGTGGAAATTTTAATGGACATAGTAGCAATCTATTTTTATTGTCTATATTACATCTAAAGTGATTTATCATTTGTTGGCAAAGCAAGACTGAGGTTTATCACAAAGTTAATGTGAATATTAATCATTAATTATTAGGAGAGATCAATTATGTATAAAAACTTTCCTACTTGCCTAAATGAGCATGTCCATCTTGATCCTTATATAACCATCACTTTTTTTTTCTTTAACCAGATATTTAAAGAAACAGTTAACTTTAAAGATCTGTGAGAGCCCTATGCTATGTGCTGAATTATAGCCAAGGTGGCATGGCCACACAATTATTAGAAAGGGTGTGATTCATTCAAAGTCATTTTATTAGAGAGAAATTATAGGTGGAGATCTTTATGACTGGAATGCTTGAGCCTTCTGTCAAAACAACTTTCCAAAACTAGGATTGAAATGTAGAATCAAAGTCAGAATAAGAAGTTGACACTGTGTTTTATAACACAATTTTAAATAGGCATCAAGCCATTAAAATAGTGATGATGATAGTAGCTATGTCCTTTTAGCTTAGGGACAGATGTAAGTTACAAAATGTCTGAACTCTGGATTTCCTGTGTTCTAGCTTCCCTGATATTTTGCTATGGTTGATATAAGGCTGTATAAACATTGTAAGTGAAATATAGAGGGATATTTTCTTTTTTAATTGAATTTATTGGGGTGACATTGGCTAATAAAATTATATAGGTTTCAGGTGTACAATTCTATAATACATCATCTGTATTTTGTATTGTGTGCTCATCACCCCATGTTAAGTCTCCTTCCATCACCATTTATCCCCCTTTTATCCTCTTCTACCTCCCCCCACTCCCTTTCCCTCTGGTAATCACCCTAATGTTGTCTGTGTCTGTGAGTTTTTTATTTTCTTAATTCCTTCACCTTTTTCACCCAGCCCCCAACCCCCTCCTTCTGACAGCTGTCAGTCTGTTCTCTATCTATGAGTCTGTAGAGGGAGATTTTCAATGTCAGCCCCAGCCATTTTGATTGTTGAAGAAATTGATTGCTAAGTTAGATGGGGAAGGAAGAATTTCTGCTCTTTTGAGAGCCATTTTCCTTTGACAATAATTCAAGCCAGCATCTTTAAGTCTCAATGACTTGCAAGTACATTTGTAGGGGAAAGGCAACCTTTATGAAATAAAATGAATACTGGCTTTGAAGGATCTGTGAGGAAATTGCTACTATTGCTACTGACTCTTTGGTATTTAAGGTCTTTGAACCTCTTTGCTATTCCACGAGGCAGCAAAGATCAGTGGAGTAGAATTAAAGCTTCAGAATAAGACACCCTAGCTCCTTCACTTAGGGGCTGTGTGTCAGTGGCAATTTCACTTAATGTATATAATCTTCTAGTTCATCTGGAAATGGGGATAATAACATTTGTCATAGTGTCTTAGTGGCAGGTAATCTGACAATGCACAAAGAGCACCTACTGTAATAAATAGAAAGCGTCCATGAGAGAGGTAGAAATGAAATTAGAATACAAGTATAGAGGGTTAATACAAAATTATACTATTATAATAGCATATTATATATTATAATACACTGTTTATATATTTTATAATTATAATGTACTAGAATTATCTATATTGTAATTATAGTATTATAATATATTACTGTTCAATTGAAATATATGGTCTTAAATGGAAATTTCACCTGAAAAATCTAAAATAATGAAAAAAGACAATGAACCACGCTTTCAAATATTTTAATGTATGAAATGTCAGTGGCAAATAGAGATGCCTGAACTAATGACTAGGATCAAATGTACTTGGAACTGTGGAGGAAGCATTGGGAAAGAAAACAAAACTGTGTGAGGTCAATTACGTTTTTAAAAAATGAAATCAATTTCAATAACAGCAATTTGGCATCTTATACATTGGCTGTAGTTAGTATCCATCAGAAGGAAAATAAAAACCAGGAGAGCATGTCAACCACTCGGTTGCGCAAAGGTCATCACATGAAGCATAGGTCACCCACAGCACAAGCTAGAGGTTTTTAAGTTCCCTTCAGAAACTTGCTCAACTCATTGGTACAGAATAAGATTCATTTAAGTAGGAAGTCAGGAGCCAAAACCACCCTCAATAAATAATGCAGTAAGTTTAAGTGTTATTTCAGTTAACCTTTGAAAGAAGACTTTTAAAGAAAATGTTTCATAAATGCTTAGGCCAAGGCTATCATCTCTATTTGAATTTGTAAATTTAGCAGAAAAGAAAAATTTGGTATTTTATTGTGTGTGTGTGTGTGTGTGTGTGTGTGTGTGTGAGAGAGAGAGAGAGAGAGAGAGAGAGAGAAAGAAAGAGAAGGAAGAAGGGAGGGGGAATGAAGAGAATGAAGAATGGCAGGCTAAGGTAGAAACACACAGACACACTTGCTCTCTCAGTTCTCTGCTGTTGTCTATGAAGAATATCATAAAAGTAGCTCTAGGAAGAGAATAAGAGACCCTCAGAATGGAACTGAAACACCCCAGTGGAGCCTGGCCTTGGTCAGCCAATTATACCTAAGGAGCAGGTGCATCCTGGAGACCTGCCCAGATCAACAGGTCCATCTAGCTGAGACTTGGTGTCTTCTGAGTTCCAGCTGATGCAGACGGAGATGAGGAATACTTTATGATTGCTGTAAGCAGCGAGACTTAGGGATGGTTTGTTAAATAGCATTTTATGGCAATAGCTAACTGATATGTAGGTAAATATCCAATGTTATAAGATTAATTAAAATTTTAAGTTTATCTCTTAGTTGCTTAAGATAAATGCATAAATAAAATGTTTATTTAATATGAAATGTAGATGAATATAAAATACTATTTGAGGACTAAATATATGTTATATATTCAAACATTCAATATAATGTATGAAAGCAATAAAATATTACAAAATAAGGTAATTAGATTTTAATGTTCTAAAAAGTACATATGTATATGAAGACATAAATGGTGAAAATATTAACTGTGTTCAACACACATAAAAATCATTCAAAATAGAGCTCCTTGATTAGTACAACTTCATCACTTAAAAAAAAAAATGGTGTGTTGCCTATCAAATAAGAGCACAAAATTTAATTTTTCAGTTGTATTTAACACTTTTATTTTCTATGAGGATACCTACATGGTATCCTTGAACATAATTGATTAAAACCTCCATTTTTGGAGATAATCAGTAATTTAAATAGCTACAAAGGTGGAATTTGACATTTGATGGTATGTTGAATAATTTCTTTCTAGCACAGATGATTAATTATTAAAATCTGCATTGTGGTTTATAAGTTTGTTATGTAAAATGTATTATAATCAATGATCCACCTAGGTTGTTCAATTTACTTTCTAGTTTTAACAGTCTAAAATCTATTCAACTATTTCAGATACTTCTTTTTTTATTTTTTAGATTGATCATGAAAAATGAGCTCTCTTCCATGGAGAAGGCATTCATCCACTTTATGTTAGAAGTCAGAATGGAACTGAGAGGAAGAAGTTTTGAAACACTGAGTCAACTTTAATAAAACGTATATCTTTATTCTCTTGCAGAATTATCTGATGATAAAGCATATAATAAAAATGCCATCTATTTACTAACAGTGGCCCAGGGAGTTCTTACTTTTTTATTTTTTTCTTTATTGATTTTAGAGAGAGAAGAAGGGAGAAGGAGAGAGAGATGGAAACATTAATGAGAGAGAACATAGATTGGCTGCCTCCTGCATGCCCCTTACTGGGGACTGGGCCCACAACCATGTGCCTTGACCAGGAATCGAACCAGAGATCTCTTGGTGCATGTGTCGACGCTCAACCACCGAGCCACACTGGCTGGGCGGGAGTTCCTGGTTTTAAGAAAAAATTGGCATCTCTATAAACTGGTATAAAAGACCCAAAGAAATATAATTAAATTATTCAAGCAGGTATTATAGAAATAATTACTGACATCTGAATTTTTTAAAAGATCCTTGATTCTTAATTAAAAAATTAAAAAAGATTCTCACTTAACCTAGAGTTGATATTTTTTGCAAACTCACCAATAAATAACATGCTTATTCAATCCTTCTTGGAATCTAAATGCTGATCTCAGAGTACCTTTGAAGATTTCTGGAAAACTATTCAAATTTTTCAGATTTCAAGAGTTATGATGTTATTAGCAGCTGCCGTGTACAAATAAAGGTGCCATAGCATCAAAAATATAAAAAAATTACAATAACTGAGGACTTCCACTTCCAGCCAAGATGAAATAAGAGAGACTACATTTACCCTCCCTTCCTGAAATAATTTTAAAAGTAGATAAAATATTAAAAACAACAGTTTTTAAGATATTGGGCAGCAAAAATCAGAGTAGAGAGAGAAAAGAAAACACAGATGCGGCAACCCCCAAATTGCTGTTTATTTGCCTAGAGATAATTCCAGACCAAAGCTTAGGGACAGGAAGGCAGGTGGATAAAGCTATTGCCTGTGATAAGGAAAACAGTCTGGAGGGACCAAGGCAGTAAGAGGACACAGGACTGAGCACTGGAGAGGAGAGCTGGACAGGGACAGCTCTGGAGCTTTGCAGAGGGTCCACCTTGAATTTCCGCTAAACATTTATCAGTGCACGTGTCTGAGGAGACTGTTCTGGGATGGGAAAACAACCACCTGAATTGTTTAGAAAAGACAATCTGAAACCACACAGAGCCAGAACTATTTTCTGTTCCCCAAGCCCACAGTGAAAACATTTATAATTTTCAGGGCATTGAGTTGAGTACTCAGAAGAGTTTTGCCTAAAGTAGAAGGAGAGTATTTGTCCTAGGAAAAAAATGCTATGTAACAAACATCAAAAGTAACATCCCCAAAGATTGAATGAATTATTACCAAGTAATGAAACTGGGTCTTAGAACAAGTCTCAGGAATATTTACAAGAATACAAAAAAAATTTTTTTCTTATATGTTTATTTAAATTGATTTTTTTTTTTAAGAGAGAGAAGAAGGGAGAGATAGAAACATCGATGTGTGAGACACATTGATCACCTGCCAACACGGGCATGTGCCCTGACTGGGAATCAACCGGGCCCTCTCAGGCCATGGAATGACGCTCAATCCACTGAGCCACACCAGCTGGGCTATACCTTTTTTTTTTTTGAAAGGGCAAGGTAAATGCCTCAAAATGAAAGCAAATCACCAAGAAACATAGTAGCCAGAGAATGATAAACCTGTGATACCAAAAGTATTATCACAAAAGAAAACTTATATGTAATTTTCAGTGGTTTAAATTAATATCGCTGCAGTTAAGCTGGGAAGCAGAGAAGACAGCAGTAGAGACATCACAGTTCCCAATAAAGGAAGAAGAGTTATGCTTCAGTGTCCTCAGGATGGGAAATGGGGAGATTACTATTAGTAGAAAAATTAGATAAACAGATGATAGATAGGGACACCAAGAGTGATAGACATATAAACACAGGCAAAAAAAAAAAAAAAAAAAATTAACAGACTTTCTTCTGAATTATTAATGCAATATTGAGCCACAGTAAATTTCACAGAAGACTAAATATTTTAAACAGTTTTGTCAATACTATAAGAAGGTACACAGAGTTTCATAAAATGCTCAAGGGATTAAAAAAATTGGTTCAGAAAGGCAATCTGAAGGCAACCTAGGCATGCATACATTTTCCACATTATTCCCTTAATCTACACACTACAAGAGTTTTTTTTTTTTTTTTTTTAATAAAAATGTTTAATGATCAAGCTATTGCTGAGTAAAAGCTGAAATGGATACAATTTCAAGAAAAGTAGATTTCAGAACAAAGAATATTCTCAGGGATAAAGAAAGTCATTTGATAATGAGTAATGGTTCAGGTCGTCATCATTCTGGTTGCATCTGCTTATCGATAAAGATGGAATAAAAATTAAATACATTTAATGAAGATCCTTTTTTCTTCACCATTCTGGAAGCTCTCCAAAGAGCAGTAGTGGGTATCCATTTAACTTCTTGCATAGCCGCCATGCATCCTTCCTTCTTTTGATCATATAACTTCGAATTTAACTTCGGGAAATGTCCTTTCCTCCATTCTGTACAGCCTTGTGGACTGTAACTCAGTGTGTACAGTCCATGACAATTGGACTCTTTTTTGCAGAAATTTGAATCCTGAGGAGGGACAGGAAGGGAGTGAACAGTTGACCGATTCATATCAGTGCCCCAAGAAGACGGCCCGTTTGTTTTGGCTGACCTCCTTCGGATTCTTTCAGGTTATTCAGGTGTGTCTTCAATTTAATGAGCAGCATAAACTGACATCTGTCTACTTCTTGAAAAGTAATTATGATGTTTTCTCAGTTTCTCATTAAACTCAGGTCACCTCAGTCTCCTCGTTCTCTCTTCATTGAATATTTCTTCCCTTCAAGGCCTTGCACTTATTTCTCCATCTGGTAATCTCCTTACAACCGGCTCCTTCTTACATCCTTTGTATTTTTATCCAACCTTTTTGTGAGAGAGTCCCTTCTTATTACCCGATCCACAGCCATCATTACTCTGTTATTCTCTATAATGGGTTAGCACTTTATGGCCCTCAGGCTAAATCAAGCTCATTGCCTGCCTTCATAGATAAATTTTATTGGAACACAGACACGCCTGTATTTGGGCGTTGCCCATGGCTGCTTTTGCCCTGCATGGCAGAGTTGAGTGCTGCGGATGTGACAGCGTGGCTTGCAATGCCTAAAATTTTTTTTATCTGACTCTTTAAAAAACAGTTTGCCGACCCCCGTTTTATAATCTTATTCTGGTTATTTCCTTTTTAACTTATTGCCATCTGCAATTATATTGTTATTGTGTTAGTTGATTAATATCTGCCTCTACTCAGCACTATAGAACTTATGGTAGAGGGTGTCTTGTCTGGTGGTTTGTTTTTTTTTTAATCCTCACCAGAAGATATGTTTATTGATTTTTTTTTTTTTTTTTTAGAGGGGGAGAGAGAGAGAGACATTGATACGAGCAAGAAACTTCAGTCAGTTGTTCCCCATATGTGTCCCAGTGGAGGATCAAACTCATAATCTTGGTATGTGCCCTGACCCGGAATTGAACTTGCAACATTTTGGTGTACCGGACGATGCTCCATCTCAGTAAGCTACCTTGCCAGGGCATATCTGCCCCTACTTCGCACTGTAGGACTTATGGATGTGGGTGGCTTGCCTGCTCTTAATCGGGTCTGTATCCATAATGCCTGACCAATGCCTGCTCAGAGTAGAAATCAGCAAATATTTGTGAAATAGCTGAAACAATGAGTATGTCTCGTCAACAAGTTCCAACAATACCATCTCTAGTATCCAATGCATACTGTAGTGCAATGTTATGCTCACATTCCCCTAAGGCAGACCCCATGAAATGCATTTTTTTGTTTTATGCAGCAGGAGCAAATCCACCTTGGCAACAGTTGGCTAGAGTTGGTTGGGTGAGCATCTGACTCAAGAGCAGCCCATAAGAAGATGGCCAGGAATCTATGCCCACAGGCAGAAAGAGGAAGTAGGTCATGGGATCCATGAGATGTTTTTTCAAGAACTGGAAATTGGAAATGTAGTTCAGTAGTTGGATTTCTCACTGTTGGGAGATGCCTGTGTAAGATTGAACTTCTTTGTGTCTGTGCATTCTTACATTAAGCCCACTTCATACTTTCCAAGTTTGGTTGTATACCTGCTACATGTATCCAAAGCAAAAAACTAAACATGTCTAGGTTAGACTGAACAAAAATGCACATAAATAAATAAGTGCAGGATAACCAAGTTCACTCTTACAGAAGAATGGATGTATTTTGACAATGACAGAAGCACAGCCTCATGACACATATTGCCAGTGTGGCCACCCAGGGCAATAGTGAAACTACTATATAGTTTAACATGTCCCTGTGAGGACTAATTTGTCTTTTTGAAGCAAATGGTACTAACCAGTTACTTAAAGGTACAATGCAATGTCTTTAAAGCTACTAATGAAAGGCAAATCTGAGCATGCTTATAGTAGTGCTTTTGTTTTACCAATACAGAAATAAAATTCATTACCTAATGATCTTATTTCTTTTAGAAGTAAAAAGAAGTGTGATTACTTCTTTCCCTAGGAGTTGTCCTTATTACTCTTAATGTTGAAGATTAAATGACTATGGCAATAAAATAAAATTTGTTCAATAAAAATACATTAATTAAGCACACAATTTGTGCTCCATTTCTTGTCTCTAGACATCTATCAATTAATAAAGCTGTTAAAAATATACGTGATCATGGATGTTAAATAGGGTCACACACAGCTCATATATAAGAACATTCAAGCCCAGCTGGTGTGGCTCAGTGGATTGAACATTATCCCATGGACTGAGAGCTCCCAGTTCCATTCCCGGTGGGGGCACATGCCCTGACTTGATCCCCGGTGGGGGCTATGCAGAAGGTAGCCGATGGATGTTTCTCTCTCACATTGATGTTTCTATCTGTTCTTCCCTTCCTCTCTCTCTAAAAAATTATTAAAAAATATTTTAAAAAAAGAACATTCGAAGATATTTAGATATTTTGGGGAAAACAAATTACAAAACACTTAAATCAACAATGGTTTGAATAAACTGTGATCTATCACTGATCATGAAATCTAAGTATTCCAGAAAATAATTAGTAGAAGAAAAGCTGTCACATAACATTTAAATATTTGTTCAAAATAGACCAGAACAAAATTGGATTCTATTTCCTACTCTCTTACTATTGCACATACCTTCTAAATGTTTTATACATTATCCTTCAAATGAGAACAGGATTTTGTCACTATAGCATTAACAATGTTTTCTATTTTCTAAGTTTTGCATCCTATAATTTGCTTTTCTTTCAGATTATTTCCTCATATCAAATATCTCAGATGTCTGAGTTTTTCTAGTTAATCTTTACCCTATTTTCTTGTCTAATCCTGGTGATTATCTACCAATTTCCTTTGTTTTCATTTGTTTATATATTCTTGGCCATCTGATACTTTGATCTACTAGTTTTTCATCTTTCATGTAATCTTGCCTTCTTTTCTAAATTAATAAAAAAAATTTATTTATTTTAGATTGTTTAAAAACACTCCCCACTGATGTTCAAAGTAATAATAATAATAATAATAAGACCAAAAAAATCCACTTCAGTCTTTTTATACCAAAACATATACTCATATATTTTGTTCAGATATAGTTGTTCAAAAAATTTTATGTACTAAATTATAATTATTTAGAACAGTAAAAACATCACAACAAACTAATTCTAAATCTATATCTATACCATAATTTGAAGTAGATACAGAGTCTTAAAAAACAAATCATGAATCAAGTTCAAATAATAGACATCATAAAACAACAGAAGTGCATTTTATAGTCTACTTCTGAACCCATATAATTTTAACCTCATGATCACCAGTGGTAGACAGCAATAGTAATTTGGATAAATATGCATATACAATATATTAAATCGATTAAAAAGAGTTATTGAAATGAGCAGACAGCACAAACACACTGTTTGAATGTGCATAGCATATAAGGAGCACAGATGTAAGGGACAGACAATAGGTCAGAAAAGACATACTGAAGGAAGTGACTAATGAGCTGAATCTGGTTCGGAGTTAGCTAGATGAAGAAGGAGAATATATCCCAAGCAAACACTAAATTGGAGGAAACAGGCAGATGAGAGTGTGCTAGATTCCATGAAATGGAATTAGCTCAGTAAGGCTGGACAATATGAACTCCATCTGAGAGTAGCAAGAATTCCAGGAATCAGGTTATGAGAATCCTCAAGATCCAGGCAGAGAGAATGGGCTCTCTCCTGAAGAAGAAGAGGGTCCACTGGAGTGTTCTAAACAGTGAAGAGTCATTAAAAATTGTTAAAAAAAACATCAGTTTTCTAGTTAGAATATTCAAAGAATGTTACCAAGGCAGGAGGCAGAGAAGAAAGAGTGAGCTTCTGAACTGAGTGGGGTTAATTATTGGGAAGAGGAAATAGGGTTTGGCAAGTAGTTGGATGTGCAGGATGAGGGATACAGAGGCTGCAGGACGACTCCCAGCTGTCTACACTTCTGCCTGCTTCTGCACTCTTTCCCTTGGCATTATTTAATCAAGTATATTTATTTAATTAATTAAATTATTTATTATGACAGAGACTGCTTTGGACCTTTTCGCAGTCTTCTACTTGCCGATGGAGGAACCACTCGCTAAAAGGATCTATTGCTTATTTTTTACTTTATAACTATAATACTTTCTACGCTTCCTCATTACCAAACTTGAATGTATTGGCAATCTATTTTAATATATGTCTCGGGAATTGAATTCAAAGGAAAAAAAGAGCAGAAGGAACTTGATGGGACTCAGGCAGGCTTAGGAAAATACAGTAGAGGTGAAACCACGCTTAAACAGTCTGTCTTGGAGTCATTTTAACACATTTGAAGGTGTTCCCACCTCTCAAGAATAGCAGGCTGATATATAGCAGGACTAGTTTCACACAGTAAGTGGGAGTGACTTCTGAGGGATCAGGCATGTCTCTCCCTACTTAAAAACAGTGAAGAGTGCGAATTGGTAAATATGGTGGCAGATAAATGCTTCAGTGTCCTTGGCTGTGTACTTAAGAGGTAAGTTACCGAAGGTTTGATTATTTTCCTTTATGTAAGTCCCTCTCTCTCATATATGTATGTATATATATATATATAATTTCCCATAAGGCTACATTTATTACTAAATTAATTTATTTTAGAACCCACATTGTCTTTAAGCTCCCCAATTTATTCCAAATGTCTAAGTTACTTTCTCATTTTCTACAATGCCTTGAGAATCTTTTCTCTCTGTATTCATAACCAACTGCATCTAAATTTCCTGTACTCACAATTTTTTTATTATTAATTTATTTTTGTTACAGATGTTTCTCCTTTTCCCCCATGTACTCATATTTAAGATTATTTGAAACATATATGAATATATCTGTAACATAAAAAGTCTTTTATTAATTTGATCTTCAACTAATTAATTAATGGTATAAATAGCATGCATGGTTGTCCATGACTTCTTTTACATTTATTACATTTCCCTCAGGAAAAAATTAACATTATGGTTTATAGGATTTTTTATTTTTATTTTATTGTACATTTCCAATGCCTTAAATGACAATTTAGATGTGCTTTAAAATACAAAAAGAATGTGAAATATTTTTCAAAAATAAACGATCTCACAACATGATATGGAGTGAACAGGATTATTTTCTATTATAATTCTGAAAAATTTTTTTATTGTAGGTTCTGAAATAGGAAACACAGTTCATGATCCTACCATCTAAAATAGATCACAGTTGGCTGATTGTCAAACATCTCAATTTTTAGTTCTCAGCAAATTTCTCTCCAGGGTATTATCCTGAGGTTTTAAATGTCTACATCTTGAGTTCTGTGCCATTGAAATAAGAGATTTTTACATAAATCAATAAAACATCAATGCTTAAAGCAGACACAGGGAATCACAAGATATTAGAAGATCTTCACTATCTAAAGCTTTTCTTGATGTTATTAGCAGTCAAAGCATTAAATGATGACCTATTTGTGAGACATTGAGTTAGGTAACATACAAAATTATTAAAATTGATTATCTTTATTCTTAACAATTTTCATTCCATGAGCCCAGACCTAAATATCTGACTCTTTCATGAATACCTCCATATGTTTCTCTTGCCTGTATGACAAAGCTCAATGTTTCTAATTCTGAACTCATTAATATCCTTTGTAAATCTTATCCTATGGCATCAAGATTCCAAGTGATCCTTCTCAATCAGAACATTTATCTTTCTTGGGCAGGAAATAATCTATTTTGGGAAATAGCATAAACACACCTAATAAGCTATTATGTATAAAATGTAAATTGCAGTCCAAGGAAACAATATAAAACTGTATTCCAAAAGAATGGTATGCACATCCCCTACGGCCTCTGAAAAGGTGTTAGGTGGATCATAGTCCAGGGCTGTATTTCTTTTTATTTAAGTAGTTATGCTTTCACACAAGTGCACACTACCTCCATGAAAAAGGAATCAGAAATATAAAAATTAAGGATAGTTTATATTTCTAACTCTTTTGTTCTCTGTTCCAGTTACATAAAACATGAATAGCAAGTCTGTGAATTTCCAACCAAGGGATTTCTTCTGACACTTCATACAAAATCTGAACTCTTTACTCCTATAGTAGTAAATCACTCCATCATCTTTCACTTTAGTGAGTTCCACAGTCTAGGTCTTCAATTCAGCTTCTCTCATTCACCCTTCATATTGCATTTACGTTCTTGAATTTCAGGAAATGCTATACCTCAAAAATTTTTGATGGATCCTCATTGAATATGCATTAAAAACATATTATGTGTTTGGTGCTTATCACTGCATAATTTGGAACCAGCCTTTCGTTTTTGCCTTGCCTTCCACTATGGCATAGAGTGTTCTATAATTCTGCCACATTGAACTCCACTCTTTTTTCCTGAAAGTACCCATCATTTAATACTACCTTGCTTTTGCTCACCCCGCTCCCTCACCCTTATAATGCCATCTTCTGTTTTTGTCTACTGAAGTTTGATTTAACCATCACACCCCAGTTTCGGTGTCATCTTCCATGAACGTTTTCAAAATTTCTCCTTTGGCATTTTTCTAGCACTGTGCTTATCAGTTCACAAAAATATTTTCTTCTCTACATTATATTTTGCTGATACATGGATCCCTCCTCAACTAAATTATAAGTTTAGGCAAGAACCATGCCTTAGTTCTTTGTATTTCCTATACTTCCTACTGAATATTAAATGAGTATATAAATGACGAACAAATGACAGAATGCATTGTTATTGACAATCACGGAGAGCACACAAACACCTGAGAAAACCCTGAGCCAGTTTATGCTTTTAGAAATTGTACGATGTAGTCATTTGGAAAATAAATGGTAAAATTATAAATTAAATTGATAATAAATTTGAGATGATGTTGCTAATAATAAAACTGTGGTAGGAAATAGACTTATAAGATATTCATATCATAATTCTCTCATAAATATAGAAATTCTTAATTTCTACAATTAGAAAATGGTTACATTCTAGAATTAACTGAGACAAATTGACAATTTCAAAACACTTCTTTAACATTTTCCCTGTAGAACTTGATAGGTGTTTTAGTAGTTTTGCTCACCAAGCTAGGGTGCTTTATAAAGAAAAGATGAATAGTTTCTTCTATACCACACTGTATCTGAGTTAGGGTTGGGCTGGAGTCAAGGAACATTTGTTGACTCTCTACTGAGGCTGAGGCACTGCACCTGCACCAGGGAGAGGGCTCGGCGGCAAATAAAGCAGCGTCCCTGCTCTGTCCTGGCCGTTGGGAATTTGAAGGTAGGTTTGTCTTCCATGTTAAATATGATATCATCTTAATCCATGTGAGACAATGACAAAGCTTTTTTTTTAGAAAACCAAAGTTAATAAGGTCACTTTTAACTTATAAAGATGTCTTCTAGATCCCATTATCACCTATTCATTGAGGACAAACACCATTCTCCCTCTCTATTTTCGGAGTGGAAGTGGCTTGGCTGGCATAGTACCTACTCTTGATGTGGATAATGAATTACAACCAGGATTTTCCTTGCATTTTATTTCTAGGAACAAGCTATTTTTGATTCTCCTTTGCAAATAAAATATTACATTCTAATATTACCAAAAATAAATCTTCTCAAAGGTAATCATAAGGGTCATATGGGTAATAATCATAAGGGTCATTGACAACTTGTTTTGTTGTCAGATACAATGAAATTAAACTGGAAAAATGTATTATCGTAAAATAAAGTAATGGAGAATTGTAGTGGTGTAACAGTGAAACTGAACCGAGCTTTTCTGCTTTGGGGGCCCGGTATTTCCATTGATCGTCTCCTCCTCCGATATATGTAACTTACCTCCATTTTCTCTCCCGAGTCTTCTCACTAGTGAGAGACTGAATACTCCTTGTGAATATTTCATGGGAATCTGCCTTTTCTTGAGGGCTTGGACCTATTTTTCTTCTGGCTGATTTACAGCTTGCGCTCGTGCTAAGATATGTCACAGTTGGACGTATACTAGGTAACGTAGCCTTTTCCAGCTCCTGGCAGTTTGATAAAATGAGTGAAATTTTCCTACTGATTCTTATCTACAGATTGGCGAATCTCACTCTGTTTTCAACTCTAGGAATAATTAGTGCCAAAGACGAGTCCAGTCATGGTTAGGCTAAAATAATTAGAATGAACAATGATAGAAAACATGTTTACTGTAGAGATATATAATATTAGAACAAATCAATTTATCATCTACTGGAAATTTGGGTCATTTAACATAATCTTTGACTGTTAGATAATGAAAACAAAGAAAAAAAATTCTACTCACACAACTAATGGTAATACATATTAAAGACTTGCACACATTTTCCCTAATATGGCAGAGTTGCAAAGCAAAGGAGAGGAAAAACCCATGTGAGTGCTGAAGATGGAGGGTTGAATTCCTAAGTTATCATTTAAAAGATAAGCCATGTGAGGCCCCTGGGAGCTTTATCCCCTTTAACCACATATATGTGAGTGGTTATTATAGTGTGGTTTTGTCAAGGGAACTTAGCAACGAGATAAAATAACAGCTGTATATTTTGTAGAGAAGTTTGCTTAGGAAGGCAGTTGCCATGGAAACGCCTGGCAATAGCAATTTGATTCCTGTTGTATGAAAGTGATGAGTCTACTTTGTCTAGATTATTTTCCTAGCACTGGCAACTTCTGGGGGAAAACAAAAAGAAATAGTCTTTTCTGTACATTTGCATTTTAAAAACAATCCACTTTATTTTCAAATAGACACAGAAAAGACATTGACAAGCTTCTTCACCAATAGATCATATACTTATAGCAAATATATATATACTGTGTAAATTTACTGTATTTTGAAAGGGCTCTGTCACAGCTTTGTACTGTAGTTCCACTTTACTCAAATGAGTCACATTCAATTATAACTCCTCAGAAATTGGCTTAAAATAGTTGCAGCTGGGAGATGTAAAAAAAAAAATCTTATGAATGAGCAAAAACGAAGTGAATTATACCCCATGGGGAAGTCTCTCAATGAAAAATCTGGTAAACAGGCTTTCAGAAAAAAAAAAGGGGAAACAGATGCTGACTGATAAGAATTTCTTGTTTTAACGGGGAGACACCAGTGTGTATGGCTGGAGTTGGATGAGGAATTGGCTGAGCTGTTTCTCTCTGCAGGCTGGCCAGGCTTCAGTGAACTGAATGTCTTGATCAGAAGGTGAAATGCAGTTCACCTCTGAGACTGGAGACACACCTTCCTTTCATTCAGAAGGAGGTGAATTCAAGATCTCCCAGAGCTAGCTAGCCACAGGCACCTCCAGAATATGAATCTGTGGGATAGTCCCATAATGCCTATTTTCAAGGCCAAGGCCAAATGTCACCAAGGAGTGAGCAAAAGGCATGTCTCATGCCCCTTCTTAGCCCAACCCTCCTCCAAGGCTTCCTTCCACATGGAGCCATAGTGAGAAAACCTACTTTGCAGATGAGAAGTCAGTATTATTGTCTCCACTTTATAGATGAGGAAACTGAGACAGTGAGGACATGCGACTTCGCAAAGCTGTGTTACATCTGACCTACCTGCAGATTATGTATTGTGTCCTGGGTTCAGGAAAAGATCGTCTCCCAGCTAAGACCCCAAATCCTTTGTTAAAGGGAAACTTGGAAGGGTTATAGAAAGATGAAAGAAGAAGGAGCAGATTTCTAAAAAAATAAAACTCTACAAGAACTAAAAATCTTTACCCAATTGACTTTAGTTTTTCTAGCAAAATCTACCTTCCAGGTTGTATCATTTTTTAAAAGCAACAAAGCAACAACGTATGAAATTTGTCGTCAGAGCTTGGTTTTTACTCGGAGATGGGAAGAGTGAGCCACGCGTTTGTCTTCCCTGTACCTCTCTTTACTTGTGTCCCGAGGGAGTTAACAATTTGAAAGAAGAATATGGAATGTTCCCTGAATTCATTTGGTGGAAACTGACTCCTGATGTTTTTCAAGGCATGCTTTGACAATTTAAGTTCATTTAATAGAAAACGGCATGGTATTCTGACTGAGGGGGTCAAGGGTGAGAGGGTGGAGTTAGTCCGACAGTGTGCCTTTTGCCCCATCTCTAAGGAGCTTCCCATGAGCCAGCCTAGGAGATGAGAATGGAAGCTTCGAGACAATTACAACAGTTAATATTTATTTAACATGCATTATGTGTTTAACACTGTGATTTCCAAGTATAACTTCAAAATGACACTGAGAAGTCAGTATTATTGTCTCCACTATAGATGAGGAAACTGAGACAGCGAGGACATGCGACTTGCTCGAGTGTTCCAGATAGATTCATTTGGAGCTGGAATTTGACCAGGCCGTCTGACTCTGGAAGCTGAGCTCTGGAGCCCATTACTGTACTGCAAGGTGCCCTCACCTCTCCGAGCTTAGAGGATACTCTGGACCACCCTCCATGCCTGAACAATCACCCCATTCTGCCTCTGGAGACAAAGCTGCAGTATAAAGCCAATGAGTTCTGGAGCATACCAGAGCTCACTCTCCAAACAACATTTTTCCATACACTTTTTATTATCTCATTTTACTATTAATCTGGAATCTACTTAGCTATTTGGAAAAGTCTTAATAGTCTTGATGTACTCATGACATCGACTAATTTGACCATCAACTACTTTTTAAAATTGTTCCCATTTAGGGTCTTCAAAATATACTTGAAATGAATAAAATTAGGGGTATATAAAAATAGAATATAGGGGGGGCTATAAGAACATAATCATACAAATTAAAATTTAACCAGAGTCGCTTTACTTTCTGATACTTTATCTATGGATATGGTAACAAGTTATTGTTTTATCTTCACTTTGATAAGAAAAAATAAGTTTATCTTGGAATAGAAACCACATCAGTTATATAATGGATGGTATGCTCTGGTGTAGGGAAAAGAATTTCACCCCAAAACACATCTCTTTGGCCTAGGATTATTTTAGGCTAATTAATTTTAAGAAACAGCAGACATAGGAGAAGCTCTGAAAACTAAAAAGTTCCCCTTCGTAAACAAAATGTGTAAGGAAAATCTCCAGCTGTAAATGTAAGTGAAGGGGGTAGAGTTTGCCATCCCAAAGTATAACTTTTTTATGATATTGATCATTTTAAGTAGGTTATTTTAAGAAACGAAGACTCAGAAAGAAGCTTGGACCTCCCTCTAACCTCCTTAAACATTTTACACAGAGGACCTGCTCCAGCAAGGGAACTATCATCATATATAACCATCATTTAATGTGAACTAAGTATGATAGACAGGGAGAAACCTAGCAAGGCCTGTTTGATCTAAGTCCTCTCGTGTCACCTTTGTTAAAGATGGCCCAGAAAATATTTGTTTATCAAACATTTACCTGCTATCTCCACCTGAATTACCTTCCTCCCCTTTGAAGTCTAAACAGCATTCCCTTTAGCTTTCTATGGTGTATACGCCTCAACTGCCTGATTTGCCCTCCAGTCCCCATGTTCTTATGGAACGCCAACTACCACATGTACATATGCCATTAAAGTTGGTTATTTTCTTCTGTTAATCTGTCTCATGTAAATGTAATTCTTAGGTGAGATAGAAAAACTAAGAAGGGAAAGAGGGAAAATTTCTCCCTCCTGCAGGTAAGGTTGGCTCCCTCCCTGTACCAGGAAGAGGGCGGTGACCTTATTTCTAGAATCTTACCAATGCAGAAGGCATGGACTTAAATCTGCTTAACAATCTTACTCTTCTTTACTGTGCTTTTCTTGGTAACCTTCCCATAACTGACTACCCCTGCCCCCAGCCCCTTTCTTCACCTGAAGATGGTATTTCAGGTGCTGGCTTGGGCCATTTTGGTAAAGTTGCTCCGTGTTCCTGGGTCTTGCCCATGAATATAGGAGGCATACATATTATTACACTTTTGTTTGTTTTTCTCTTGTTAATCTGTCTTTTATTGCAGGGATGTCTCAAACAAGAAGCCAGAGGGTAGAGGGAAATTATCTCCACCTCTCCCTTGACCCATTGGGAAGTCAAGTTTTGCCAGGAAATACCTTCCATAGATAATCTTCCAAAAGAAGCTCTTTCTTTGAAGACAAAGCTCAAAATGAAGGTTTCAGGTCAAAAGGATCAGGATAAGCTAGGGGTTCTCAAAACTTTTCATCTCATGGCACACATAAACTAGTTACTACAATTTGCTGGTACACCACAAAATACATTATGTATTTTTTCAATCTGACAAAAAAAAAAAAGAGGTATAATTTTGATTAATTTACACCGGATGGCTATTGTGTTTTCTCTTGTCAGTTTTTATTTGATAGTCTAAGAGAAAAGAGGTCAGTGGCCCTGACTAAATAGTTACTGCATATTTTTAAAATTCTTATGGCACACTGATTGAAAATTGCTGGGAAAGGTAATTCTGTGATTTTAAGAATTTGGAATTTATAAATCGATTTCACTATCTAAAGGTACTATATTCTGTCACTTTTCTTGCATTTTCTCTTACTATAACAGTTTTTTAAGCAAGCTTGAAAATAATTTGACACTTTCAAAAATCCAATATTGCTTCTTAATACTGATTTAAAGCAAAAAAAAAAAATTACTTAAATTCCTATATAATAAAGTGTTCCAATTCTAAAATTAAAACATTAAAATATGTTTATGAAAATAAATGTAGAATATTGATTTGAGCAAAACTAGCACTACTTTAAGGGGAGGTTCTTTTTTCTGATTTATGTTACCTTGGATTCACTCTACCTCTCTACTTCACTGAGTATAAAAAAAATGAAAATTAATTACGGGCAGATGCTGTAGGATTTCAGAGCTCAAGAGGACAAAGTAAATAGGTGCTAATGCTGAAAACTGCATCCACCTCTGATGGCATGCATGCCTAGAAAATGCACTTAACCTTTCTGCTCAGAAACACGATTGACAGAAGTATCATAGATATATTAGCACAGATGTTACATCCTGCTCAGGTACTGTTGGATTAGACCTATTATGCTATATGCCAAAGGTCTAGAACAAACCCACTTTCCAATACACTGGAGGAGAGTTGTTTCTATAAATACCCTGAATGTGTTTTCTCGTTGAAAGCCCGACGTGCACATCAAAAGCATTGCTCACAACTGAGCAAGTCATCCTTGCACAAAGCTCTCTAAGAAATAATGCCAGACATTTCATTGGCTGTGGGGGGTGGGCTGCTGAACTCTGCAATGAATTCCAGAGACTGTTACGAGGGTACATGCTGAGTTTTTGGGAAACTCAAATCTCTAGCTCTGCTTGTCAAATCTAGACCAGTCTGATGTTTATTATTTCCCCAATCTTCCACTACATGGCTATCTTTCTTCCTTAGCTCATTTTATACATATAGTGATATATTTATATAGTATATAGTCTAATGTGTCTCCATGTACACAAAAGTTCAGTTGAGATGTTGAGATGTTGCTTTCTGTTGGAATGGAGAGGAATGGAAAGACAGAGGAATTGACTAATTTTATGATAGAAACTTCTGAGTCACCAAATCTAATATTAATCTTTTGCAGATTTTTGAGGGGGTACCACATGTATACTTGAATAAGTATTGAAATTAATTTTGGCTTTGAAGAAATGTGGAATTGGAGATGTTCTGTCCCCATAGGACTCTATTTTTAATACTGACAACAAATTCTGAACTGTATCCTAAAGAAAATTACAGCAGCCCAGAAAGTGGGGGAGAGAGAGAGACAAGGGAGGTTAATCAGTTAACAGAGCCACGGGCCAAAATCAGCAAAAGACTGCTCATGTTCCTAAATGTATAATACAACTTTAAACCAACTTCCAGATGGCTTTTCAGCTTCTAGCTAGAGAGACCAGTTGACCGCCAGACATACCGCATCTTGATTAAACATGCACATTCCGGGCTGCTGCCCACAACCAATCCAAAAGCAGCAAACACTTCTTCTTAAGGACTATTCACCTGTCCCAGAACTGTCCTCTCTTCACCCTTTTCTGCTTCCTTTATCTATAGTTTATGTAAATTCTTTCAAAACAACTTATATCTTTCTTCTCCAAACCCATTGTTTGAAAGAGCCCAGACCACCCCAGGACGGGGGACCTTTGTCTTCTCCATCAGTCTCATTGCTGGTGGCTTAGACTTCAGGCCTCAGGACATGGTCCTTTTTTTAAGCTAGCATGTGGCTCAATAAACCCTTTCTTTCAGGACAACTTTTGGCCTTGAAGGATTTTGTTTAACATTTTGAATAAAGTTTGGATACATGGTTAAATAGGTGTTTTAATTAATCAGACATGTGTTCAAAATTATTTATGTTGTTTTTCATTATAACTATAGTGAGCAATTGTTAGATTATTTTCCCACTCCTTTGCGCCAACCCTCTTACTAAGAACTGACCCTTCTGCAAGTCCACATGATCACACGGGTGACTCTCAGAATCTAGAACCGCCTTGTGTTTTTGCTACAATCAACTGAAATGGGCATTGCCTGACTTAGTCTAGATTAATCACGGTATAGTCCCAGGGACTTTAGAATTGGGACAAAATGCCTTATGCAATTTCTTTATCATAGGCTGTTTCTTACCAAGTTTGAAACTTCAGCAGCCTTAATGTCTGCTATGTGGATGAGGGGAACAGAAGAAGCCAGTTGCAGAGACAGGAGTGAAGCAGATATATATGCAAAGGGGACTTTTGCCAAGACTTCTCATTCCAGATGTGTCTTAGAAATAATGCAAAGCATCTGCTATTCAGGTTTCCTTTTTTCCTTCTCCAAGTGCTTCATTCTGACAACAAATAAATAGGTTAAAAAAAACTTAAAGTGAAAAAACAAAAGGCTTTTGTGACATAAAGAATTATTGTAGAATCATGAGTGCAAATTACCATTAGAATAATCAGTAAGTAATGCCATATTTTAAATTACCCTCAAAAATGTATGTATGTCATAATGAGCATCACAACAACAAATGTTCAGAAAAGCAAATTTGTAAGAGATGAAGACATTTGCATAGCTCAGAAGTCATTCAAAATGTGATGTAAATATACTAACACAAAAGGAGGAACTGTAAAAGGCTCAAAGGGATTTATACAGAAAATGTTTCCTCTTTGAAGCACTAATGACTTTGGAAAGTTGAGTACGCAAGGCATTTCTGGTGGGCTAAGCACCATCTTTATCAAGTACTTTTCCTGACTGTGAATTAACATTTGGTGGTAGGTATGAAGGAAAAGTATATTTGTCATGAAAGGTTTCATCATGCATATCTCCACGCCGTGGAAGATTGCTCACTTACTGGAATCTGATTCCCCTATTTAAGCCACTATATTTATTTCTATTATCTGTGACAGACTATAACATATTTCTGATGTTCACAACAGTTTTACATGTATTAATATTCTTTCTTTGTATCTCTCTCCCAAGGCTCACCTAAATTTTGCATGTCAAAGCTTTCACACAATAAGATGTTCTCAAGGAACAAGAATTCCACAGGTATTATATTAGGAATTCTGTTAAATGACTTCTAAAAGAATAGTCAATCTTTTTATCATCATTCAATATATAATAAATACCTACCAAATGTAGGCTTAATCTTGATTTTTCTTTATCATACAGCTCTCATCTAGACTTTATGAAATACGATGTCTAAAATAAAAATATGTAATTATATTACTTTGGATTAAATGCCTTGAAATAAAACAAATAACCTTTGCTTTTTTAATTAAAAAAAAAAAATGTTGTTTTTTTTTTGTTAATTCTCACCTGAGGATATTTTTCCATATATATATTTAGAGAGAGTGGACGAAAGGGAGGGACAGAAAAAGAGAGACAGAGAGAAAAAAACAAAAACAAAAAACATTGATTGGTTGCCTCCTGCATGAGCCCAACTGGGACTGGGGATAGAACCTGCAACCCAGGTATGAGCCCTTTACTGGGAATTGAACCTGTGACCCTTTGGTCTGAAAGTCAATGTTCCAACTGCTAAGCCAAACCAGCCAGGACTAATTAAAATTTTTAATGAACAAAAATGTTTTCGCTGTCTTATCTTTTTTGTTTGTCTAATAAAATATCTTTATTTTACCTTTATATTTTTGTGTAGGCAATTTGTAACTTAAAATAATTTTATATGTAAAGATATGTACAGGCTAGAACAAAGAACCTCTCTTTTACCTGAACCTTTTGGAAATAGGTTGCCAATGTGATGTCCCATCATACGAAAACATTTTACCATGTAATTCTTAGACGAGGAATTCTCCTACATAACCAAAATACAAACATTAAAATCAGGAAAGTAACATTATGCATGATCACCTTTTAATCTAGAGACATACAGAGTGTGGCAAAAGGAGGTTTACAGTTGTAAGTATGTGGAACACAGAGTTTATTCTTGTATTATTTTTATTAATTATTGTATTATTTCCCTTACAAAGAACTGTAAATATGCTTAGCTCCACCGTGTATTAAAGTTTTGCCAATTGTTCCAATAGTATCCTCTGGAAAACTGGAAGATCAAGTTCAGATAACATGTTTCATTATTGTCATGCCTTTTTCAGTCTGTAATAGTTCCTCAAGCTCTCTTTGTCTTTTATGACCTTGAAACTTTTAAAGATTGCAAGACTATTATTTTTACAAATCTTGAATTATGAGAATTTCTGTTGGAATCATGAAAGAACATGTAGCTTTCTTCCTTACTGCATTCCTTTTATGCTTTTTCTGCTTCCAAAATAAAAAAAAATTATGGAATAGTTTGATATAAAATATTTAAATTTTATCTTGATTATCTACCAAATATGAAACACACACACACACACACAGATGCATGATAAAAATATGCATCTGAAAAATGGCAATCTGGAGTTGAAGACCCTTAAGGAAGTCACATTAGTTTTAAAGTCATTCAGGGCAGGAAAACACTGTATTTCCCTGATAGCCAAAGGACAGCAGACCGTGGTCTCCCTTCACTGTCAAAGCTGACTTAAAACTAGAAACAATGAGACATGATCTGCTTCAATTATCACAGAAGATAAATGAAATTCCTATTCTTGTTCTCTTTCAAGATTGCCATGAGACTCAGAACTGCCTAAATTGGGCTTAGAAAAAAAAAATTTTTTTTTAATATAATTGGTTTTAAATTCTATAATTGGCAGAATTTTTGTGCATACCATTCTTAAAAAATAGAATTTATTAATAATAATATGGCTATTGTAAATGTTTTCATATCCAATTGGGTAGTTTTACAAAGTAGTAATGTTATAAGTAGATTACATTTTGATTATTTGGAAATAATAAGTTAACATGGAATTTCTGCATTTTAAAAGGAGAAAAATCTCTCTAAAAGACATATTTATGAAAGAATCTGATGTTTAGAATTTTCTTTAATATACTAACTCATATACATTAGAACAGTTATCATGGAAAAACAAACAAAAAAAACCCATAAAATACCAATTGTTAGCAAGGATGTAGAGAAACTGGGATCCTTGTAATATTGGCAGGAATGCAAAATGGTGCAGCCACTTTAGGAAACTGTAGAATAGTTCTCAAAAAATTTAAAACAGAATAGCTATATAATCCAGCAAACATACTAAACTATCCTCCAAAGTGGCTGCACCGTTTTGCATTCCCACCAGCAATGAAGACGTTTCTGTTGCTGCACATCTTTGCCAGCATTTGTTGTTTTTAGTGCTTTGGATTTTGGCTACTCTAATGGTTTTATGTAGTTGAACTCATTGTAATTGTAATGTGCAGTTCTCTGGTGACATGACATGAAACATCTTTTCATGTGCTTATTTGCCATCTGCATATATTCTCAATTTTTTTTTTTTTTTTTTTTTATCCTCACCTGAGGACATTTTCCCATTTTTTTGTTCAGGTAGAGTGGGAGGGAGAGAGAGGAACAGAGAGAGAGAGAGAAACATCGATGTGAAGGGACACATCGAGTGGCTGCCACCCGCACGACGGACCAGGGCCGGGGACAAACTGCAACCGAGGTACATGCCCTTAGCGGAAACCGAACCTGGGTCTCTCAGGACCGCAGGCCGACGCTCTAACCGCTGAGCTAAACCGGCCAGGGCACCATCTGCATATATTCTTGTTGAGGTGTTTGTTCATGTCTTTTGTCCATTTTAATCTTGTTTTGTTTTGTTTTTTATTGTTGAGTTTTAATGATTCTTTTTATATTTTGGATAATAGCCCTTAATGAGATGTGTCCTTTTGCAAATATTTTCTCCTACTTTGTGACTTGTTTCCTTATTAGTTTTTTGTTTGTTTGTTTCTTGTTGTTTGAAGTAATCAAATGTAACATATTATGGCAACTCAACACTTATTTGGAGGAAGATGGCTTTGGCGCTAAAATTACACCAATCAGTGGTACTATGTTTTAAATATGTGTTTTTCTTCTTGTATTAATATGAGTTAAAAATTAAAGTGAATTTCTGTCCGGCCAGTGTGGCTCAGGCCACAAGGCACCAAGAGGTTGTTGTTTTGATTCCCGGTTAGGGAACTGCCCAGGTTGTGGGCCTGGTCCCCAGTGGGGGGCATGCAGGAGGCGGCCAGTCGATGTTCTTTCTCATTGATGTTTCTCTCTCTTTCTGCCTTTCCCTTCCTCTTTCTCTAAAATCAATAAAGAAAAAAAATTTAAAAATTAAAGTGCATTTTTACATTTATTTTTAATTCTATATTTGTGTGATTAACTGACCTTGAAAGCAAAAGGGCTCCGGAGATTCATTCTGCTGCCATCGATGTGCACTACACTGATTACCATTCGCTCTGCCCAGTTCTCCTGAACATGGCATTGGGCTCCCTGTCCCTGCTTTCCTTCTATACAGCAGAAAGAAATGGGAGAGAAGGAGGGTCTTATGGGCTCTATTTTACATTGAGAGACTAAATCTGCCCAGGAGTCATTTCATTTAAGTCACATGTTGTAAAGGTCATGGATTAAAGAGAATTTTCAGTTTGATATCTCGCTTTGCTTTCAAGGCATTAACCATAGGAAAGAGAAGAAAATTCATTCTGCCTGTTCATCTGAATGGAATGTTGGGAATCCTTAACAATACTAATGGGTCTGTGTAAATATAGCAATAATAAGTAGCTTATTTATCTAAGCAGTCAGTTCAGTTAAACAACTTGCTTAAACATTTTTTCCTTTTCCTAATATGATTGGCTAATCGCCTGTACTACTTCAATTCATTTCATTAGCATAGCATTACCTTCCTAGAAGAAGCTAATAAACCTGCATTTGCTGTTATTGTCTTTTTAAATTTGTTTCTTCTGTTTGTTTTGGTAGTCATGACTATTAGAACTTTTCATATTTCACCAGTAAGCCAAAGAGTGAAATGGATAATTTTCTTTTTCCAAAACATGAGTTTAGCTAGCCTAAATACTTTGCAGTATTTCATTGTAAATAAACAATTTTGTAGATTTATGGTGGTAGAATTAGTAAATGGCATTTAAAGAAAAATAGGACACGAGTTAAAGGAATCTCTCTGTCCCAGGATGGGGGGATGGGGAAGGTGTCTAGAATGTTGTGAAGGGGGTTAGATGGACAGAGGCAGCAGACTGATATGTATTTACGTTTTAGGCTTATCATGCATCCTTTGAAAATGTTATGCTTACACCGATAAGAAAAATAATTAAGATAAGGCTTCCTGAAGTAGAGATATTTTCAAATTTTCCTCTGGACTCATGATATAACTCCTGAAACCTCTGTTGTATTTCAAGCTAATTTAGATTTGTGGTGTTCAAGGAACAGTTCAGTAGTCATCTATAAAGCATCAGTTTAAAGGGAAGGACTTGATAGGAGACATGCAATTACCTTGGCATCTCGTTCCCCAGCTCTCTACAGTTGTGAAAGGAAAAGGTGCTCTCCTTTCATTCCTGATTGGTGGGTAAGGACTTACTAACATTTTCATTTTAACTTCTATTTTTGCAAGAAATTGTCCTCCTATTTTCTATTTTATAGCCATGTGAATATATATAAGCAAATAAAACAATAATATGAAATTTGTTGCTGAATTTAAATTATCACACAGGAAAGAAAGATTTTATTTTTTGCTCAATAAGGGGAAATCTGTAGAATTGAGATCCTGGTAGATACTGAAAGTTCTAAGGGATATGATAATAGCTTTTGAAGGAAATAGAATGAGAAAATACTATCCTGAGGAGATCAATGGCCTATTAAAAAGTGGATCAAAGCAAATAAATGATTATTTTTTAAGAGTAAATTTCTACCTGCATAATGAAAATATTAAGTATCGTACTTCATAGGAGAAACTTAAAAAAGAATAAATATCAATAGTAATCCTCACCATCTACAGGATCTTAATAGCTGGAAATTAGTATTATACATATAAAAAGTCATCATAGTAAACAAATTTGGATTGACCAAGAAGAAAGTGGATTCTAAAAAGGCCATACTAACTGAAAAATTTCTTCAATAACAAGCAGAAATGTTATGTAAGTCCTTAGGAGTTATTTACAATAAAAAATATATGACCACATTTTCATTTAAAAAGGGAAAAAGTAGTAACCTCAATATTTTGTCCACAAATAACATTCTCTCAAAATCTATAGATAGTACTCTGCTAATTAATGGAACATACAAAAAAATACCTGTGAATATAAAAAATTTGAAAAGCAAGTGAATTTATGTACTGGGACATAAAATAAAGTAAATGAAAGTAAATTATTTTGACTTGAAAAGCACCATTCTGCTAATATATTGAGTGATAATTCAAAGCAGACTATTTTGAGACACTGCCTCATTTTTGCAATGACCAGCTAAGAGCAGATGATACTGAGTTTGAAGACATCACAATCACACAGATGCAGTATGTTCGATTGTCAGAGAGATATTGACAGCCTCTACCTGATGGTCATGTCCTTTATCCATCCAAGAGATCCTGTCTTGAAAATGTGGATGCAGACAAAATGGGAGTCTTCATGATCTCTCTGCAGCAGGTCTTATTGCCCCCAGTCCATTCTCAAGGAAACTGAGATCATGGATATTCAATAACTTGTTAAAATGAACACCAAATAGACATTGAGTTACAACCTGGCAAACCCTGGGAGTTGACTAAAATGACCCCAAGCCATTAAAAAACTTATTTGTACATGTGCACAAACAGTATCCATTTACAATCAGAAATGTGACATTATTTATTTCCTAAAAATTTGCCGATCTAAAAAGTTTTGCAATTAATTTCAAATGAATTTTCCGGTCCAGGTATGGCTACATGGCCTTTGTGCAATCGGCAGTAATACCATCACTCTCCAAAGTATTGCTCTAGCATCCAAAAATTGTAGCACTAACATGGCTATTGCTGACAGAAATGAAAGGCGATGAATCTATGGGTGAAAATGGATTAGGGAGGTCAGTTTTCTGCTCTTCCAAGCTGATGTTTGCTTTTCCTCGCCAAGGCTCTCACAGCTATTCCTGAAACACCCCCAGTAGCAAGAAATACACCGCCACCGATAGATAAGGCCTTTTTCCATTTCCTAAAATATATGTATTTTTAAAAACAGATCTTTTATTTTAAATATTTTTCTTTATTGATTTCAGAGAGAGAGAAAGTGAGAGGGAGAGAGAGAGAGAAACATGGATGAGAGAGCATCAATTGGCCGCCTCCTGCATGCCCTCTACTGGGGACTGGGCCCACAACCTGGGCATGTGCCCTGACTGGGAACCAAACTGGCGACTTCTTGCTGCATGGGTTGACGCTCAACCACTGAGCCACACCGGCTGGGCAAAACAGATCTTTCTTATATTGAGAGAAATTCCCTTTGTCTTTGTGATATTCATGGCAGTTCTAGGAGACTTGCCATGGTAAAAAGACTGGGTTGGAAATTTTATCTCAAACTTTACCTGGGTGAGGGCCAGAAGAAGGTTGAGTTGCATGAGCTCAAATCAGATAATTCCAATAGTACAGGGGCTACTCTACCTCACTGTGAAATGAAGTCAGGGGAATGGTACAACTAAAGGTGAACGCAGTTGTTACTGTTTTCTTCATTTATAGGTAAGAGATGTTGGAAGGTGGCCAATGAAATTTGAGAATAATTTAAGAAATTAGAATAACATTTTATAATATTGTTTACATCATATGTTTAAAATTATGTGATGCATTGAAGTAGCTGTGATGTGGGACCATGGCATTATTGCAGCTCTTTGTTTCAGTGATGGGGGAAAGTGAAATATTGTGGTTGAGATGGGGAGGCAGAGGGTAACTGTTTCCTATGAAAATATCTCTTCTGTTCCTCTACATAGTCCCACAATTATTTGAGCAGGATGAACCTATTTAAAAGATTACATAAACATTTCATCTCTGGCAGGAGACTACATTCTGACCAATAAGGTGCAAACAGAAATGAGCAGGTATTTCAGGATCACTCTGTAAAGGAAGGGAGCTCAACCTTGTTCTCCTCCCTCCCTCCTGCTGCCTGCAATGCTTCAGTGATGACCGAAGGTGAGCAGCCAGACTGGACCTCAAAAATGAACCTGACGCCATAAAGATTGCAGCACAGAAAGTGCAAAGTCTTCAAGGTTTCGTGGAGTGGCCATCCCATCTCTAAAGTGTCAGCTGATGGACTTCCTTTCTCATGAGAGATGAAAACATCTGTCTTTTCAAAATCATGGCTATTTTGGGCTTCTCTGTTAATATAAGCCATGTGCAATTCTAACTGATAGGGAGGGTGATGAAAAGAGCATTGGGAACTCAGTCATGTTTGAGAGAAAGGAATGAGTGAGCACTGAGGAAGCTTTTCTGGCCACACCATACCCTCCCTGGAGGCCATGTGAACTGCTCCAAGAGACACGGGGATTTTCACCCCCAGGAGACTTCTGAGAACTTCTGTTCCTCTTCACGTCCTTTCTAGTGAAACAACTTACCAACAGTGCTCATGTGTAAAAGCCGCTCTGCATATAGAAAAGTGGTTGCTAGGGGCTGGGGGGTTGCAGGAACAGGGAGAGGTTGGTCAAATGGTATAAACTTTCAGCTGTAAGATGAATAAGCTCTGAGGATCTAATGTATAACATGGGACTACACTTGATAACACTGTATTGTAAAATTGAAATTTGCTAAGATAGTAGAACTTAAATGTTCTCACCAAAGAGAGAGAGAGAGAGAGAGAGATATATGAGGTAATGAATTTGTTAATTAACCAGATGATGAAAATCCTTTCATGTATGCACATATCAAATCACCAAGTTGTACAGTTTAAATACATTAAAATTTTGTTTGTCAATTATACCTCAGTAAAGCTGAAAAAATAACAACAACAAAAAAACATTCAAACAAACAGTTAAAGGAGAAACAGACACACAATGGTTATAACCACATGTTTGGTGATCATAGAGGCAATTACACTAGTGGCGGCCACTGGAGGAGCAAATCATGGGGAGATAATGTGACAGTCTCACTTCAGGCATGTGGCCATGTCATCAATGGTTTACAGCTCTGAGGCCAAAGCACAAAGATTTTATCCTGATTTCACACCCAAAACACAGTAAAGGAATACATCTACAACTAGAAGCGCACACGCACGCGCGCGCGCGCACACACACACACACTCACACACACCTCAAGTAAGTAAATGATCTCTTAATGCTTGTTCTACATTGAAGAAGTAAAATAGCCTGGCCGTGTGGCTCAGTGGTTGAGCGTCAACCCATGTACCAAGAGGTCACTGGTTTGATTCCCATTCAAGGCACATGCCCAGGTTGTGGGCCTGATCCCAATGGAGGCATGCAGGAGGTGACCAATCCATGTTCTCTCTCATTGATGTTTCTATCTCTCTCTCCCTCTCCCTTTTTCTCTCTCTAAAATCAATAAAGAAAAAACATACTAAAAAAAAAAATAAGTAAAACAATTAAACAAATTATTAAAGAAAAAAAAAAAAAAAAAAAGAAGGGACTCAAAATAGCTCTTTGAGTCAAAGGCTTGATTGTGTAGATAATTACCCCATTTCTTTTCTCTGCTGCGTGAGCAAAAGACATTTCCTTAAATTGATGTGCTTTTTGTTCATGTACCAAAGAAGTGAAAGTCACACTCACAAACACATTAGTCCTTCAACTCCAGTAAAATTCCATGTGCCGCCATTGCCTAGGAACATCAGATTTGCAATATCTACACCATCTGGAGCAATGGTTTAGCTTCCAGCTGTATTCACTTAGTTCTTCATCTTGCCTAAGTGGAAACGCTGAGCATCTAAGCAAAGGCTTCTTTTGGAGAGAGCAAAAGGGGTAGTTTAATCTGAACTAGACTTTGAGCTGAAGGCATTTCCCCCCACGTCCAATGTAATCATGTCTCATTTTTCCCCAGCAGGATTGCTTGAATTTATGGCCAGCTATGGCCATCTCTCAGAGGGGATTACATTGCTATGAGGCCTCAGAATTTCTGCAATGCTTTGATCTTTCAGATCTATGGCCTGGTATTAACTGTAAAGCAAGGCTGCACAGATTAGTTTAAAAGGAACCATAATGGAACGATAAACTGCCAAGAAGGAAACATTGATTCCGCGTCTTGTGATTTTTAAAAACATTTTGGAACAGATTATTTTCCTTATCTTGGACAGTGAGGCAGCATAGTATGACAGGTAGGAATCTGGTCCTCCCTCCATGGTGCTTGGTCTAAACCGACGCTCTGCCACTTACCAGTGCTGTGTCTGTATGCATGCCATTTCTCTTTGCACCTTATCTGTCTCTTCTGTAACACTGGCCAGTATTAACATCTGTCTCATAGGGATGCTTTGAGGGCTAAAAAGGTTATTTAATGTAAAACAATTAAAACAGTGACTGGTTAGAAAATAAGCTTTCTATTGACATTTGTTAATATTAGAGGAGCTCCATTTTTGTTTTTTCATAGTATGCTGCTCTAGAAAGAGTTAATCTGCAAAGACTCTCAATATATATCATTCAATTGAAAGAAGTAAGTGAGTAAGAAGTTGAAATTTTTGAACATAGAGCATTTAGCTGTTTGACCTTTTTCCTTATGTCTCTCCTGTGATGTAGGTATTTTTAGTTTCATTTGTTCATAAAGCAACTGAAGAATATACAAGTCTATGTACACTGTATACTATATAAATGTTAATTACTATGCAAGTACTACAGAAAGGGAGTTATAAGTCTGTAATTCCAGAGGGAAAACACTTAGAAGTTCTAATGGGAGCTTGCCTAAATTAAATTAAAAGAGCACTGGCCAGTGTGACTTGGTTGATCATTGTCCCATGCACCAAAAGATTTCAGGCTTGATCCCCAGTATGGGGTGTGCAGGAGGCAGTCGATCAATGTTTCTCTCTCTCTTTCTCTCTAAAATCAATAAACATATTTTAAAAATTAAATTAAAAAAACATTATCAATCATCCATGTTACTACTATGTACACATTACATTTGGCACATTTTCTGACATGTTGTCTAGGCTGTGGAGAAAACAGAACCCTTGTGCACTATGGAAGGTCCTCAAAAAATTAAAACTGGAACTGCCTATGGGCATATATCTGAAGAATATGGGTATATATTGAAGAAACCCAAAACACTAATTTGAAAGACTATATGCATCGATAGCCAAGGTATGAAAGCAACCTGAGAGCCCATCAATAGACCAGTGGATAAAATAGCTGTGGTACATGTATACAATGGAGTATTACTTGGTCATAAAAAAGAATGAAATCTTACCATTTGCAAGAGGATGGATGGATCTAGAGGGTATTATGCTAAGTGAAATGTCAGTCAGAGAAAGACAGATACTATATGTTTTCACTTATATGTGCAATATAAAGAATAACATAAACAAACAGACAAAACAGAAACAGACTCATAGATACAGAGAACAGACTGATAATTGCCAGTGGGGAGGGGAAGTTGGGAGACTAGTTGAACAAAGTGAAGAGATTAAAAAGTACAAATTGGTAGTTATAAAATATTTATAGGGATATGAAGCACAGCAGAGAAAATATAGTCAATCATATTGTAATAACTATGAATGGTGCCAGGTGGGTACTGGAAATATCTGGGGGAGCACTTTGTAAAGTTTATGACTGTCTATCTACTATGCTGTACACCTGAAACTAATACAACATAATATTGAATGTAAACTGTAATTGGGAAAAAAAAAAAAGAACTACCCTATGATCCAGCAAACTCAGTTCTGGGTATATATCCAAAAGAAATAAAATTATATCAAAAAGTTATATGCAAAAAAATTGGTAACAGTGGTGACCTCTTTAAGAGGGGTATTTGGGCCCTCGCTGGTTTGGCTCAGCAGTTAGAGTGTTGGCTTGCAGACTAGAGAGTCCCGGGTTCGGTTCCTGCTAAGGGCACATACCTCAGTTGTGGTTTGTCCCTGGCCCAGGTTGATGTGTCTCTCTCATGTCGATGTTTCTCTCTCTTGCTCCCTCTCTCTCTCCCGCTCTATCTGAAGATAAACACAAAAATGTCCTCAGGTAAGGATAAAAAGAGGAGAGGGACTTGGGAGTTTGGGAGTCAGATGTGGGAGGGATAGCTGTCTTTTACCATTGGCTTTTTTGTACCCAATTGAAGCTTTTTATCATGTACATAAATTTTTAATCTAAAAAAAGAAATACAATAAAAAAATCAATTAAACTATTCAAAATAGGTGACTTGATTCTTGTAACTTTCTCAGTGAAAATTTGGGCCTTTTTAAAAACACAGTTGTTTTCCATCTTTAAAAAAGTTGAATTTTATGGTCAGCATAAAATGCAAACATTTTTCATAGTCAAAATTACCCTTTACAAAACTATAAGTGTACCCTAAAATATAGTCAAGATCTCATTTAGGGCATTTCATTCTGAAGTATTCTTTTGGAACACTGAAGTCTGAGCTGGTGAAAGGAAAAAGGGGAAATTCTACATGTGGATATTGAATATTGAAACTATTGTGCCTTTAGGATAATAATATCATTTTGAGTCATGCATGAAGAGTGGTTGTGAAACGCAAGTGATTCTTCTTTCCAGACAGATAAACTTTATTCTAATATTGGCTGGGTAATTCATACATTGTAACAGATTTGTTATTTATAGAGCATTAAAAGAGATACTATAATAATACATTGGAATAGAGGGCATTATATTCTACATTCTGGGCATATATTAAATGCTCACATGATAAGATTCAATTTTTTAACTCACATTTCTATCATTGCATTTACTCATCCATTCAACATAAATTTAATATTTTCAAACCCTTTTGTTTGAAAGCTGTTATGAGTTTCATCTGCTAATTTTATCTGCTGTAGCTTGACATTTATTTAACAACAGTACTTATATGTTTGAAGTGACTACCTGGCCGACAGTGGTGTGCATTTAGGTTTCACAGCCAATATTGCATTGTTATTATTGTTTCATATTGGTACACTGCGCTTTGATGAGACCTACGTGATTTGGGAGATCTCTCTTGTTTTTTGTGTGGCTTTTTGGGAAATTTCTTCTTTTATTTGCCAGCGTCCATTTGTGTCAGTTCAGCTTCTGGGGTCCAGGTGGCTGATGGGAGCAGCAATTAGTGGATGGCACCGCTGTTTGAAGGTGTGTACAGAAATTTTATGACCACATCCAAATGCAGACAGTGAGGCTGTGTGCCAAAAGAAGTCTGACTGAAGATTATATGAAAATCTAGAAGCAAGCTTTTCAAAACGCTGATGCTTACAATTAAATAAGTGAAATTCATACATCATGCACACATTCTATATGACATGATTTATAAAAAAAGATGAGATTTAAAAATAAATCTGGAACACTTCATCATGGTTTTGGAAAAAAATTTAAAATAGATGGATTTGAATTTTATTTTATTCATGGAATCACCACGTATTGAATACTGATAGGCTTCCAGTTTCTACTAGGATACTAAGAGGGGGGTCAATTAACTGAGGATGGTTCATCCCTCCAAATCTGGCTCAGTTTAGTGGGAGTGTGTCAAGAATAATCTAACCACTTAAAATCAAAATACTGCAAAAAATCAAGAATAAATACACAATCTGGGGCTGATCAAATCGCCAATTTTCTCAGAGGGTGAGAATGTTCTTGAGTGTGTTTTCAGTTCTGGACTTGTCCTCAATCCCCACCTTTGTATCCGGCTACTACAGCCTCCTTCTAACACAGCATGCTTAGTTTATTCAAGAGCAAGAAACACCTTGTTCAACACCTAGTTCAAAGTAAACAGTTTTGAGATGATGGAAGGAGTGCACTATAATTGTGACTCCTTTGCAAAAAAGCACTTGACAATTTTCTGCCATATATAAATTGATGATTACTACCAACACCATAGAGTTTCCTGGCCTGTACGTGAACTTCACTTGGAGTGAAACTCAAGAACCAATCTACATGGATTTGATTCTACTGTGTATAACAAGCATGTGCTAGTACTGCTTTGTGAAAAACAAATTCTATAAGACTAATATAATTTCCCCAATGCCATACAGTTGTAAGTCTCATAAATAAAACTAAGAGGGGCTATGAGGCTTGTATTTGGTTTCCAAGTACTCGAGGCAATATGATGCCAAATAGGTTGTCAGTGAGTGGGTGGAAGCACGGATTCTAAGGAAGGTGTATGTAGCACACTATCCAATTTCGGACAATGCTAGTAATATGGAGGAACTTCAAGTGGAAGCCAGAGGAACAAAAGCTGATAGAAAAAAAAAAAGGAAGGTGAACACAATGATGTTTCAGTATGAAAAGGCTGGTAGAAGATTTTATTACTAAAGATAATTGTTCAGATGTTACAAATATTTGATCTGCTTTTGTTTATTGAGAATGAAACAAGGACACCATGTTTAATTTTCAAGAAAGTACATTGGGTTGGTGTAAATTCATCTAAGCTGTATTGGTTGTTAGTTCAAAACACCCTAACAAAAATTTTTCTTTTTGACAAATAAATGTAAAGGATAACCATCTTTCTGGGTTGATTTGGTTCTGCACTTGTATGAAAATAGATAGATAAATACACTTTCTTAAAGACTCTTCATGTCACCCTGCTCTTGTCTGATGTTTGGTCTAGAGACTGAAAATATTTATAATCAACTCCTTTGATGCTCTCTGATAAGAAAAATACTAAATAGTAATTTATATTTCTATAGAGTTTGTATAAAGAAGCCCATTTAAATACAAGCATTATCAAGTCATAGTAAATAGGATGAGGCATGAAATTGAAGATGACATATATTAAAACCGAGTATTAGACATTATGTCCAAATTTCACATAACTTTAGTGTTGTAGCATTTAATTGGCCATGGAAATCCCTCCAGAGCATTGCTTTTCTCATGAATCAACCACACTTTGAATAGTTCAATTATTTCATTAGTTTCATGTCAAAACATAGGAGTGACTTTCTCCATGCTATACAGATGTTTAAAATTTATACTCAGTTCATTATAAAGATATTTTAAAATATGATGACTATGGAAATTTGCATTTGAAAAGTACAGTGTATGACTTGAATACATAGTCATAACTTTAGAAAAGGTTGGAGCAATTAAATATAGAATTTGCCACTGGAAACATGAGCAAATGTTGGACTTTTTTCTCCAATCTCATAATTCAGTGACTGAATTTTAATTGGAATCCCAGTGTTTCATCCATGGCCAGCACCAGCATGCTATTTCAGGGAAGCCAAAAAGAGCAGACAGAGAACAGTATATTTTTAGAGTAAAATGGAAATTTAGAAAATTAAAAATGAGATATTTTGAATTCACCTTAAGAAAATTAAGAATTTGGTCAGACTTGTATCATTCCTACTTTTTAGATTCAATTGAAAATGCGTGACTTTAATTAAGCAAAGAAATGTGTCCTTAAAAATGGAAAGTTGAATGGAATAACTAAATTGAAACATACTTCTTTTTTAGTCTATATAAGCATATTATTCCATGACAGTTGAAATACAATGTCAAAGTAACACATTTCTCATGGATTATACAATGGAAGATTATGTATTGTGACTGATAGGTGAAATAAAATTTTTATATAAATGTGAAATAAAATCTAGAAAAATAAGTAGTAGCTGTCATAGTGGTCTACATAAAGCACCTCATCTAAATATTATGAGAAAACCTCAGTGATGTGTTTTTATTCCGCTTGAACAGAAAATAGATCTGAGAATTGGTTAAATATTTTGCATAAAGTCAAATAACTAGCAGATGATAATGTCACAATTTAAACCCAGTGTAATTGACTCAGCTATCTGGTCAATGCAAACAGCACTTGGCTTTGACTGGGGTCAAAATGTACCTACCCACTTCTACAGAACTATGAAAAAATAACTTTTTTAGTCTATGCTCATCTATGAGCGATTGCTGTCATTTATTAATTCTGTCATTCACTAAAATATTATATTATTACAATATAGTAATCATTGACATAGGCTAGAATCGTTAGTTAATGCTAAAATGAGCAGGTGAAAATTTGAGGAATAACCAGATTTTTGCGGTCTCAAAGTATCTAACAACAGAATATAAACACAGAGCATAAAACAGTACCTTTTCAGTGGATTAACCTGGTCCGGTAATCTAACACTGCAATAACAGAGCTGACAGCATATGCTCTCTGGAATGATGCACTGTGGAAAACTTAAATTGAGGGTCATGCTACAAAATAAATATCTAATATTCTTGTAAGGTAGCAATATATTGAAATATATAAAGATTTGGCAACTGTTCCCAATTAAGTGAAACTGAAAAGACATGACAATTGGAAAAATCTGGACTAGGTCTGTATATGAAACAGTAATATTGCATCAATGCTAATTTTTGAAATTTGATTATTATACTGTGGTTTTGTAAAAGAATAACATTGTTTTTAGGCAATATACAGTGTATTTTTTGTTCTGTTTTTTGTACGTGCCCCTAGCGGGAATCGAACCTGGGACTCTCTGGTCCGCAGGCCGACGCTCCAACCGCTGAGCCAAACTGGCCAGGGCTACAGTGTATTATTTAGGGAAGAAAGATCATCATATATTCAACTTCCTCTTCAGCATTTCAGAAAATTAATGTGCACACATATGTGTAGAAAGAAGGAGATAGATAAAGCAAACACAGTAAACATTTGAACATCTGGGGACTCTAAGTGAAAGGTGTTTGCAAATTATTCATACTCTTCTTAAAGATTTTAATTAATTAAAATGACTAATTAGATAAAATACATATTTGATATAAGTAAAATGAACCTAAATTGGTGGTGAATAGTTCCCTTCTAAAGAAAATGCTAATCACCTCAGTTCATTAATGTCAAGGGTCAATATTTAAAACTGAAGAGAAGCACTGACAGATAATTGAATATTTTAATAATTGACTTTAAAAGGATCATTTTTCTTATAGTTTACATTTAATGATTAAAATCAACTAATGAAAACTCAAAGTATTCATAAAATAATGTATTTAATGAAAGAAATAAATCATATTCTTTGATCATTCTAATAACATTCATTGAAAAATAGCACATTCCTTGCTCTAAGAATCTTAACACAATTCTTGAAAGTATCTTTGCTCAACTCTCTATAGGACACTGTCTGGTGACAAGTTCTTTCTATGCCACAGTGCCAGGGACAAAAGTACCGAAAATGGGATTCCTGATATTAATATAATATAAATGGACCTGAAGGTTATCTAGTAGCCAAAGGCTCTATATAAATTTGAAATAGAGGTTTATTATATACTTGATTTTGAAGGAGAAAGCATTTACTTAACCTATGCAAATTTGACTAAATTATGAAGAGTATAACCTGATTAAAGTAAGGCTTAACTCTGAAACACCTGGAATTTAAGAAGACAAGATTCTACACATTGTTATCTGCAGAATAATTATTTGTATTACCAAGGAATTTGTGCATTTCAATTTTATGAGAGGATTTAATTATTTTCAGCTGTAGAAAAGCTTCTAAGAAGCTCTTTATTAAAAAAAGATTAATACATGAACTGAAATGTTCACTCTAAAAATTCAAAGCACAAAAACTTTTAAATTCATGTAATAATGCTGACAACCAAAGAAAAATACAATGTTATACATATTAAAAAAATAATAAAATCACATGAGATTACTCTGTTCATAAAAATTATAGTGCTCACTGACAATGGTCTCTTTAGGGAGTAAATTGATGTCACAGTAAAAGTCTCTTTGTCCTGGATCATTGCTCTGAAATTCCACCAGCAGAAATACACATTGTTTGGCTTTGATAGGTTTTCTGATTTTCTAAAAATTCTTCTATTATTCTTCTAAACTACACAAAAACGTAAAGGCCAGGATAATGAACCATTTATCGTGTCTTCCATAAATACTTTAGGATATATAGAAAGGTTTCCATTTTTCTTAACAAAATTATTCTAACAGGGGTTAACACATATTAGTCAATATCATGACAAAATCAAAGGTATAAAAAGTCACATCCTAATCAGTAACTGTCGGAGGGCTTGCAGTGGTATCACTTGGAGATAGCTCCCCTTTAAAACCTTAATAATTTCACAGCTCTGACTAGTCTGAACCAGGCTTGGGACTAGACACAAGAACCAAAACAAAAAATATTCATATGTGACAAGCCTAATTAAGCTTTTATTCATCCATTTTACAATCCTTAAAATGAATGACTGCATATTTCCCTCCAATCATGGACCTCTTACTCCCGCTGCATTATACATTGATAAAAAGAAGAATTTCTCTATTGATTGGGTAGGACAAGTAATGTTAGCAAATAACAAACTAGGCTTAAATCTAATTTTGACACATATGGAGTGATTTTTGGGTATGTGAACTAGTTTCTCAAAGTCGTGTGTGTGTGTGTGTGTGTGTGTGTATGTGTGTGTTTCTGTGCCTACTCATATAGATATTTCTAAGGGGATTAAATAAAACAACATACATAAAATATCGGGAATGTTTCAGACTTAATAAGTGTTTTTCTTTATTTTTTTCTTTATTCTCTTCTTTATTCAATAAATGTTTACATGTGAATAAATGTTTATATGTAAGTATATAAACATATAGAGAGAACAGGGTATAGGGCATGTATTACGAGCTGAATGTGACATTGAACAGTGAATACATGAACAGTCTTATGATAAATTTTGGACAAGTCTGTCTTTGACAAGTTATGCATGAAATGGCTTTATGACAGATAGAGGAAAGAGTATTGACTCCATTCATTTATCTGTTCGTATAACCAGTGCTTATTTTGTTTCTACAGACAGAATGCTCAACAAAATAGATTCTTTCTTTCTTCTGAAGGCCCGCATTCCTAAAGGGATAAATGGAAATGACAAGAAAAATAAATAAAAATACTGTGCTGTAGTCACTGAAAAGTCAGAAAATTAGTGTTATGAGATGCCTAAGCTGGTACATACTGAACAACTTCAAGGGACACCAGGGCATAGAATATCATGTTCTGCTGAAGTGCAAGCCACTCACAATTTTATGTTTAAATAATACCTCCTAGAGTTGCTCAGTATGATGACCATGTGTCAGGAAATGACATCTAAACTGAGACCTAAAGTATAAATTGGTCAAGAAAAGGTTTGGGGCAGAAGGATGTATAGAAGAGAAGGAAGAATATATTATAAAGGGGTGTGAGGGAAGGAGGGTTTGAAATTATGCCCTCTGTATAACAGGGAGTTGGAGAGAAAGACATGACATGGTGGGAGGTGAGCCTGGGATGGCACGCAAGGGTTCAGAGCATGCAGATTTTGTAGAACATGTTAAGAGTTTGAGCTTTATTCTAAAAGCAATACAAAGCCACGGAAGGGATTTGAGCATTCGATGTATGTTTTTGAAGTGTTGGGTATGGATTTAGGTTTTGAAATGATTCAGGAGACAGGCAAGGAAGCCAGAGGAAGAATTAGAGCCCTCAGAACTTAAGATGCATTAGATGAAGGAGATAGGGACAAAGTAAGAGTCAAAGATAAAGCCCAAATTTCTGACTTCACAAACTGTGTGAATGGTGGTACCTAGAGATGTAGAAGTCAGAGTAACAGAATTAATAAGACAGATGAGTATGATTTTGCATATGCAGAATTTGAGGTCCCTATAAGTTCATTTAAAACTGGTATCCAGTACTCAAAATTGTGGGTGTGAATATCAAGACAGTGATCAATACATAGCATATCCCAGAAGTTTGGGAATAACTAAGGGTGCCGAAGCAGCAGAATGTAGATTAGAAAGTGAAAGATAATGAGGCTGAAAAAAGAAAAATGAATACAATAGCTTGTAAAGCACTGGGTCAGAATTTGTTGTTGTTAATATTCAATATGGCCCTGGCCAGTGGCTCAATTGGTTGGATCACTGTCCATACACCAAAAGGCTGTGGGTTCAATTCTCAGTCAAGGCACATACCTAGACTGTGGGTTTGTTCTCTGGTCAGGGCATGTATGGGAGGCAACCTAACCAATTGATCAATGTTTCTCTCTCACATTTATGTGTTTGTTTGCTTTTTTCTTTTTCTTTTTCTTTTTCTATTTCTCTCTCTCTCCCTTCCTCTTTCACTGAAAAAAAAAATCAGTAAAACATATCCTCAGGTGAGGATTAAAAATATATATATTCAGTTTGAATTCCACCTTTCTAAGTTCTCCTTTGTACCATATATTTCAGATGTCCTTGTCACCAGCATAATAAATAGTTATATTCTTTCAATGAATGATTCTCATAAGAGACATAAAAGGCAGAAGGAAGAGACTGTTTCCATCGCCAGCTGTAAATAAGATTGGGGTCTGTTTGGATGGGGTTTGGCCAGAGCATCAGGTGTAACACTGAGGATAATATTCTGGGACAAAGCAGTTGAGAGAGTTTGTAGCAGCTTTCCTGTGATTTCTGCATTTCCAGATTTCCTTTGATTTTTTTTTGTTTATAGTTGAGTGTTACTATGATCAAATTTGCATTTCCTGTCACTCACGGGGACAGGAAAACATGACAAATTTAGGCACAGGAAATTCATTACTAAGTTACAGTTTAGATGCTGGTGAATCATTTGATGAAGTCACGCATAACCTTGTCGATAAAATGGAAAGACTGTGGATTGAGTGAAAATCCTAGTATTTGAGATGATGGTGGTTAACAGTCACCTTAATGGAAGTCTCATGTGATACAATACACATTTTTGTCTAGTTTTGAAAAGTATGAAAACCAAAATAGATAACTGATCTATAAAATCTGTGAACAACATGATTTGGGGAAAGCATGTTTATATATCAATGTGACAGTGTAATAATTGGGATTGTAAAAAATGTTAGATTGAAATATTCGGAAGAAACAAACAAAATAAAATTTAACAAATCTATGATATGTTTTCTTCCAAATATGTGTTACTTCCAAAATGAAGGAAGTTAATTTTGTTGTATATTCTTCCCAATTACAATTTGTACTCTCAGTAAGTACTCTTCTTTTTATAATTGAAAAAATGTTTTTATTGATTTTAGAGAGAAAGGAAGGGAGAGGGAGAGAGATAAAAACATCATCAATCAGCTGCCTCTTGCATGCCCCCTACTGGGGATGGAGCCAGCAGCCTACCAGAAATAATACCCATGAGCTCTTGGTGCATGGGACAATGCTCATTCCACTGAGCCACACCAGCCAGGCCAGTAAGTGCTCATTCTTGTCAATGTATTCTCAATAGTCTTTAACAGAAATGTTCACTGACATTCAGATAGTATCCTTGTGTCAATATTTATTGTCTCAAGATGCTGGGACATGGTTTGAAATGCTCCAATATACATTTTTTTGTGTTCTCAGACAAGAGAGGATGCAGAGTCTTGATCTTGATATTGAAATACAGCTTTAAAATGACACTCCATCAATAATGTACATAATGTTTGTCTCACATTTGGAAATCTTTTCTAAGAAAATACTTTAAAATGTTAGAGTTCAAAACTATATGCATGGCCATTTTTTCAACATAATCTATGCAAGAAAGTGAAATGCTCTAAACAACCAAAATGAAAAGAACAAGAGAAAGAAAAAGTACAGCACAGATTGAAAAAAATGGCAGTGGAGTGAATGGAAGCTACACAGACCATCTCCCAGGACCAAACTGGAATTACAACGAAAATAAAGACAAATCGTCACGAAGGGGCAACCAAAAGGCAGCTTGGAGGACCACATAACCAGGGACACTGACTCAATTCTGGTATGCTTGCGAGGACATGAGAGGGGGCCGGGAGTCCACGGTCGGCAGCGGCCTGGGCTGGGTCCTGTGGCCTCGGCTGGGACCAGCAGCTGCCTTGGCTGGGTCCTGCGGCCACCTCAGCTGGGTGCTATGCCCTCAGCTGGTGCAGCAGCCTCGGCCGGTGCAGCAGCCTCGGCCGACCTTAGCTGGGAGCAGTACCGTCAGGTTAATGTCCTAGGTGGCTCCATGACACAGAACCCAGACAGAGGCTAAATTGGCAGCAGCCACACACCTTGGGCTCTGGCAGAGGGAAGGCAGACTGGACTGGAACTGTGTGGGGACATTCAGGATTTGGAGGGTGCTCAGAGCTTTTGCTGAGTGCAGCCACACAGGACTGTGGTCATCTTACTCCTTCCCAGGGCCCTGGGGAGAGGCAGCGGCCCCTCCATAGGAGCTTCAACCCCACCTGGTAGTCACTGAAATGCTAATTGAGGCCCACTAACAACCAGCATCTGCCCCACCCTCGGGAAATCCTCTTACACTGAGTGCCTGAGGGAGTTTTTCAGGCAACTCAGAAACCAAGGTTCTTCAGGTGACCTCTACTAATAACCTCCAGGAAAAAAAGCTAGAGGATAGCTACCATTCCCTGGGCTAGCAACTCTAACCAAGGAAGTTAAAACTTGACAGTGGTGTTTAAAGTGGGTCCTCCCTGCCTCATCCAAACCCAGGAGAGGGAGCCACAAACAGCAGAACACCAACACCCACAGGGATAATTTGGCAGACTCCAAAGCCCACTGTGATAGCCAAAATGGTGAAAAACAGAAACAGAAGCCAAACAAAAGAACAAGAGACCTCTATCAAAAATGAGATGAATGAGGTGAATTTAAGCAAGTTAACTGAACTAGAAATCAGAGCCATAATCTTGAGGAAGCTAAACAGCATGTGTAAGGACATGAGCACCATGAGTAAAGACATAGAAATGTTGAAAATCAACCAGTTGGAAATTTAAAACCACCAAGAAGAAATGAAGAATGACATATCAGAAATGAAAAACACATTGGAAGATCTAAAAAGCAGAGTAGAGGAAGCTGAGGACCAGATCAGTGAATTAGAAGACAGGGTAGAAAATATCAAACAATCAGAAAACCAAAAGGAAAAAATGATGAAAAAACAGGAAGATAGCTTAAGAGAACTGTGGGACAACTGGAAAAGTAATAATATTCGCATCATAGGAGTCCCCGAAGAAGAAGAAAATGAGCAAAAGTTAGAGAAAATATTTGAAGAAATAGTGACAGAAAACTTCCCTAATTTGGTGAAGGAAGAAGGCATTCAAGTTCAAGAAGCACAGAGAGCCCCAAGTAAGAAGAATCCAAACAGGCCCACACCAAGACACAAACTAATTAAAATGCCAAAAATTAAAGACAAAGAGAGAATCCTAAAAGCAGTAAGAGAGAAGCAACAGGTTACCTACAAAAGAAACCCCATAAGGCTCTCAGCTGACTTCTCACAAGAAACACTACAGGCCAGAAGAGAATGGCATGATGCAATCAAAGTCATGAAAAACAAGGATCTGAATCCAACACTACTCTACCCAGCAAGGCTATCATTCAAAATAGAAGATCAAATAAAGAGCTTCCCAGACAAAAAAAAGGCTAAGGGAATACATTAGCACCAAACCAGCACTGCAAGAAATGTTAAAAGGACTGCTGTAATTAGCAGGAGAAATGGTAAGGAAAATAGAACCACACTAAATAAAAATGGCAATAAATGAATACATATCAATAATCACCTTAAATGTAAAGGGATTGAATGCTCCCATAAAAAGACACAGAGTAGCTCATTGGATAAGAAAACATGACTCATTTATATGTTGTTTACAAGAGACCCACCTCACAACAAAAGACTCACATAGGTTGTAAGTGAAGGGATGGGAAAAAATCTTCCAAGCAAACAAAAAGGAAAAAAAAGTTGGGGTAGGAATACTCATATCTGATAATATAGATTTCAAAATGAAGGCCATAACTAGAGACAAAGAGGTCATTACATAATATTGAAAGGATCTATCCAACAGGAAGATATAACCTTGGTAAACATATATGCACCCAATATAGGAGCACCAAAATATATTAAAAATCTTCTGGAGGACTTCAAAGGAGAAATCGTAGCAATACAATCATAGCAGGGGATTTCAATACCCCGCTGACATCATTGGATAGATCCTCTAGACAAAAAATTAGCAAGGAAACAGAGACTCTAAATGAAGCACTAGACCAAAAGGATTTAATAGATATCTATAGAGAGTTACACCCCAAAAGTGCAGAATTCACATTCTTCTCAAGTGCACATGGGACATTCTCAAAGATAGACCACATGTTTGGGCACAAACTAAGTCTCTACAGGTTCAAGAAGACTGAAATCATATCAAGCATCTTTTCAGATCACAATGGCATGAAACTAGAAATCAATTGCAAGAAGAACATACAAAGACATTTGAACACATGGAAGCTAAATAGCATGTTATTAAACAGTGAATGGGTTACTGAAGAGATCAAGGAAGAAATTAAAAACTTCCTGGAAACCAATGAAAATGAAGACACAACAACACAAAATCTATGTGATGCAGCGAAAGCAGTTCTGAGAGAGAAGTTCATAGCAATACAGGTCTACCTCAAAAAACAAGAAAAGTGTCTAATAGACTATCTAACCTCACAACTTAAAGAACTAGAGAGCAAACAAAAAGAAAACCCCAGAGCAAGTAGAAAAAGGAAATAGTAAAGATCAGAGTAGAAATAAACGACATAGAGATCAAAAAAACAATTCAAAGGATCAATGAAACAAAGAGCTGGTTTTTTGAAATGATAAGCAAGATTTATGGACCCTTAGCTAGACTCACCAAGAAACAAAGAGAGAGAACCCAAATACACAAAATCAGAAATGAAAATGGAGAAGTAACAACTGACACCACAAAAATACAAAAATTGTTAACAACTATTATGAACAATTATATGGCAACAAATTCCACAATCTAAGCAAAATGGACAACTTTCTAGAAACCCATAGTCTCCCAAAACTGGACCAGGAAGAGAGAGAAAACTTGAACAGACCAATAACAACAGAAGAAATTGAAGATGTAATCAAGACTCACCCAAAAAACAAAAGCTCAGGCCTGGATGGCTTCAGGGAGGAGTTTTACTGAACACTAAAAGAAGAACTAACACCCATTCTCCTCAAACTATGTCAAAAAATTCAAGAAAAAGGAAGACTTCCAAACTCGTTTTATGAAGCCAACATAATTCTAATTCCAAAACCAGAAAAAGACACTACAAAGAAAGAAAACTACAGGCCAATATCCCTGATAAACATAGATGCCAAAATCCTGAACAAAATACTGGCAAATCGGATCCAGCAATACACCAAAAATTATCCACCATGACCAAGTGGGATTCATCCCAGGGATGCAAGGCTGGTACAATATTCGCAAATCAATAAACGTGATACAACACATAAATAAAATGAAGAATAAAAACCACATGATCATATCAATAGATGCCAAAAAAGCCTTCGACAAATCTAGGATCCATTTCTGATAAAAACGCTCAGCAATGTGGAAATAGAGGGATCATATCTCGACATAATGACGGCCATATATGAAAAACCTACAGCCAACATCATACTCAATGGACAAAAATTAAAAACATTTTCATTAAGAACAGGAACAAGGCAAGGATGCCCAGTTTCACCACTCTTATTTAACATAGTACTGGAAGTCTTAGCCACAGCAATCAGACAGGAAGAAAAAATAAATGGGATCCAAATTGGAAAGAAGAAAGTGAAACTGTCATTATTTGCAGATGACATAATACTATACATAGAAAACCCCAAAGACTCTATCAAAAATTTACTAGATGTAATAAATGAATTTGGAAAGGTAGCAGGATACAAAATTAACATCAAGAAATCGATGGCATTCTTATACACCAATGATGAACTCACAGAAAGAGAAACTAAGAAAAAATCCCACTTACCACTGCAGCAAAAAAATTAAGATACCTAGGAATAAATTTAACGAAAAAAATAAAGGACCTATTTGCAGAAAACTACAGGTCATTGAAAAAAGAAATGGAGGAAGATATAAAAAAGTGGAAGCACATAACTTGTTCATGGATTGGAAGAATTAACATCATTAAAATGTCCATATTACCCAAAGCAATCTATAGATTTAATGCAATCCCCATCAAAATACCAATGGCATACTTCACAGAATTAGAACAAGTACTTCAAAAGTTCATTTAGAACCAAAAAAGACCTCGAATAGCCACAGCAATCTTGAAAAAGAAGAATAAAGTTGGAGAGATCATATTACCAGATTTCAGGTTATACTACAAAGCCACTGTAATCAAAACAGCCTGGTACTGGCACAAGAACAGTCATGTAGACCAGTGGAACAGAACAGAGAACCCAGAAATAGACCCAAGGCAATATGCTCAATTAATATTTGACAAAGGTGGCAAGAGCATACAGTGGAGTAAGGACAGCCTCTTTAATAAATGGTGCTGGGAAAATTGGACAGCTACATGCAGAAAAATGAAACTAGACCATCAACTTACACCGTACACAAGAATAAACTCAAAATGGATAAAAGACTTAAATGTGACTCATGAATCCATAAAAATGCTAGAAGAAACTGTAGGCAACAAAATTTCAGACATCATACGCAGCAGAATTTTCACTGATACATCACCTAAAGCAATAGAAACAAAGGAGAAAAGGAACACATGGGACCACATCAAACTCAAAAGCTTCTTCACAGCGAAAGATACAATCATCAAAATGGAAAGGCTACCCACTGTATGGGAGAGCATAATTGCCCATGATATATCAGATAAATGGTTAATTTCCAATATATATAGAGTGCTCATACAACGCAATGAAAAAAAGACAAAGAACCCATTAAAAATTGGGCAGAGGAACTAAATAGACACCTCTCCAAACAGGACATACAAATGGCTAAGAGACATATGAAGAAATGCTCAACATCACTAACCATCAGAGAGATGCAAATTAAAACAACAATGAGGTATCTTCTCACACCTGTCAGAATGGCCGCCATCAACAAATCATCAAACAAGTGTTGGCGAGGGTGTGGAGAAAAGGGGACTCTAGTACACTGCTGGTGGGAATGCAGACTGGTGCAGCCACTATGGAAAACAATATGGTGTTAGCTCAAAAAATTAAAAATTGAACTTCCATTTGACCCAGTGATCCCACTTCTAGGAATATACCCTAAGAAGCCTGAAACACCAATCAGAAAGAATATATGTACCCCACGTTTGTAGCAGCACTATTTACAATAGCTAAGCTCTGGAAACAGCCCAAGTGTCCATCAGTATGCAAATGGATAAAAAAGCAGTGGTACATATACACAATGGAGTACTATGTAGTTGTAAGAAAGAAAGATCTCTTATTCTTTGAGACTACATGGAGGGACCTGGAAAGTATCATCCTAAGTGAAACAAGCCAAACAGAGAAAAACAAGTATCATATAATCTCACTGATTTGTGGAATATAATGAACATAACAGTCTGAGGAATGGGGTAGTCCCAGAGACATGAAAGTGGGGTACAGACTGACAATCCCCAGAAGAGTGGATGATGGGGGAGAGATAAACCACAGAACTTATATGCATGTATGCATGAACAATGGACATGGACAACAAAGCTGGAGACAGGGCGGTGGGGAGGGGGAATCAGTGGGGGGGAAAAGGAGAAACATCTGTAACAAAAATTAATTAATAAAAAAAAAAAATAGCCACAAAAAACAAAACAAAACAAAAAAGTACAGCAGATCCTCTGAAAGAAGTGTTATGTCTTATTCAAAATGATGACTGTGAAGAAATGTAGCATTGTGCAAATGCTTATGCTACAATAATGAAAGTTTTTAAGGAATACCGAGTTATATTTTACCTTCGATTGCAATTATGTAAAATTTAAATTCATAGGAAAAGAACTGGAAAGAAATGCATAAAATTATTAACCCAATTTTTGTTAAACTAGTAGAACTGTGGTGATTTTTATTTTATTTTATGTAGAATATATGTATACGTTACATATCTATATATATAATACATATATATGTATATACTCCGCACCCTAAATGATGCTATAATATGGAGCTTTGTGGACAGGCAATTCCCTTTTACAAACACAAAACATTTATTCTGTGTGTTTTTATGTATCTCCTACTTTTCCTAATGAAAGTATACTCTCTCCTGAGGCAAGATTTAGGTTTTATTTGTTTTTGAAGACCACACTTTTGTAGTACTTTCCAAAAAAAGGCACTGAATAAATACTTATTAAACAAATAAATTATGTATCTAATTCATAAATTAATAGAAAATATTTTGATTGTAAAACTACCATCTTCCGCCCTGGCCGGTTTGGCTCAGCGGTTAGAGCGTCGGCCTGCGGTACAGAGAGACCCGGGTTCGGTTCCCGCTAAGGGCACGTAACTCGGTTGCAGTTTGTCCCCGGCCCTGGTTGGTCGTGCGAGTGGCAGCCACTCGATGTGTCCCTTCACATCGATGTTTCTCTCTCTCTCTCTTCCTCTCTCTCCCTCCCACTCTGTCTGAACAAAAAATGCAAAAATGTCCTCGGGTGAGGATAAAAAAAAAAACTACCATCTTCCTAAGTGAACACCCAGAATGTACTACCTTTAAATTATCAGCAAGTTTCAATATCATGTGACTATTTAGAAATAATAACAAAAAAATCAAGTAATTAGTAAAGTAGAGAAATGTAACCAATCATTGGTAGAATATAGATTGTAGTCATTTGTCACATGCAGAACTGATTTGATGTTGTTGTTTTTTTCTTTTTTCTTTTTTAATCCTCAACAGAGGATATTTTTCCTATTTATCTTCAGATAGAGTGGGAAAGAGAGAAAGGGAAAGGGAGAGAGAAATATCTACGTGAGAGGGGCACATCTACTGGTTGCCTTCTGTACAACCCTGACCAGGGCCAGGAACGACCATAGTCGAGGTATGTGCCCTTGGCTGGAATCAAATCCATGACTCATTGGTCCACAGGCTGACACTCTACCACTCAGCCAAACCAGCCAGGGCTGATCTGATTTTTTTTAACAGAACCTAAAGGAATTTTTTTATTATTATTATTCTCACCCAAGGATATATCTCCATTGATTTTCTGATAGAGTTGGAGGAAGGGAGGGAGAGAAAGAATGAAAGAGAAACATCCATTCGAGAGAGACACATCGATTGGTTGCTTCTCGAACGACCCCACCAGGGTTGTGGATCAAACTGCAAGCGAGATGCATGCCTGCCCTTGACTGGAACTGAATCTGAGAGAAAATTTTCATTTAGAGAGCAAGGAATAAGAAAAATTATAAATATCTATGCTGTCACATGCTAAACTACAAATTCATTTCGGATGCATGTTAGAAAATGTGTTCCTTACATGTGACTTAAATTACACAAGTCTTATAATATTTGGACAGTGCAACCCTGAAACATCTTAAGGAATTAAGTAAAATATTCACGAAATGAAAACAAATATAAGTACCTGCCTATGTAAGAAGTCTATATCACAGACTATTCCAACAATGAGACATTAGATGGGCATCTAATATGTATACCAGTCTACACAAATGAAAACAGTTCTGCAAGAACATATATATTTACTTATGTCTTCATAAATATTCACATGGCCTTCCCCTCCCCCAGGACCTGCTCTCTGAATTACACAAGTAGCATAAGAGCCAAATAAACAAAGTCAACATTCTTCAGATGTCACTGTCATTAATCATTAATGATCTTGGGTCAGTGAATATCTGGCTTTGAAAATATGAGAGATAATATGTTTCATCAAGAGACCATGGAATTTCTAAAGAAAAACAGCCTCTCTTAAGAATAGACTACAAGAACACAGAATAGAGCAGATGATAAGCAAACTTGCAAGAAGCTCTAGATGACAAGATTTGTTAATGTACAACATGAAAACAAAAACATATTTTAAAAAATACATATTTTTAAATAAAAGAGACTCATAAAAAAAATTGATAGCTTCATCAAAGAGGAGAGCCTTCGCTGGAATTTTCTCTTGGTAGATCTCCTTGGGTCTCAATATATATTTTAGCAGTGAACCATTTAAAAACTATGTTGAGCAAATATTAAGATTAATAAAAAATATTAATTTGAATCACAATTGAAATGTTAATGTTATAGAATGGAGTCTTACTGTGCTGTTCCGAGTTATTGAACAGCCCTGGCTGGTGCGGCTGTGAACCACCTGGAACTGTGGGCTCAATCCCCTTGGAGCGGGCGTGCAGGAGGCAGCTGATTGATGTTTCACTCTCACATCGACATCTCTCTCTCCGTCTCTTTTCCTCTCTCTCTCAAAATCAATTAAAAAAAATATTTTAGTCCTGGCCTGTTTGGCTCAGCAGTAGAGTGTCAGCCTGCAGGTCGCAGGTTAGATTCTGACCAATGGCACGTGCCTCAGTTGCGGTTCATCTCCGGCCCTGGTCAGAGTCGTGCGGGAGGCAACCAGTTGACGTGTCTCTCTCATGTCGATATTTCTCTCTGTTTTCCTTTCTCTTCCTCCCACTCTATCTGAAGATAAATAGAAAAATATCCTCCGATAAGAATTTTAAAAAATTCTTTTTTTTAAAAAGAGTTATTGAACAAATACCACACACTAACTTACCTATTGGGTTACGTTCCATCTAGAGATTTTAATTGATGCCAGTGATGGACGTTAGGGCTCAATTAGGTACAACTCTGCAAACACCTTTAACTTCATGGCATAGGAATATCATTGTTTGAAATCAAAATCTTAAGGCTAAATTGTGATTATATGACTCAGTCTATATACTCTTAGCTTTTTTGTTTTATTTTTAATGGGCATAGTTTTTTTTTTTTTTTTGTACTCAAAATAAGGCAGCAGAATTAATAAGGTTAATAATATATGACCTTCCATATGTTAAATCGTACTTTATAATAAGAAATTATGTGCCAAATAGTGTATATTTTACATAAAATAGGCCTGCTGAACAACAAAAACTCCCAGACATATTTGAAAAATTAAAAGTACATATAAAACAACTAAAGGAGCAAACAGCATATAACAAATGCTAATACAATGACGGATTTTTTGGATTGCAAAGGTCAGGGACACATTAGCTACAGTAGATGTATGTGTTGAAAGGAGATAATAAAGATGCAAACATTCATAGATAAACAAGAAAACATATTCATTGGCTGGAACAAGGGCATTGCCCACTGCACTCACACTGAAGGGCAGCTGTATTAAAACAGCTTATACAGGCTGTTCCTAGGGGCCAGGCTCTCAGTATCTATCTGGTTTGCTCTCCCTGACTGGTTTGCTCTGCCGTGGGATGGCCAGCGCTCTCTTTCTGTGGTGCTCAACCCTGAAGTGTGTTAGTTATAAGCTGGGCTTTAATCCAGACACACTCTGCCTCCTGGTTTCTGCCTCATGGTTCCTAATTCCTCTCCATACAAGAGCCATTCCACTGCGGGCTATTTCACATGGACTCTCCCATGAATAGCAGACCTGATGGCTAGATGGGTTTTAGCAGCTTGATCTCCTGTTGGACTGATCTCACAGACTGCTGTCCAGACTGCTGCAACTGGCTTCAGCCCGAGGTTCCTAGTCTAATAAACTAGGGCAGAGAACCTCAAGTTTTCTCAGTCCACACTTACCATCAGTATCTCTGCAGTATTTCCAAAATAAATACTTAACAGCCCCATTTTTTAAGTAGGTAAGTCCAAATACTTAATAAGTGTTTATGTACTAACAACTTAGTGACCATCAAAAAATAAATAAATAAGTAAAAACATAAGTTCAAATAAAAATAATATTTTATTTTATAGTTAAGTAACTACCATTACTTAGTAGTGGAAAATATGCACATTTTCTTAATCCTTATTCCTTGATCCACAGCAGTTTTCATTACACATGCTTTTTGTCACAACAACCAATCAAATCCCTGTTTTGCAAAGATGTGATATTACTGAAAGGAATATAGTGTGATCTAATGTTGTAACTAACAATTATCCAAGCCAGTGTTTTAGCAATGTTTGATAGATGTCAAGTATCTTGTGTTTCCTTCAAACGTTTAAAATACCTTTTGGCAAGAAATTGAAAACCTATTTGAAACAATAATGACAGAAAACTTCCCTAACTTGGTGAAGGAAACAGACATACAAGTCCAGGCAGCACAGAGTCCCAAACAGATGAACCCAAAGAGGTCCACACCCAGACACATCATCATCAAAATGCCAAAGGTTAAAGACAAAGAGAGAATCTTACAAGCAGCAAGAGAAAAGGAGTTCATTACCTACAAAGGAGCTCCCATAAGACTGTCAGCTGATTTCTCAAAGAAACTTTGCAGGCCAGAAAGGAGTGGCAAGAGATATTCAAGGTGATGAAAAGCAACAACCTACAACCAAGATTACTCTATCCTGCAAAGCTACCATTTAGAATTGATGGCCATACATAGAGTTTCCCAGATAAGAAAAAGCTAAGGGAGTTCATTACCATCAAACCACTATTATATGAAATGTTGAAGGGTCTTCTGGAAAGAGAAGAAAAAAAAATATGAACAATAAAATGGCAATAAATACATATCTATCAACAATTGAATCTACAAACAAAATGAGCAAGCAGATACAGAAAACCTTTTGTTGCTTGACAGATGGGTGGGGGTTGGGGGGATGAGTGAAAAAGATGAAAGAATTAAGAAGTACAAATTTGTTGTTAAGACTGATGAACATCAAAGGGAAGTGGGGAGGGAGGGTAGAATGAGATAAACCAAAGAAATTCTATGCATACACACATAACCAACGGACACTGACAATAGTGTGAGGAAGGCAGAAGGGGGAAGATGGGGGAGGAGGGGCGGTCAATGGGGGAAAAAGGGGGGGACATCTGTACTATATTCAACAATAAAGATGAGTTAAAAACAAAAAAAAATTTGGTGACCCCATGAGTTTGCTGTGGTCTTCAGGTGAACCTTGGTGTAGTTTCTGAAACATGTTATTAAAATAAAGATGGCAGGTTACATGACACACAGTAACTTAAATATGAACTAAACTTGGTATATTTTTTCTTAGAAGAAATTATTGGGCATGGCAGAAATGCAGATTATTGGAGGTGATCTATCAAGCTAATTATGAAGTATAGGTACCATTTATAGGAAAGGGTATAAGAGAAATTAATTACTGAGGAAGAGTTTATGAAATAGGTCAGTCTGAAAGAATAAATGAAAGTTCTTACAGTGAGATGAGGATAGCAGATATTTAAAGAGCTCAAGGGAGCCAGCGTAGTGACATGACTAGAAGAAGTGATCACTGAATGTGACTTTAATGAGATTGCTCTGTGGGGGATGTGAATATTGGATTATGTTGGGGAGATGCTAATGACAATCTCCTGTAATCTTAGGTGAAAAGTGGTGAGGACTTGGAATAAGCTGGTGTCAGTGGGAATAAGAAATGGGAACAGATCTGGCTTGTCCCTCTGGAACTTTGTTTCACAAATCAATACTTTTTCCCTCTTTTACAATGTCATCACCATTCTCTCCCGTCATTTCTTTTCCAATATCATAAAGATGAACTCACTGAAATATAACTTCTTATTACTCCTATATATAATGTTAACTCTTGTTCAATATTCTCCATATTTCAAAACCCAATAGGCATTTCTTTGTCATTACTGAATTCTCAAAACCCTGCTTCTGCTTCCTGTTTCTTCTCTCTGGACATACTTTCTTTATTTCCTTTGTAGGCTTCTCTTCCTCTGCTTGCTCTTTAAATAGAAATGTTTATATATATATACATATATATATATTTAAAATCCTTACTCAAGGATATTTTTCTATTTATCTTTAGATAAAGTGGGAGGGAGAGAGACAAACAGAGAGAGAGACATCGATGTCAGAGATACACATTGACCAGGACTGGGGACCGAACTGCAACCGAGGTACCAGTCTTTTACTGCATTCAAACCGCGATTCTTTGGTCCATGGGCCGACACTCTCATGACTGAGCCAAACTGGCCAGGGCAATAGAAATGTTTTTTATAGCCTAGTGAAGCTCTCTTCTCACTTCGTAAACATAGACAGTCTTTGCATTAGGTTCTCCTCTTACTTATTAGCCTTATCTCCAGTTAGGTGCCCAACCCAGGTTTATAGGCAGCCACACTGCTGTGCCTCAACTTACTTATCACCCTCTTCTGTGCTTCTGTGTCTTCACAATATATTGCCTTCTTCCTGAACTGGCCACATAAAGTGTAGAACCCAATGCACAGTGAAAATATGCAGCTTTTTGTCCCCAAATTAAGAATTTCAGGAAGGTGACATCAGAGCATTGAAGCAAGCACAGGTCCTTTCCCAGTGTGAGCTCTGTGTGCCTGCAGAGGTCACATACCCTGAAGTCGGCCCTGCCCCATCTTTCATTCATCCTTTAGCACTCATCTCAAGCACCCTTGCTTCAATGAGCCTGTCTGACTACCACCATCCCCCAATCTCAGCAAACATCTTTCTTCTATGCTCCCACTCCTCTGCAGACCTTGGCTCCAACTTGCCTCACTTCTCTTGTCTTGCCTGAACTGTGATATTCTTAATAGCAGGGATTGTGTATCTTTGCATCTTTAGTGCTTTGGACCATGTTTGGTAAAACTGGGTCCCCAGTGAATGTAAGTTTATGTGGTGAGAGCAGAGAGTTGAAAGAAAAATGTATATAGCACATAGATTTGGACATTGAGAAAAAAAGAAAACAAATCCAAAGATGTGATTCTATGGATGGCAGTTCAGGAGGCAGAATGGAGAGAAAATTTATGAATTGAGGGGAGTCAATATTTCAGCCCAGAACTGGTTGAAAATCCAACAAATCTGGTCTCCATCCAAATGACCCTTGTTGAATGTGTTTTGAAGCTTACATACAAAATCCCAAATGAGTAACAGAAATATCCTACCAAAAACAAAACCCAAACCACAGCTTTTTAGATGTGTTCTGTTAAGGACTATTGTTTGTCCTATTACAAAGAAGGGATAATGTGTACTGAGGAGGAATAAGTAGTGTGTTGGAGAATGATGCATAGAGTCTCCTAGCATGTATTTCCACCAATTGCCCATCTTCTGCCCTATATTTTGTGGGGGGAAGGTGTTATAATTAGCATGCCAAACCCAGTGACACCACAGACCACTGCATCTATTTCACATGCAAATGACAGTATTGTTCAGCCAACAGAAAGGTACATCTACTGCCAGGATAATCTACACCAGGCTCAGCATCATGGTGATTGCCTTAATATTTGGTCTTAATTTAATTCCATAATTTACATGTCTCATAAAACTTGTGTTTAAAAATATTTTTCATTTGATCATCCTGCTATCATGTTGGCTGCAAGTGAGCCTCTACGTTTTTTAATAAAGGAGCATACTGTTGGCAGTAATACCGCAGCAAGAGTCCAGAACGCTATGCCAGCATCATCAAATTTCTCAGAGGTGTAGTTTTTATGCAACAAATCTGTCTGCAGAACCTGAGGGGGGAAAATGAAACAACTACAGACAAATGAAAGATTAAAAATTGTTAATGTCAGAACAGTTATAAATTGTGTGCATTGTTTGATGCTCTCTCTACATATACTTGTTAGTAGATTTTTAATTGTAAAAAATAAAATATAGAAAAGAAAGAGAAATATGTGAATGTTGAAGGAACATTTATTTTTTCTCCGGTTGGTCCTGAGTTGGGGTCAAAAAGAGAGTAGATGGCAACTGTTGTCCATGTCCTGACAGTTCTGGAATGATTGCTGTGGAGACTGTGGGTCAGACTTCTATTTTGATGTGTGACCTGGTCCTTGTCCACTAGTATATTCAGTCTCTCAATAATAATGAACTCTCAAGAAGATGTCATAAGTGGTTATAGTTAAAATTAAAGTATCATAAGGATTTAAAAAGGAGAAAAAAATAAAGGGTTTAGTATAATTTTTGAGTGCCTACGATGTTACAAGAACTACTTACGGCACTTATTTTTATATATTTGATATTGAAAATCTCATACTGAGGTGGAGAAATAGATTTGCAAAACTTGAACAACTTGTCAAGAATACAGAAAGTGGCAGAGTAAGGTTTCTAAATGTGTTGGTTTTATTTGGATTTAAAACTAATTCTAATGCTACATACATGTGTAATGTAATTCGATTACGAAGCTATTGGCATGAATGTATTAGGATGTGTTAAGGGTGAGAAACAAATAACACAACTCAAGTTTTCTTTGACAATAGAAGAGATTTCCACTTTAGGGTAATTAATGTTCATACAGGGGCTGTAGGTTGGATCCAGATGTCTTGAGAGATCACCAAGGTAACTTTTCCAGAGTCTCAGCTTTTTCCTAAGGCTGATGGCTCTTCTGTGTGGATGGAAAAAGACTGACGACTACCCAGCCTAAGTGAGGCCATGGGCTTCTTCATGTATGAATGAGGAGGTGAAGACTGGGATGCAGAGAGAGAGGGAGGGAAGGCTTTGCTACTTTTTTTTTTTTCCTCAGAAGCACTAGAAACTTTTTATTTTTCCCCAATGAAAAAAAGGAATAGATATTGGAGAAGTTAAGTACAATCCAATATAATAAAATAAGACGATATCCCTATATTAGTACTTAAAATATAAAGTAGTAAAAATAATAGTCAATGGTTACACACTCTGTCATCTCAAATCATTTTTAAGGTAGCGATTTTTAGGATTTATTTAAAAGTTAAAGAAAAATTGATTTGAGAGAGAGAGAGAGAGAGAGAGAGAGAGAGAGAGAGAGAGAGAGAGACATCTATAAGAGAGAAGTATCAACTGGTTGCCTCCAGCATTCCTCTTACTGGGGATCAAGCCTGAAACCCAGGCATGTGTCCTGCCAGGGAATCAACTGAAAACTTTTGGTGCATGGGATGATGCTCAACCTGCTATGCCACACTGGCCTGGGTGAATTTCTTGTTTTAATTTTATGACTTTTTTAAAAAATTCAGGATATATAATCCTAAATTTTAACTTTTTAATGTTTTAAGAGATTTTTCTGAATAATAAAATACATTCTAATGCCAAAAGAAATTGGAAAATAAAGAAAAAATTAATTGGCAATAACCTGTGTGCTCAGAGAAAACCACAAATAATATTTTTTGCATTTTCCAGTCTGGTATATGTATATATTGTTATTATATAAAGCACAAATTGTTGGTTCTCTTTATATATCCTTTTCTGTTATAATTCACTAATATTGTAAATTACCTTTATAAAATGTATCCTTACTTTTTCTACTTTTTCTAACACTTTCAATTGAATGTTCATTTAATTTCATTTAATTTATTCTTATTCAGTGATATAAAATTATAAAGCTATAGGTTTTTTTAAACCTAGCTTTGACCACACTGAATACATTTTTATAATGAATTCTAAATTGTTGAAGTTTGCAGTTCCAATTTTCCATTTCTCCAGTAATCAATTGGAGTAGTGGCTGCACTAGTCTGCATTCCCCCCAGCAGTGTACTAGAGTCCCCTTTTCTCCACACCCTCACTAACACTTGTTGTATGATGGTTTCTTGATGGCGGCCATTCTGACAGGTGTGAGGTGATACCTCATTGTAGTTTTAATTTGCATCTCTCTGATGATTAGTGATGTTGAGCATTTTTCATATGTCTCTTAGCCATTTGTATGTCCTGTTTGGAAAGGTGTCTGTTTAGTTCCTCTGCCCATTTTTTAATTGGGTTCTTTGTCTTCCTTTTGTTGAGTTGTATGAGCTTCTATATATTTTGGAAATTAACCCCTTATCTGATATATCGTTGCCAATTATGCTCTTGCATTGAGTGGGTTGCCTTTCCATTTTGGTGGTTGTTTCTTTTGCTATGGAGAAGTTTTTGAGTTTGATGTAATCCCATGTGTTCATTTTCTCCTTTGTTTTTGTTGCCTTAAGTGATGTATCAGTGAACATTCTGCTGCATATAATGTCTGGAATTCTGTTGCCTACAGTTTCTTCTAGCATTTTTATGGATTCATGAGTCACATTTAAGTCTTTTATCCATTTTGAGTTTATTCTTGTGTAAGGTGTAAGTTGATGGTCTAGTTTCATTTTTCTGCATGTAGCTGTCCAGTTTTCCCAACACCATTTATTAGAGAGGCTGTCGTTACTCCACTGTATGCTTTTGTTCAATTTGTCAAATATTAATTGAGCATATTGCCTTGGGTTCATTTCTGGGTTCTCTGTTCTGTTCCACTGGTCTACATGACTGTTCTTGTGCCAGTACCAGGCTGTTTTGATTACAGTGGCCTTGTAGTATAACCTGAAATCTGGTAATGTGATCTCTCCAACTTTGTTCTTCTTTTTCAAGATTGCTGTGGCTATTCGAGGTCTTTTTTGGTTCCATATGAACGTTTGAAGTATTTTTTCTAGTTGTGTGAAGTATGTCATTGGTATTTTGATGGGGATTGCATTGAATCTATAGATTGCTTTGGATAATATGGACATTTTAATGATGTTAATTCTCCCAATCCATGAAAAAAATATGTGCTTCCACTTTTTTATATCTTCCTCTATTTCTTTTTTGAATGATCTGTAGTTTTCTGCAAATAGGTCCTTTATTTCATTGGTTAAGTTTATTCCTAGGTTTCTTAATTTTTTTTGCCACAATGGTAAATGGGATTGTTTTCTTAGTTTCTCTTTCTGTGATTTCATCATTGGTGTATAAGAATGCCATCGATTTCTTGATGTTAATTTTGTACCCTTATACTTTGCCAAATTCATTTATTGAGTCTAGTAAATTTTTGATGGAGTCTTGGGGGGGTTTTCTACATATAGTATCATGTCATCTGTGAATAATGACAGTTTTACTTCCTCCTTTCCAATTTGGATTTTTTTTTTTCTTCCTGTCTGATTGCTGTGGCTAAGACTTCCAGTACTATGTTAAATAAGAGTGGTGAAAGGGGGCATCCTTGTCTTGTTCCTGTTCTTAAGGAAAATGCTTTTAATTTTTGCCCATTGAGTATGATGTTGGCTGTAGGTCTTTAATACATGGCTTTTGTTATGTCGAGATATGATCCCTCTGTTGCCACATTGCTGAGCATTTTTATCAAAATGGGTGCTGAATTTTGTTGAATGCTTTTTCAGCGTCTATTGATAAGATCATATGATTTTTATCTTTCATTTTATTTATGTGGTGTAATACATTTATTGATTTGAGAATATTGTACTAGCCTTGCATCCCTGGGATGAATCCCACTTGGTCATGGTGAATAAGTTTTTTGATGTATTGCTGGATCTGATTTGCTAGTATTTTGTTCAGGATTTTGCATCTATGTTCATCAGGGATATTGGCCTGTAGTCTTCTTTCTTTGTAGTGTCTTTTTCTGGTTTTGGAATTAGAATTATTCTGGCTTCATAAGATAAGTTTGTTCTTTCTTTGTAGTGTCTTTTTCTGGTTTTGGAATTAGAATTATGCTGGCTTCATAAGACAAGTTTGTTAGTCTGCTATCTTCTTGAATTTTTTGAAATAGTTTGAGGAGAATGGGTGTTAGTTCTTCTTTGAATGTTCGGTAAAATTCCCCCGTGAAGCCATCTGGGCCTGCGCTTTTGTTTGCTGGGAGAGTCTTGATTACATCTTCAATTTCTTCTGTTGTTATTGGTCTTTTCAAATTTTCTATCTCTTCCCAGTCCAGTTTTGGGGGACTATGTGTTTCTAGAAATTTGTCCATTTCACTTAGATTGTATAATTTATTGCCGTATAATTGTTCATAATATTTGTTAACAATCCTTTGTATTTCTTTGGTGTCAGTTATTATTTCTCCTCTTTTATTTCTAATTTTGTGTATTTGGGTTCTCTCTCTTTGTTTCTTGGTGAGTCTAGCCAAGGGTCCATCAATTTGTTTATCTTTTCAAAGAACCAGCTCTTTGTTTCATTGATTTTTTTTGAATTGTTATTTTGGTCTCCATGTCATTTATTTCTGCTCTGATCTTTACTATTTCCTTTCTTCTACTTGCTCTTGGGTTTTCTTTTTGTTTGCTTTCTAGTTCTTTAAGTTGTGAGGTTAGATAGTCTATTAGAGATTTTTCTTGCTCCTGAGGTAGGCCTGTAGTGCTATGAACTTCCCTCTCAGAACTGCTTTTGCAGCATCCCTAGATTTTATGTTGTTGTGTGTTCATTTTCATGGTTTCCAGGAAGTTTTTAATTTCTTCTTTGATCTCCATGATAACCCATTCATTGTTCAATAACATGCTATTTAGCCTCCATGTTTTCAAATGTCTTTCCATGTTCTTGTTGCAATTGATTTCTAGTTGCATGCCATTGTGATCTGAGAAGATGCTTGATATGATTTCAATCTTCTTGAACTTGTAGAGACTTAGTTTGTGCCCTAACATGTGGTCTGTCTTTGAGAATGTCCCATGTGCACTTGGGAAGAATGTGAATTCTGCACTTTTGGGGTGTAATTCTCTGTAGTTATACATTAAATCCATTTGATGTAGTGCTTCATTTAGAGTCTATGTTTCCTTGTTAACTTTTTGTCTACATGATCTATCCAGTGATGTCAGCTGGGTATTGAAGTCCCCTGCTATGATTGTATTGCTACGATTTCTCCTTTGCAGTCCTCCAGAAGATTTTTAACATATGTTGGTGCTCCTATACCGGATGCATATATGTTTACCTAGGTTATATCTTCCTGTTGAATAGATCTTTTCAATTTTATGTAGTGGCCTTCATTTTCTCTACTTATGGCCTTCATTTTGAAATCTACTTTATCAGATATGAGTATTCCTACTTCAGCTTTTTTTTCCTTTTTGTTTGTTTGAAAGATTTTTTGCCATTGCTTCACTTTCAACCTATGTGAGTCTTTTGTGGTGAGGTGGGTCTCTTGTAAACAACATATATGTGAATCATGCTTTCTTATCCAGTCAGCTACTCTGTGTCTTTTTATTGGAGCATTCAAACCATTCACATTTAAGGTGATAATTGATATGTACTTATTTATTTCCATTTTTTTTATTGTGGTTATATTTTTCTTCCTATTTCTTCTACTAATTATAGCAGTCCTTTTAGCATATCTGGCAGTGCTGGGTTGGTGTTAATATATTCCCTTAGCTTTTTTTTTTGTCTGGAAAGCTCTTTATTTGACCTTCTATTTTGAATGATAGCCTTGCTGGATAGAGTAGTCTTGGATTCAGATCCTTGTTTTTCATGACTTTGATTACTTCATGCCACTCTCTTCTGGCCTGTAGTGTTTCTGTTGAGAGGTCAGCTGAGAGCCTTATGGGGTTTCCTTTGTAGATAACCTGTTGCTTATCTCTTGCTGCCTTTAGGATTCTCTCTTTGTCTTTAATTTTTGGCATTTTAATTAGTTTGTGTCTTGGTGTGGGCCTGTTTGGATTCTTCTTACTTGGGGCTCTCTGTGCTTCTTGAACTTGAATGCCTTCTTCCTTCACCAAGTTAGGAATGTTTTCTGTCACTATTTCTTCAAATATATTCTCTAACCCTTGTCCATTTTCTTCCTCTTCAGGGACTCCTATGATGTGAATGTTATTATGTTTTCAGTTGTCCCACAGTTCTCTTAAGCTATCTTCCTGTTTTTAAATTGTTCTTTTTTCCTTTTGGTTTTCTGATTGGTTGATTTTTTCTACCCTGTCTACTCATTCACTGATCCAGTCCTCAGCTTCCTCTACTCTGCTGGTTAGTCCCTCCAATGTATTCTCAATTTTTGCTATGTCATTCTTCATTTCCAATTCGTTGGTTTTCAATGTTTCTATATCTTTACTCATGGTGCTGATGGCCTTACTCATGCTGTTGAGCTTTCTCAAGATCATGGCTCTGAACTCTACCTCTGATAATTTGCTTAGCTGCATTTCATTGATCTCATCTTTGATAGAGTTCTCTTGTACTTTCACTAGGTATTTGTTTTTTTGTTTCACCATTTTGGCTATCTCAATGGGTTTTGGACCCTGCCAAATTTTCCCTATGGGTATTGGTGTTCTGCTGTTTGTGGCTCCCTCTACTGGGTTTGGATGAGCTTGGGTGGGCTCAGGTTAAACACCACTGTCAAGTCTTACTTTCCTGGGTAGATTTCCAAGCCCAGGAAAGGTTCAGTTATCCTCTAGTTTTTTCTTGGAGGCTAGTAGTCAGTTACACAGTGCCTTGGTGTATAGCCCTGGTGTTCTGCATAAGAGAATTTCCAGAGGCTGGGATAGATGCCAGTTGTTATTGAGCCTCAATTTGCATTTCTTTGCTTCACCTGGGAAAGGCTGAATCTCCCAGGGAGGGAGGGCTGCTGCTTTCCCCCACAGCTCTTGGAAAGAGCACACCAGCCACCATACTTTGTGGCCGCAACTCAGCAAAAACTTTGAGTGCCTTCCAAATCCTGGGTGTGCCCACAGAGTTCCAGTCCAGTCTGCCCTCACTCTGCCTTAGTCCCCGAGGTGAGTGTCTGTGGCTATTTTAGTGCTCTGTCCAGGCTTTCTGCGCTGTGTAGTGAGCTTGGTCTTTATTCCCCAAGGGCGCTGCTCACAGCTAAGACTGCTGCTGTCCTTCGGCTCCCAGCCTGCCACCCTCTCACACCTCTGCAGATCCTACCTGTGTCCCTGGTTATATGGTCCTGTCCTGCTGCTCTTCTGTTGCTTTTTTTCCCAAGGATTTGTCTTTATTTTAGTTGTAATTCCTGTTTGGTCCTGGGAGATGGTCTGTGTAGCTTCCATTCACTCCACCTCCATATTCACATCCTCTATGCCTATCTTGTATGCACCTGGGTCACACAGACCTCTCTGGTACCCCCACACCCTGCAGGTCCCCAGGGGTAACTGGATCGCACAGTCCCTTTGGGGACTGGGCTCTATGCCTATCTTATGGGCTGATGGGTTGCACAGGCCTCTCTGGTGCTTCAGCACCACGCAGATCCCATGGGTAACTGGATTGCATAGTCCCTGCTGGGTCGCACAGGCCTCTCTGGTGCTTCAGCACCCCACAGGTCCCATGAGTAACTGGATTGCATAGTCCCCGCTGGGTCATACAGGCCTCTCTGGTGCTTCAGCACCATGCAGGTCCAGTGGGTAATTAGATCACACAGCACCTGCTGGGTTGCACAGGACTCTCTGATGCGCCTGAACCCTGTAGTTCCTGTGGACAGGCAGCTGGATTGTACCCGTCCCTCTCAGGCTTTGGCTTCCCATCGCTCTTGTGGGCTACTAGGTAGCAGAGGCCTCTCTGGTGCCCCTACACCCTGCAGGTCCCACAGGTGAGCAGCTGGATGTCACCAGTCCCTCTCAGGCTTGGGGTTCCCACTGCTCTTGTGGGCTGCTGGGTAGCACAGGATTCTCTGGTACCCCAGCACCCCTTAGGACCCAGGGGCAGCTGGATCGCACCAGTCCCTCTCAGGCTCCGGCTTCCCACTGCTTTTGTGAGTTACTGGACCGCACTGGCCTCTGTGGAGCCCCAGGTCCCACAGCTGGTGGCTGGGGAGTGCTGCTGCCCCGTGGGGCTCAATTCCTGCTCAACTTTTGCTGTAGTTTTTGGGGATGGGTCTCAGCTGCTGGTCTGTGCTTCTGTTGCCTGGGGATGGATGTCTGCTCCCCAGCCTCTGTTGCTGGGGGTATATCTGTACTCTGATCGGGCTGATACTATGGAGGATGGTGCTGGCTCCTGGCTGTCTGCGGCTTCTGCGACCAGCACCTTGGGAGCTCCACTACTGTGCACCGGTCTGTGTTGACACAGAGTGTCCACTGGTCCGATGGTGCCAGGTATGCTGGTGGGCTCAGGTTGCTGGGCCCTAGCCGCTCCCACTGCCTCCGTCCAGGGAAGACCTGGGATCTTCCAAAATGGTGGGACCTCCCCGAAGTGCAGAGAGAAGTGCCCTGAAGAGCAGCTTACTGAGGTAGCCGGCTGCTCCGTCCACAGCACAGGAACCTTCTGCTTCGCATCTCTGCACAGCTTGGATTTGGTTGTCTACCTTCACGTCCACTCACACTCTCTTACACGCTCACCCTCCCTCCAGTCCTGCCTGCCACCATCTTCCTCAGTCTTTTATTTTTCTAATTTATTTTCTATTTATGTATAGTTGGTACACAATCTTATATTGGTTATAGTAGTTTCAGGTGTACAATATTAGTGACTCAATATACCTTAAAATAGTATCACCCCACTAATTCTAGAAGTCATCTGTCATCATGTAAACTTATCAAAATACTATTGACTATATTCTCCTTCCCATTTTCACTAATCCCCTGACCTTCTCCCTTCTGATAATCATTCCTTTGGTCTCTGTTTCTATGAGTCTGTTTTTGTTTTTTTGTGTGTTTGCTTTGTTTTGTTTTTAGATTCCATGTACAGTGAAAACATAAGATATTTGTCTTTCTCTGCCTGACTTATTTCACTTAGCATAATGACCTCTAGATCCATCCATATTGTTGCAAATGGCAAGATTACAAAGCTATAATAATAAAATCAGCATGGTAGTGGCCCAAAACAGACACATAAATCAATGGAACAGAATAGAAAAAAAACCCGCTTATGTGGTCAACTAATTTATGACAAAGGAGGTAAAAATATACACTAGAGTAATGACAGTCTCTTCAACAAGTGGTGTTGGGAAATCTGGACATATACATGCCAAATAAACACACACACACACACACACATCAAGCTGGACCACTCTTACATCATATACAAAAATAAATTAAAAATGGGTTAAAGACTTAAATGTAAACCTGAAACCATAAAACTCCTAGAAGAAAACATAAGAAGTAAACTATTAGACATCAGTCTGAGTAATATGTTTTTGGATACATCGCCTTGAGCAAGGGAAACAAAAGCAAAAAGAAATAAATGGGACTGTATCAAAGTACAAAGCTTCTGCACAGAGAAGAAAACCTTCAACAAAACAAAAAGGCAGCCTATTGAGTAGGAAGATATATTCACAAATAATGTACAATAACAAGTTGATATCCAAAATATATAAGAAACTCCTACAACTCAACAACAACAACGATCCAATAAAAAAAAAATGGGTGTCTCCTGGATTTATCAAAAACTGGGAAAAATGTGCTGAAGTTTTTGTATATTTGTCAATACTGCCTTTAAAAAAATATTTAAAGCTCTTTATCTTAAATAATTACAGCTAACAAAAAAAGTGAAAAAATAATGCAAAGAATCTCCATACACCTTTCTCTTGGTTTCTCCAATATAACTCCAACACAGTTTTCAAAACCAGAAAGTTAACATTAATAAAATGCTACCCACTAAATCTGCAGACCTTATTTGAATTTTGTCTATTATCCAACTATTGTTCTTTGTCTGTTTCAGGAGATAATCTCAGATCCCTATTCCTATTAGTTACCTGTGTCATTAGTCTACTCCAGTCTGGGAGAATTTATCATTCTTTAATGATACTTAAAGACTTTGACATTTTGAAGTGTCCTGGCCAGTCATGTTCTAGAATGCCCTTTAGGTTAGGTTTGACTGATGTTTCTTTCTGATTTAACTCAAGTTAGGTATTTTTTACAGGAATACCACAGAACTTGTGTCATTCTCAGTGCATCAAACCAGGAGGCATATGGTGTTTATATGTGCCATTATTGAGGATGTTAACTGGTCACTTGGATAAAGTACAATTCAATTCCTCCCTTAGTCATTAATAAATACCTTGTGTGGTAATACTTTTAGAGTATGTAAATACTCTTCTCTTCATACATTTGCCTGCTAATTTTAGGGTCTATGATAAACCTTGCTTGAAACAAACTTTATTGTAATGATTGTAAATGATGACTTTCTATTTTCATAATTTTCTTTATGTTCATAGTGTATGTTGCAATTATGCCATAAGAACAAGTATTCCCTTCTCCCCCATTTACTTATGTGTTAATTATTTATATCAGGAGAGACTCATGGACATTTTTCATGGGTTATAATTCATTATAATCATTATGCCATTAATGATTTTGTAGCTCAAATTGTCCCACATTCTCCTTGCATTTCTAAATATTTTGATCTGCATTTGTTATTACATGCTCATTAGCACAACGGTTTGTGCTTTTTTCATTTTCCCCAATTGTATTGATCTAATAAAAGCCTACTGATAACAATGTAATAAGCCTCTCCATTGTTCTGTACCTATAGATTTTCAAAATGTTATAAAATGTGCAGTGAATTATTAACATGTACATAATTTCTTTATTGCAATGGCCTTGACTCACTACCCGTTCCTTCTGCATCTGTAAAACATAATATTACCCATTCCTCCAAAAAGGCCTTGAAGCACTAGAATATAACACACAAATCTGACCTATTCATGTCAGCTTTAATCAGAGCTATAGAATCTAAAATATATAAAAAATAAAATCTAATTATACCCCCAAAAAAGCCTGTAATGTGAATTGTAACAGTTTTCAAGAGGAAATTTGTCCTCATTATTTTTTTTAAAGTTTATTTCCTCGAACACTATTGTGTCTGGCAATATTATGACTCTTGCTTTGTTTCTATTGTCATTTGCTTGCAGTTAGCCAACTTCTTCCTTTTCCTATGTTGATGCAGTTTCCCCCCATAGTTGTTACACTCCTCTGGTCATTTTCATAAGAGGAAATGTGCACATCCACCCTTGTGCCACCATCTCAGAGCTCCTTCTGTTTGTTTCGGATAAATTACTATAAGTTAATAAACAAACAAGTTATGGTGGTGATGAGGATAAACCTGGAAAGGATATGGTTTATAAAGTAAACTCAGCTGATGCTGGTCTTGATTAATAAATCAACATCTAATGCTCTGCTATCAAATACTAATGAATTCCTCCTTTCCTCCCTCATATTAATTTAGTGTCATTCCAAGTCCTCAGGGGAGAGTGCTCACAGCTTTCGGCAGGGACGCTCTCATACCTTGCCAGAGATTTTTATTAATTGCAGTAAATGCAGTGATTTTGGACAACGGAATTTAGAAAAGAAAGATGAGTTTGGAAGACTGTTCTTCCCTTTGGCAAGTATGATATTTTGGGATCTCAATAAATCTTTGCACCTAATAGAACTGGAAGTGATTTTCTTCACATCTTTTTTTACTACTCAGATATTCTGATAATCCTATTATAGGAATTCATATTAACACCAACTTCAAAATATAAAATAAAATGCAACAAATTATTTCAGTAACCTTAGTCATAACAGCATATTTCATTCTGATGACAAAAGAAAATATTTGCACATAGTCTATATTCACACATAGCTAAAATATCCATTTAAATGTTTAAAAATTCTGGCAGTCAGTTGAATTTTCTGAATATAATTACAAACAACTCTTTGGGGGGATATTTTAATTTTTTTCTGAGTTTACTGATTTGAAAGAACATCCAAAAGTCATATGATGAAATCTCTTTTAACAATACGGTATAGTGAGGAATTAAATAGAAAGGGTACTATATAGTTTGAATGGCTGATAACTAGTGTGTGAACTTAAACACCTTGGGCATTCATCGTAATTTGCTATGCACACAATGTGAAAAGAGATACTCTCTTTGTACCTTCTTCCATGTATGTTATAGAAAAGGTGAAACTAAATGTCATAAGGCAGGGAAGACCCAACATGGGGTAAGCTGCGTGGGTTGCAGTAACACAAGCTCTCCAGTCCTCTGCCAAGGCCATGTGTCAGTGAAGCCTAGGAGCTGGAGAGTGGAAGAAAGGTAACACAGGATTACTTCCAGCGAGAGGTGCAGTTTACCAAATAACTTGGGTCAGAAATAGGAGAGGTCTGGGTTGGTCTATCTTTCCAAACGAATGCTAGCTTTTGGGTGTGTAGATTTCTCATTCCTTATTGAGCCTTTTCAAACAGTTTGAAATTTTAGAAATGCATGAAAGAGTTTAGACATCATGACACGCTTGGAGAGGACCCCTTACAGTGTATGTTGAGATCTGGAGTGAACTCCACAGCTTGCAGGGCCTGCTGGTGCAGGGAGGAACTGACCAGAGTTCTGCAGTCGGCTCATTACCCGGGCCTGGGCACTTGGTGTTCACGCTCCAAACTGTCTAAGGTGGGTTCAGCTAAGCTATTCAGTTCACACTCAGGACCCATGGCTCCCTTAGGAGTCATAAACTAGGATGGGGAAAAGGGATTGGAATGATGCTGTATGAACTACGTGCTGAAAGAAATATCGTTGTTTGGGGAAACTTTTATTTTATTACCACCAAGGCAGCATTTAGCATGCCATAAGAAGTAAAGCAGTTTCCAAATGTGTTCAACTTATGAACGGGGGAAAACACACCTACTCAGCAAATTGGGTTCAGTGTGTGTCAAGTTCAAAGAGAGATAAACAGCTGTAAAAGTTGCTGGTCAAGGGTCAGCATGCCTCTTAAATGACAAGCTGCCAAAGGTTACCGAAGGCAAACTCTTTGCTAGAAATCGTTCATTTTAAAAACTAGATACTTAAATAAATGAATTCCACTAGGAACCTTGAGAAAGGCAGAGGGAAAACATCAAGTGCAGGATTAAGCTCTGCTTTAGGTTTTAGTGTAGCTTGCTGGGCATGCAAGTGTTTTACCTGTTAGCTTCTGTTTCATTAGTGAAGGGGAATGTATGAGTCCCCAAACAGAGACATGGATTGGATACATGTGTCATTATCTCTGTACCTGGGGGACTTTGTACCTGCACAGCAACGTTTCTTTGTTTCTCTGGAATTCCTACCACTGTACAATTATATATCAAAACTATTCTTGTTTCTCAAGAGAGCTCTCTTCAAATCTAAATTTATTAAGAGAGTGTTAATATTTCTAGCACCTGTAGGTAATATTAAAAACAGAGACTTTCTTGGGAAGTTTTAGTTCAAAAGGTATCATTCTCACGACTTGAAACTGCATTTAAAAAGTGACATATGAGACACATTGTCAACATTTCGGGCACCACTTCCCAATCCTCTCATTTATTTTTTAATCTTTTTTTTTAGCACTTAGCACTAAATGTCTGGTGATAGAGATATTTGTATTCTTGTCATTTCTTCTACAAGGGTGGAAGGGGCTTATAGTTAATACCTTGTTTCATTTTCTTTCTAAGCCTCCTTCAGCAGCATTTCACAATGTGTTCCTTAAGGTTAACAGGCTTGAGGAGGAATGAAGAGTCTCTATTCATATAAGCATAAAAAACCGTGGCCCTGGTCAGTGTGGCTCAGTGGGTTGGAGTGTCAACCTGTGCACTGAAAGGTCATGGGTTCAATTCCCAGTCAGGGCACATACCCAGGTTGCAGGTTTTATCCCTGGTCAGGGTGGGTACAGAAGGCAAACTGGTCCATGTTTCTCTTTCATATTGATCCCCCCCCCCCCCCCCCGCATCCCTTCTTCTCTCTCTGAAATTAATAAAAAGATATCCTCAGGTAAGAATTTTTAAAAACTGTTAAGAAAATTAAGACAATTTAATATCTTATGACTCTTCAAAAGTTGGATAGGTTCTGATGTGAACCCCAAATATATATGATTGCCTATTAAAGTATTTTGCCATTGTCACAATAAAAACACAGACTATTTTCTTCACCCCACAAACTGTTATGCCCTGATCTATCATCCCCTCCTCCTCCCAAACCCAGGTAAGCATTGCTTTACTTTCTGTAAATACAAAATAGTTTTGCCAGTTTTAGGATGTTATACCAATGAAATGATAACATACCCTCTTGTCTGTCTTCCTTCACTTATTAAAGTGTTATTGATACATATGTTATTAATAAAAATAAGACATTCATTTTTATCACCCAGTACTATTTTATTGAGTAACTAGACTATATTAATCTATTCTTCTGTTAGTGGACTTTTGGGTTGACTTCAGGTTAGTTTATTAGGTATAAAACTACTTTGTACAAATCTTTATTAACATGTTTTCATTTCTCTTTGGTAAATACCAAAGGGTAAAATTGTTGAATCGCTTGTTCAATATGAGTTTAACTTTTGAGGAATTTATAAATCATTCTCTTTTCCCACCAGCAACGTATGAGATCTCCTGTTTCACATCCTCACTAGCTAGCGCTTCGTGTTCTTTTTTTTTAATTGTAGCCATTCGTGTGTGACTATTTTTTCTAAAAATTCTATTTTTCAGTTCTAGAACTGCCATTTGGAATGGAAACAAAACTTTATTGTTTTTGATTCTTGTTAATGCTGATTATTTCTCATTCATTGGAAATGTTTTTATTTATTTATTAAAAACACTTATAGTGGTTGCTTTAAAATTATTGTCTGTTAGTTGAGACATCTGGTTCATCTCAGGATCAGACTCTTGATTTTTTTTCTTTTGAGAATGTGTTCTATTTTCTAGATTCTTCCTATGTCTGCCAATGTTGGATTATATTTTGGGTATTATGAATATTAACTTCTAGATTAAGATTATAAATTCTGTTACATTTCTCTGATGAATATTTTTTCATATTATTTATTAAACTTTATTTATTGATTTTAGAGAGAGAGCAAGTGGAAGAGGGAGAGTGATATAGAGAAGGAGAGAGAGAAACACTACTTGTTCCACTTATTTATTCATTCATTGGTTGATTCTTGTATGTGCCCTGACAGGGGATCAAACCTGCAACCTTCACATATCAAATGGCACTGGAACCAACTGAGCTACCCGGCTAGAGAGATTATTTCATATAATTTAGCAGATAATTTTGTTGGTTGTATTTGGAGCTGCAAACTCTATACCTTGAGAGTCAGCTCAGGTCTTTGCTCAGATCATTTGTCTTTCGCTGAGATGTTTTTAGTTCATCCTATACATGCAGTTTCAGAGTCAGTAAAGCTGTGGGTGGAAAGGTTTGGATGATCCCATCTCTAGCTCTTTCTCTCATGGTATTCTCCCAGTCTCTTCAGCATTCAGTGTTTCCCCTCCTCACTGTTCAGGTGTCCCGGGCCAGAAACCCTGTGGGTATTTTCCATGCTTGCCCTCCCGTTACCACTATTTACACTACAGAGACTGCCCTTGGCTCCAGGCTAAAAGCAAAAGAACCTTTATAGTTCTCATCTCCAGTCCTTTCATAAAGTGCGCACTCCTCACCAGTCTGGCTGCCTCTGTTCATTCGTCAGTACCTTTAGGTAGTTCCTTTTTGTGTTATGACCACAATTTTTAGTTGTTTTCTTGTAGATGATTATGTAGTTGTAACTTATATTTTCACTCTCATGATGTCATTTAATGAACAGAATCTATTAATTTAAATGAAAAACAATGTATCATTTTTTAACTTTATCTTTGATTATTGCTTCTTGTGCACTATTTACCTAATCCAGGTAATTTCATTCTACATTTTTTCCCAAAACATTCAGTGTTTTAATTTTTTCATTTAGAACTACAATTAACCAGGATGACTTTTTTGTGTGGTGTGAGATATTGATCAAAATTTTAACCAGTGAAAACACTTTGAGATTCGTTTGATTTTTTAAATACATATAACTAAGTAGCTATAGTTCAATATAGCTAAGTAACTACATAGAAAACATTCCAAGTAAATGCTATAGACCCAGACTTTTAAAATTTTACTTACGATTAGAACTCAAGTATCTTCATATTAGGTACAAGAATCAAAAATCTGTTGTCACCAATTAATCAGACTCTGAGTGAAAATACCGACGATTTGGACTGTTCAAATGACATCAACAAAAATGTTTTGATCAAATTCACTTTTCTCAGGCAACTAAATTAAGTTTCTCAAGTCAAGCATGTAATTAGAATCCTTTCCTCTCTGGTATATATACTTTATCCATTAAGTATGCTTGAAATAGTTTCTATTTTATAAATTAAAACAGAAGAGTACTTTAGTCCTTCCCTTTATGAATGAAGCTTTAAATACATAAAACTTTAGTCACTTTTATTTACTGTACCTTAAAATAAATAAAATTATATTAAGTCTACATGCCTCAGATATATTTTTAAAATACCCTATAATCTGTATTGTCTCTTTAATTATCTTTTTAAGTAACATTTTCTGTGTAAAACAGAAAAAAAGTGAAAATAAACAGCTGTAAAACAGAATAATCAGAAAGTTAAAAAGCAAAATGATAGATATTACAAAGAACAAAGTAAACATGATTTCACAAGTAAAATTTAAACTAAATATTTAGTAACATTTCTATAACAATTTTAGTTTTGGAAAATATGATTTTACATAGAATTATATCCCTAAATGTAATACTTGTGAAAATGTGATTAATGATATTGATTTATTATAGAGTCTCATAGATTGTCAAGACAAGAAATGTGACCCCTAGATATACATGATACTTTGACAAAATAACCCAGGTAGTTTACATGTATGTCTATTATAGCTGTTGAACTTTATCTTAATAATTCATTTTGAGTAGAAAAAAACAAAACAAAAACAGAAATCAGAGCACATTTCAATACTACTATTACAATACGAATTTGTAGATACTTGCGTATTGTCATTGGTCACTGAATACATTTCAGGTGTGCTTAAACAATAAAACCAATAAAATGTGGTTAAATATAGTTGAATAACTCAAGGCATAAGTAAGAAATGAACAAGTTGCCACTGACTAGAAACTTATTTTATATTCGACTTCCTATACATGTTTCTCTTACATCTGTGTTTCTCTTTCCAATTTCGTTATGAAAAAGATGATCAATTTTTTGTGTCGACTTGACTGGGACATGGAATGCCCAGGTATTTGGTCAAACATGTTTCTGTGATGGTGCTTTTGGACTATATTAACATTTGAATCAGTGCACAAAGTTAAGGAGATTGCCTTGCCCTATGTGGGCAGGCCTCATCCAATCAGTTTAGGTCCCCAGCTGAACAAAGAGTTGCCCTGAGTAAGAGATCATTCCTATTGCCTGCCTTCATCATGGGGCGTGCGCTTTCCCACTGACACACAGTGCAACCGCAGGCTTCTCTTGGGTCTGGAACCTGCTGCCTCTCCCGGAGCTACACCAGGGCTCTCCTGGGTCTACAGATTTTGAGACCTGTCAGCCTCCATAATCACATGACCTCATTCCTTATATTAAATCTCATATAATTTATCAGTGCTAAGAGAAAGGCATTAGAGGTCGCACTGCCTGGCCGGAGAGCAGAATTGTGGCGTGGTTGGCCCACCACGGGCCGACTGGAAGCTGCAGACGGGAAGGAGGTCTGACACCTTTTCTGCCCTTGCGTCCAGGAAGCGCTGGCTCAACAGCCAGAGTCAGAGGATGGGGAAGAAGGGATTTGGTTTCAGGTGACCTGGTTCCAGATGATACCACTATTGAGACCACTCATTACATCTATAATTTGCTTTGCCTGGTCTCCTGCCTCTCCCATGCCCTTGACCTTTGCCACCAGGCCCTGTACAAGGATGATGGGTTTGGCCATGAATTTGCTTGCTTTTTAAATTTATCTTTATTGTTGTAAGTATTACAGATGGCCTTCTTTTTGCCTTCTGTTGACAGTCTCCTACCCACTCCTGTCCCCCCTGCCTTCACCACACTGTTGTCTGTGTCCATTGGTTATGCCTGTATCCACATAAGTTCTTTAGTTTAGCTATTCCTGTCCCCCGCTTCCCTCTGAGGTTTGTCAGTCTGTTCCCTACTTTTGTGTCTGGTTCTATTTTGTTCGTCAGCCTATTTTGTTCATTGTATTACAAAAATGAGTGAGATCATGTGATACTTGTCATTCTCTGTCTGGCTTATTTCACTTAGCATAATACTCTTGTTCCCTCCATGTTGTCTCGAAGGGTAAGATCTTCTTTATAGATGCATAGTATTCCATTGTGTAAATGTACCACAGCTTTTTAAGCACTCATCTTCTAATAACACTTGAACTGTTTCCAGATCTTAGCTATTGTAAATAGAGCTGCTATGAACATAGGGTGCATATATTCTTTCTGTTTGGTGTTTCAGGCTTCTTAGGGTATATTCCTAGAAGGGGGATCACTGGGTCAAATGGAAGTTCCATTATTAATTTTTTGAGGAAACACCATATTGTTTTTCATAGTAGCTGCACCAGTCTGCATTCCCACCAGCAGTGTATTAGGGTCCCCTTTCTCCACATCCTTGTCAGCACTTGTTTAATGATTTGTTGATGGCAGCCATTCTGGCAGGTGTGAGATGATTCCTCATAGTTGTTTTAATTTGCATCTCTCTGATGATTATTGACATTGAACATTATTTCATATTTCTCTTGGTTATTTGTTGGTTCTCTTTGGAGAAGTGTCTATTCAGGTCCTCTACCAATTTTTAATTGGATTGTTTGTCTTCCTTTTGTTGTGAAGTATGAGTACTTTATATATTTTGGAAATTAACCCCTTATCCAATGTATCATTGGCAAATATGTTCTCCGAAACAGTGGGTTCTCTTTTCATTTTGATGCTCATTTTCTTTTGCTGTACAGAAGATTTTTAGTTTGATGTAGTTTCATTTTTAAATATTTTCTTTTGTTTCCCTTATCCTAGGAGATTTATTGGTGAACATTTTTCTACATGTGATGTCTGAGATTTTGCTGCCTACAGTTTCTTCTAGGATTTTTATGGTTTCATTTTTATGTTTGAGTCTTTTATCCATTTTGAGTTTATTCTTGTGTATGCTATAAGTTGGTGGTCTAGTTTTATTTTTTTTCCATGTAGCTGTCCAATTTTCTCAACACCATTCATTGAAGAGACTGTCTTTACTCCATTGTGTACTCTTGCCACCTTTGTCAATTATCAATTGAGCATAATGTCTTGGGTCAATTCCTGGGTTCTGTTTTGTTCCATTGATCTATCTGCCTGTTCTAGTGCCAGTACCAGACTGTTTTGATTACAGTGGCTTTGTAGTATAACCTGATATTTGGTGTTATGATCCCTCCAGCTTTGTTTATCTTTTTCAAGATTGCTGTGGCTATTTGGGGTCCTTTGGAGTTTTTGGACTAGATCTATGAAATATGCCATTGGTATTTTAATAGGGCTTGCATTAAATCTATAGATTGCTTTGGATAGTATGAACATTTTAATGATGTTGATTCTTCCAGTCCATGAACATGAAACATGCTTCTACTTTTTGGTGCTTGGTTTTTCCATGACAGAAGTGAGGCAGCCAGGAGGGCTGGCCTCACAGAAGCCTGGCGAGCTGGCATGTAGCTGTTCAATGGTGTGCTGCACATTATCCTCTGAGCAGCTCTGCCCCCTGCCCTGGCCTGTCATAGAGTTTGTCAAGGTTGGGGGTGGTGGCTATGTATGTGTGGGGGCAGAGAAGCCCTCATGTTTCTTCCTCACCTTCACTAGAACACCCCTGGTTCCCTAACCTCCATGTGTTCCATAGCCACCAATATGCCTCTCAAATCCCCAGCCACCAGCAGAAGCAGCCCCTCCTTCCGCCCCTGAGAAGCTACCCTCAGTTGCCTGGATCTCATGGGACGACATCCTTGCCTCGAGTGTCAACCACAGGCTGAGGAGCTGGATCCTCTCTCCACTCCCTAACCCCATCCCCACCCTCCCTCCCCACTACATCAGAGATGCTGAGTGAAGATGACCAGATACATGTACATTTTATTTATTTATTTATTTATTTATTTATTTATTTATTTATTTATTGTTACTTCTCCCCCAAGGATATTTTTCCACTGATTTCTAGATAGAATGGAAGGAAGGGAAAGAGAGAGAGAGAAACATCAATGTGAGAGATACATATCCACCAGTTGCTTCCTGCATGACCCTGACCAGGGCTGGGGACCAAACCAAAACCGAGGTACATGCCCTTGACTGGAATTGAACCCATAACCCTTTGGTCCATGGGCTGATGCTCCAATTGCTAACCCAAAGTGGCCAGGGATATTTTTAAAAACCACTTGAAAAAACATGATGTTTCCTTGTCATGGGAACAAGCCAGAATGCAGAGCAAAAGGAGCAACAGCTAGCTGAGTCAGGGGAGTTTGGGGAGAACGTCTTTTCGTCTTCCTGCAAACCGGTTTCCCGCTCCGTTGCTTCAGGGCACTGCGCAGAGAAGAGAATTGTGGAGTGTGGGAAGCGAAGAGGATTCTCAGGGTGGAGGATCTGGGGCCCAGAGCCTCTGCTCAGGAGCTCCTGGCCCAGTGCCTGTCCAGCTGTCTTCGGGAGAGCAAGAGGTTTGAAGAACAGCTTCAGGAGTGATTGAACACTCAGGAGCATTTCCAGATTCAACTTCTCTTTTCCTCTACTTTCCTCAGGCTCTGGTGTCTCTGCCTTAGACTCTGGAGCTTGTGATGAAAGCATCTGCAACTGTGAGCTCTCAGAACAAAAGGGCAAGGGAGCAACTGCAGCTGTCAGAGGCAACAGGCTCATCTCTGACCCAGCCTAATGCACCCGGAAGGTCTGATCCCAAGTTCGAGGAGAAAGGAGGTTGCCTCTGAGCTCCGTCTTTCTGCACTGCTGGATGTGGTGGGCATTTGAGCTGTCTGACTCGAAAGGGGGGGGGGTCTCTCTCCAGAAGGTCTTCTGCTTTAACTCAAAATAATGTTATTCTCAGATGCCTGCTGCACTGTTGGAAATGTGGTTATTAATCATGCAAATAAATCATCTGAATGTCAAAAAAGAGTGACCATATATAACAATAAAGGGGTCAATTCTTCAAGAAGACATAACAATTCACAATGTGTATGCAACTAATAACAGAACATCATAATATATGAAGAAAAAAACTGATAGAACTGTAAGGAGAAGTAGATAAATTCACTGTCGTAGTCAGAGATTTCAACATACCTCTACCCGTATTTGACAGAAAATGCAGGTGCAAAATCAGTAAGTATATGGTTGAACGGCACCATCAATTGACTAGATTTCAATAATAGCAGATTACACTTTTTTGTCCTCCAAATTCATGGACCATTCACAAAGACAGACCATATTCTATGGTATAAAACATACTTCAACAATTATAAAATAAGAGAAATCATACAAAGTAGGCTCTCTTCACACAATAGGATTAAACTAGACATTAATATTGGAAAGATGGCTGGAAAAACCTAAGATATTGGAAATTGAACAACACAGTTGTAAATAATACATGGGTGAAAGATGTCTCAAGATAAATTAAAAATACTTCAAACTAACTAAATAAAAGATTTTCAATAGAAATTTGAAAATAAAACAAAAATTTTGGGGATGTAGCAAAAACAGTACTTAGGAGGAAACTTAAAGCACTGAATGCATATATCAGAAAGAAGATAGATCTAAAATCAATAACTTAAGCTTCCATGTTATGACAGTAGAGGAAAAAAAGGAATGCACATCTAAAGAATGCAGATGAAAAGAAATAAAAATTAGAGCAGAAATGAGTGAAGTTAAAAACAGGAAAACAGAAAATCAATGAAATCAAAACAGGGTTATTTGAAAAAAGTAAAATGGCAATCCTTTAACAAGAAAAAAATGAAAGAAGGGAAGAAGACTAAACAAGAAAAAAAAAAGAGAAACAATAAAAATTACTAATATCAAAGATGAAATCAGGACCATCACTAATGAACCGATGGACAGAGAAAGAGTAATAAAGTAATATTGTGAACAATCTTATGACCTAAAATTTTATAACTTAAAGGAAATATATCAATTCTTTGAAAAGGACACTCTCACAAATATTCCACAAAGAGATGTTTGGAAACCAAAGAGATCCTAAACTTGAGTATTCACACCTATCAGACTTGCCAGAAATTTCTCAGCTTTTCTCTCTTAGAATATTTTCTCTCCTCGTCACTCTCTTCTCTCCAAAAATCCTGATTCAAATGTTAGACTTCTTTCTCTATTATATGTTTCTCTTAATATGTCTTTCATATTTTCAACCTTTTGTCTCTTTTATGTCATCCTAAATAGTTTTTAGGTATGCATTATATTTCTTCGATTCTTTCTTTCTTTAGGTCTAAAAACTGCTGTTATAGCTACTGTTTTAAAAAACAATTATTCATTTTGTTGTTCAGCTTTAGATTTCAATTTGGTTATTTTAAATGATATGTTTCTTTGTCATTTTCTCCTCTTGCTGTTTAATCACTTTTAATAACCTCTTCAGCTTACTTTCTTGTGTGTCTTATTTAACCGTAATGTCACCTTTCTTACAAATTTATATGTGAGAATATTCTGCAGAATGGGTGAAGTGCCATTTCTCCAAAAGCACTTGCATTTTTTCTATGTGTACAATAAACCTGGAACCACAGAAAATTAATTTCTCCTCTATGGGTGATTATTTATGTATAGATAGATGGTGCAGATGTACCCCTTAATTTCACATGTGGGTTGGCTTTTCTAATGAATTTTAAGAAGAAAGTTTATTTTTCCTTCAAGCCCGAGCAAAGCCCTTTTCTATTTTATTCTATGGGCCAGGTTGGCTCCAGAGATCCATTACTGAGCTGTAGTCTTCTGGGTCCCATTAGACTCTTCACTTTTGTCTTGTCTTGTCTTGTCTTGTCTTGTCTTGTCTTGTCTTGTCTTGTCTTGTCTTGTCTTTTCTTTTCTCTCTTCTCTTTTCTTTTTTTTCTCTTCTCTTCTCTATGATTTTTTTTTTTTCTTTATTGATTTTAGAGAGAGAAGGTAGAAGGAGAGAGATAGAAACTTTGACAAGAGAGAACATCAATTAGCCGCCTCCTGCATGCCCTCCACTGGGGATTTGGCCCACAACCTGGGCATGTGCCCTGACTGGGAATTGAACCGGTGGCCTCTTGGTGCATGGATCGATGCTCAACCACTGAGCCACATCGGCCAGGCGGTCATCCTTTTCTTTATCTTCAGTTTTTAAATCAAAACTCATGTTCACCAGATTTTATCAGATATTTAAGAGCAAAATCCAGATTTTATATTTTTTCTCTTGAATTTCCATTTTTACATTGTTTTCAGTTTTTCAAAATGCCTCACTTTTTTGCAGTTGAATAGTGATTTGTGTGTGTATGTGGGTGTGTGTTTACATTTCCTTCCAGCAGATTGGGCTGTTTTCAAGAGAATGATTTTTGTCATATCTGACAGCTATCCTTTCTCCTCTAACTTTTTTTTTTTTTTTTTTTTTAACATTCTTCCCTAATTTCTTGAGCTTCCCATCTAAACTGGCCTGTCCTTCTTGGCATGGATTAATGCCTCACATTATTTCCTTTGGCCTTCCAGAAACTGAACTTCCTAGCATTTCCAGGTAAGATACATTAATCTATACAATGCAATTATAAGTAATTATCGTCATCATATAAAGAGAGATTGGCCAGGCTACATCCCATAGGGTCAGTCATGTGCTTTTGACAGGGTTCTTTGGTCTCCATGAAACTTTCCCTCACCGTTTCTCCCCATAAAACTAGGGTAGGAAGAGCATAAGAGATATGTGTGAAACTGCTTCATTATATGCAATCCACCCAAAAAATACAAGCTATAATACTTTTTCAACTAAATATCTTATATGGCCTAAAATAATATGAGCCAAGGCCATAAATACTAGGGAAAATTTTAAGGAGTCATGTGAATTTCTGTGTGTGTGTCTGAGAGAGAGAGAGAGAAAAAAAAAATATATATATATATAGGCCACCTACTTAAAAAGATATATATATATATATAAAGATATATATATATCTTTTTAAGTTTTTAAATTAAAATTTCACTCTGGTGAAATGATTGGTTTGGGAACTAAATCCAATGGCAGGTTTCCACTCTGCCATCGGCTCAGCCAAGACACTGGAGGTGAGGCAAGCCCTGAGTGAGGCGGAGCCTGGGCCTTTGCCCCTTGCTGGCTCTTTAGTCCTAGCCACCAACTAAGAGCAAGGATGTCTCGTGATGGTGAAGAGGTCCCTACACCTTTGACCTCCAGACACTTTGGGAGCCCCACCACCAGGAGTGGTGGTGGTCCTCTTCTCCCCATTCCAGAAAGAGGGTGTGACCATTTGTTTGGTTTTTAAATCCCTGGGCTTTTTTCAGAGCCTCTCTGAATCTGTCTTTAGCATCTACATGCCTTATTCTTCCTGCTGATGCTTGTGTTGAGAACATGTTTTACACCATAAATGCATATGTCACAGTGAATATTTGTAAAAGGCAACAAAGGAAATCATTGTAATGTAGCTTCCTCATCATCAGTGCTAAATGGAATCAGAAACCATAGTTTCATTCCCAGAATTTCTATAGAAAGACAGCCACTCAGCATAACTTTCCCTGTTGCTTTTTAATAGATGGTACATGAGATAAAATGAATTTGGAAGTAAAGGCCAAGAAGCAAGTGCATGAACCTTATGAAATTTAATTTGGCCATGTTAGGGGCATATTTTTCATTGCAACATTTTCAGTCTCATGGACACTGCCTGTGAGCCAGCTATCAGTTTCTCAATCTTGTTTAAAAATAAATTGTAAAAAAATAATTATCTGAAAAGCTGGTTTTAAAATGTTCTTGACTTTTTCATTGGGAAAGGATAGATTATGTTTTATATAAAACCATTTCTTAAGTTGACAATTTTGATACTGAATTTTAATTTTTCAAATCATATGTTCCATTTTTAAGAAATAAAATATTGCCCTGGCCAGTTTGGCTCAGCAGTTAGAGTGTTGGCCAGAGGTTCAGAGAGACCCGGGTTCGGTTCCCGCTGAGGGCACGTACCTCGGTTGCAGTTTGTCCCCGGCTCTGGTTGGTCGTGTGGGTGGCAGCCACTCGATGTGTCTCTTTCACATTGATGTTTCTCTCTCTCTCTCTCTCTCTCTTTCTCTCTCTCCCTCCCACTCTATCTGAACAAATAATGGAAAAAAAATGTCCTCAGGTAAGGATAAAAAAAAAAAGAAAAAGAAATAAAATATTTAGCCCTGGCTGGTTTGGCTCAGCGGTTAAGCATCGGCCCATGGACCAAGGAGTCCAGGGTTTGATTCCAGCCAAGGGCATGTACCTCAGTTGCAGTTTTTCCCCTGCCCCAGTGGGGGTAGTCTGGGGACAACCTATGGATGTGACTTTCCCATATCAATGTTTCTCTCTCTTTCTCCCTCCCTCCTGTTCTATCTGAAGATAAATGGAAAAATATCCTCGGGTAAGGATTAAAAAAAAAAAGAAATTATCTATTTAGCTTTTCCTCCCTGGATGCTTGAGGGTCAGCGCCATCATGAACGACACCGTGACTATCCAGACCATAGCATTCTTGATTAATAGACTGTCTCCGTCGAAACAAATGGTCATCAATGTCCCTTACCCTGGGAAGGGAAGGCAAGAATACCTGGGACAGAAATTCAGGAAAAACTAGCCAAAATCTATAAGAACACACCAGATGTCATCTTTGTATTTGGATTCAGAACCCATTTTCTTGGTGGCAAGACAACTGGCTTTGGCATGAGTTATGATTCCTCGGATTATGAAAAGAAAAGTGAACCCAAACACAGGCTTGCAAGAAATGACCTGTATGAGAAAAATAGAAGACCTCAAGAAAAACAGCTAAAGGAATGCAAGAAGAGAATGAAGAAAGTCAGAGGACTGTAAACACCACTGTGGGTGCTGGCAAAATGCTGGAGATTGGACAACGGAAGGAGTTGAGAGTCTTTAGTAACTTTATCTGTGGTGATTGTGCAGAATTTTCATGAGAGGAGTAATAAACTAAGAACTTAAAAAAGGAAATGAAATATTTAAATATACCAACATTAGTATTTTGCAGAAAAATCCAATCTCTTTTGCCATTATGTTGGATGTTAAAATATAAGAACGTTTACAACCTAGAATACTGAAGCTGCAGAAATATTCATTTGCTCAGGTGTGTAAATGATAATTTAACCCAACAATGGGATTGATTATATTAGTTTCAGCTTGACAAATTATAATTATAAATACATGACTTTTATTTCTTGGATCTATAAATGATGGCCAAAAGTAAAAATTAGATTAGACCATTAATTCCTTTTCTTGAAGTGTTTTCAGAAAAAGAATTCACATTATTCCTAGTGTTTAAAAAGCCAAACTTCGATCTCAGCTGGCCTCTAACACCTGGTTTCTAAATACTTTTTTTTTTGGGGGGGGGGGGGGGGGAGTAGGTTGATAAGCATTTTGAAATTCAGAAAGCTTCATTCCATGAATTTTAAATGTGGGAGGATCTCAGAATACTGATGACACAAGTGTGCTGAGAAATTACATTAACATCAAGGCCCTATGACTTATCTTCCTTTTAGAAAGAATAACATCTTTAATTACTATTTGTTCAGAACACTTTGAACATTATAGCAGTAGAGCAAAAAGGCCAATTGATAGGTAAAATATCTCAATCTGCATCCCATTTCCAGGGGACATAAAACCATTATTCAGATTTGCAGTGAGAAAACTTTTTAAACAGGAGCCAACAGCAACATCTGCGCACAACTAATCCTGAACCTGAACCAAGTCTTTTCCATATTTTAGAATGTGCACATTTCCTCTATCATATTTTTCATTTCAACGTCTTCTGCAGCCAAGCACAGTGTGAAGGACTACTTTGTAATCATTTTGATTTATCTATAAGCAGGACGTTTGCAAAATCCCTTAAGAACTCATCCTCATAGATTTGTAGCTCAATTAAGTGGATTTAATTAGTGTAGATAGACTGACTGAAGAAACATATAAGGCTCAAATCCCCAAAGATTCTAGAATTTCATGTAGATTTTATTTTTAAAAAAGGTCTTATTTTCTCGCACTGATACATTTTCTTCAAAAAATTTGGAAAGGAAACTGTGTATCTGAGGAATACTATAGCAAAGTTGAAATTCGCAGCCTCAGATGTCTCCACATTCTGTCTTTCAGGAACATGGGTGTAGGGTCAATATGTACAGTAAATATCTTCATTATTTGATATCTCAAAGACTGAAAACTCTTTTAACTCCTCTCTAGCCAGATGACAAAATGAAACTCTGGTATCTATAACCCATTTTGTTACCACCACCTCAAATATTTCCAAGGTATATAAAAATAATAGGAACTAATGAGTTCTTGAGATATCTGGTCCCAGACAAAGCAGTAACTTTTATATGCATAACCTAATATGATTTCCAGTATTACCCTATGAGGAAAGTCCCAAGAAGAAAAAGGCTGCAACGTTTAAAAAGGAAAAGTGGGAGAAAAAGAGAAAAAAAAGGGAGAAAGAGAAAGAACTGAAAGAGGAAGAGGAGAAGAAAACTTGCTCAACAGAATGCAGCTATTATGTGGCATGTTAAGCAATTTATCCAAGGTCATGTGGATGGTAGAATTGTCAGAATGACTATGTGGTTTTTCTGACACCCAAACTATGCTGTTACCCACTCTTGCTATATCCCAAGGCTCAGTGGAAGAGATGATGAGGTTCCTTTTCCCTTTTGAACACAGAGCAAGATATATTTCCCCTTGCTATTAGAGATGGTCATATATGTGAGTTCTTGCCAGCGGAATAAGCTATCACTTCATCCTCTGTCTACTAAAACCTTTCTCACCGAAGCTTCACTCTCTCTTTCCCTACTTGAGAGCTGAGTAGAGGGCTCAGAGGTCACAGGGGAGAGCAACACCACACAAGAGCAGGGGTCTGGTGCTCTGAGACATCACACAGAGGCAGTCCTAGAAACACATGCCTGAAGATGTACAGTAACAGGAAGTAAACGTCTATTGTATGAAGCTGCTGGGCATCAGAGTCCTCTGTTAAAGCAGCTAGCTCAGCCTGGCTAATGGAAACCCAAGTAGACGGAGCAGCATTGCACATCCCATCCTCCTCTAGCCACACTTCAACCCCCATTTCTACTATTTGACAGTTAATCAGGTCAACTAAGCCCAACCTATGTGTTAGCCTCTCACAGATAACAATGCCTCCATCCCTGAAGACTGAATGAATCTTGACAGTTTCACACCAGGAGGCATTAGGGAGACATCTTAGCCTTCAGCAAATCCTGCCTTGCAGGTAGTTGCCTATTTGCATATGGATGAGTCAGTCCTATGTGCATTCTGTTCCATTTTCTGCCAACACTTTCAAACACAATAAGAAAAACAAAGTGACCAGTTTATTTTATTCTTAAAACTGTATTATGCATGAATGCAGGCAGAATGTACCATCATTTATTAGTAAATTTAAAGTTATAAGAGAATAAACTCTCTTCACCTTTCCAAATGAAGACAAATATTTCTAATTTCTATAGAAAAGCTAAAGAAACAGCCATCTCCAAAGAGTGTGCAGATGAGAGTGTCATTTCCTCATAGATTTCTATAATCATGGGCCTTGAGTTGAGTTCCCAAGCCAATAAATTATAACACCCACAGCAGGATAACGTCTCCTTGCTGCTGTTATGGTTATTAACACAGTTACTATTGAGAATTCTATTAGCTGTGTGCATGACTGAGAATATGAGTTTATCTTCACAATATCCCCGGAAGGCAGACAGGTGATGACTTTTATTAACACCATTTTAGTGATGTAGGAACCAGAAAATAGAGATGCAAAGGCATTTCCCAGTGTAATGCAGCAAATCCAAGGCAGAATTAAGTTTAGAACTCGAACTATTTAGATTATGGACACTTAGGCAGTGATTCACACTCATTGTGTGAGTTTTGGGACTGAACCCTGTTCTTGAGAAAGATTTTACTCCAAGGTCAAAGAAAAAAAAATCTTAATGGTCTTGGTAGATTTAAAAGCCTTTGACTTTTTTTTTCTTTTTGTATAGGTATGTGCTAATAGAGCTGTTACTATAAAGGACAAGGAGAAAGATTAGTTTGAAATAAATTTCCTACAAAGGACGTTTCAATAATATTCATCTGTTAAGTGTATAGAAATGGTCTGTGCTATTCACAAACAGCCTGAGTCTTAGTCCCCAGTGATGCTGGAAATGTAATGACACATAAAAATGCTTCATGTGACAACATCAGGAAAGAGAGTTGAGTGAAATGACCATAGACATCTGTCACCAGAAAGGAACTGGGCCCTGAGCAGGTCTACCTCAGTCCAGCCTGCAGTGTGTGGGTTCTTGACTTCATGCAAGAAAGATGTCCCAATACAAGTCCAGGTGATTTGAAGAGTATGTTTACTAAAGCTGGAGACAGTGAAACAAAGGAAGGGCTTAGGATAGAACAAGCAACAGGAGAGAGCCTCTGCGGCGCTCTGCTTGGGATCTCTAGAAATGTTGTAGAAAAGAAGTGAGCCATGCAGGGTGGTGTGGGTTCACTGAGAAGTCAAAGTCACAGTGAGAGAAGTGAGCTAAGGCAAGGCTGCTGTTAGTTCTCTGAAAAGTCAGAGAAAAGGGGGCCTTGGAGATGGGTTCAGAGGAGTTAGCCCAGGATAAGCTGCAGCTGCCCACTGCTCCCCTGGTTGCAAGTCTTGCTGGGACCCTTACAGCTTAAGGGACAGGGAGCAGAGATATGTGTCTGAAGAAGAAAGGGGAAAGAAAGCTGTGGTTGAGCTCCAGAGGAGCCCATGCTGGCTTCCTTCATCTTGAGGGATTTTATCTGTTTTCTAAAAATGGGGAATTTTAGGGGAGTATCTCAATAGACTATTCACCAGATTTCCAGGTGTGTCCTTTCAGGGTTGTGGTTTCCACTGATTGGTCTGCTCTAGCAGAGAAGGTTGTTGCATCTGGTCCTGATGTTCTGCCATGGTGTCTCTCTGTCCGATTCTGCTGCTATTCTGGGCCCTGAGCTGAAATACAACTGAGGCCTAAAAGTCATGTCTGGTTTGTCCCTAATATTTTTTGATGCAGGTCAGAACTTCATTGTTCTGAGAGCCCAATGCTTAAGGGAGTGGTCATACAAGGCTTGTATGGGAGTTGTATGAGGCTATTCTCTGGCCCTTTTATTACCATCTGAAGGGTCTACCACATGACTAGCCATATGCTAGGGGAGGAAAGGTCACCAAAGGGGTGAGGTCCTGGTTTTCCCAGTTTTGCCCCTTGCTTAGCACCCGGGGCTTTCCTCCCGGGTGATCTTCCGTACCTGAGCAGTCACGTCCTTTCTCTGCTCATGTCTGTTTAACTGCCTACCACACACCCAGAGATGCGACCAAGGGCCATTCCCTATCTTGACACAGGGACAAGTGGGTGTGCACTTGGCATCACTGCTTTTCTATCCTGTTGACCTGTCCTGATGACAAATTTATAACTACAGGATGTTTTCCTGCCTCCCTCATAGGCTCTGTCCAGTGAACCCAAGGGGAAGTAGCTCTAAGTACCCTAGATGGGCAGTTCTGAGACATGTTTTTATGTGAATTAATACGGGGGTGGGGGTGGGGGGTGGGAACCTTTCCTAGAGGCTTGTTTGCCTTTATCTCCATCTCCTTATCCTCATATGTTCCTGTGTACTTCAATATACTAGTGTTAAAAACTCAAAGATATATAAATGCTGTGGGATGGATATCGAAGTAAGAACATCTGCCGTGGTAAAGTGGTATCAGGTTTTCCCCCACAGGAACTCTGAGAGCAAGGACGGTGGCAGCCCCGAGGGCGAGCTCTCTCAGCGGGGATCTGCCAGGTGACCTCAGTGAGAAACACCGGGCCTCCGCTCTGCTTTAGGATCCACGGACAGCTCAGTCTTTCTGTTACTTCTGGAATGCAAGTTACATGTGAATTAATTAGCAAAAAGACCAGAGCTTTGTGCTTATTCTGGGTATTTCTGTTTTTCTCTATTTATTTTATTTTCATTGGTATATTTTATTTTCAAATCTTGATCCAGAGCTTATTTGCATGTGATTTATTTGCATGCCCAGATCATTTTGAGGGCTAAAAGACTTGTAAAACACTGGAATCCCTTACTCCTCGTGTTCCTTGATTCAGGTGTGTCCTTAAAAAATTGACAAAATCCCCCTTTTATTATTCTTAAATCCCATACAGCTTTCGGTTGTTTACTGCTCACCTTTTGCCTCTCAATAAATACAAAGAACACCACTTTCTATTTCTTGTTGTAAGTTAGTACTATTTATATTTTAGAAATTCCGATCCAGTGGCAAGAATGAATTACCCTGGGTTGCCGGTCTCTCTCTTGACAGGTCTGCCTGAAAAGCAGCTTGCCTGGAGCTGAATTCATTGTTATTTTACTATCTGATACCTAGGAAGAGACATTTTTACAAATTTCTAACATAAGGCATAAAATGAAATTAAACAGAAGCTGATTTTTCCTATTTTAAAAATTCCAGACTTTGACCAATTAGTAGGGGCTGACATATTTTGAATTGCTTAATGTAAATACTATTGTATTCTTTGAAATTTAATCTTACGATAATTTCTCTAGGGAGAAATATATCAAGGTTTATTGGCAAACTCATTTCCCCTGATTTCCTTTTATCCTAAAATAAAAAGATGAATTAAGACACAGCACATATATTAGCATTTAATATTTGGTGTAGTTTTCACCTCTCATTGCCAAATAATGGTCAGTACCCTGTAGCAACCAATTATAATACATTACTGGTACTGAGTGACTTCCAGTGAGTAGAATAGCTACACCGAGGAGTTAAAGCAGCAGAAAATGTTTATTTCCTAAATTAATGAAATAGTAGGATATCTGAAGTGAATGCTAGCATAGTGTGGAAATCCATGTTCTTTTATTCAACCTAGAAATAAATCTACTATGTTCTTCTGATTATCTCGATAATAATTATGCAGCTCACGATAGTGTTAGTCCAAGGCAATCGATCCCGTGTCTCTTCATGATCTCTCTGTTCCCTGAGTAAGCCGAAGGCAAGCACACACACTGCTGAGATGCTCTGAGTCGTCATGTGCCCTGGGGAATGTCAAAGATAAGCAGATTGAACATTAACGCTCAAAATCCCCCTTTACACCGAATGTTCCTGTTAAAGGAGAGAGGATTTCCAACCTGGTAATAACAATTGAATGAATAGAAACTGTGATTCTCACCTTTACTTGGAATTTTAAAATAAACTTTAATCACAATGCTTTTTCTAATTAATGGTAATAATAGAGTAATTTCAATAATAACAAATATTTATTTAGCTCCATGAAATGTGCCAAATGTCATCTTAAGCACTCTTTTTTAATACTTTCTTTAATTCTCACAACTTCACGAGGTTGACAGTTGCATTTTACAGGTAAAAAAGGCAAAACAAAAAACACACAGAGGGAGGTCACATTATTTATCACCACAAAATGAGTAAATGGTGAATCTAGGACTCAAATGAAGACATCCTTTGCCCAGTGCCTGAACTCTTAAACACTAAATGCTTTCATAAATCATCAGTTTTAGAATAATAAAAATAATAATTAAAAAATTCTCCCACTTAATTTCTTCTTTTAAATACTGAGTATAACAAGTTTCTTAATTACTTGTAGCCTAGAACTTGTAGCTCATCTTAGAGCCAAATTAACTTTCTATTAACTAAACCAAATCCTGTTGATTTCATTGTACAATTTTCCTACAATACATTTGCTCCTTTCATCATTATTTCTCTCCATCATTACAGTATAGCTCAAGCTACAAACATTTCTTCCTAGATTACTTAAAAAGAAAAAAAAAAAAAAGGCTTTCCAAAGAGGACTCCTCAGTTCTATTGGGAAGAACTTTTTTTTAAATCCTCATGTGAGAATATTTTTTTCATTTATCTTAAGATAGAGTGGGAGGGAGGGAGGAAGAGGGAGGGAGAGATCCATTGTTTGCCTCCTGCCGGGACGCTGACCAGGGCAGGGACCAAATCCCAACCGAAGTACGTGCCCTTGACCAGAATTGAACCCGTGACTTTTTGGACCTCAGGCTGATGCTCTAACCGCTGAACCAAACCAACCAGGGCAGGAAGCACATTTTTACAATTCATTCTCTACTCCATACTAAAGGACTTGAAACACAAATTTGATGTATTTAACTAAAAACTGTACATTGGCATCCCATTAATCTTAGGATAACAACAAATTACTTAAAATGCATAGGGGGTCTTGTGTGGTCAGCCCACTGAGGACGAATCAGCCTTCTTCACACCTTACTCCTGACGCTTTTTCTTCCGGTCCCCCCTGGCTTTCGACCCAGCCCATCATACCCTTCTCCCGAAATTGCTCTGTTTTCTCCTCTTCCATGCTAACCCCTACTCATGATACAGATCTCAGCCAAATTCAAATTATCCCCACAAACTTTCCTAGACCTTCCTGAATACTTCAAAATTCCTATGATAATTCTGCACAACTCCATGTTTGACTTATTTTCACAGATGTGTAAAATCTGCCCCTGCATGGTCTTCTCCATGAGGGCATTGTGCTCTTCTAGGCGACTCTGGTATAATACACATCACGGGCATGACAGGCACTTGATAAGTATTTACCTTACCTTGCTAAGTGTGCATGTGATAAATGAATACCACTCAACAACAATGAAATTAATAATTTTTAGATTCTAAGAGTTTAGTACTTATAGATTATTGACTAGTCAGGTCCTTGTTTTTTTTTTGTTTGTTTGTTTGTTTTTTTTAAAGGAAACAAGTAGTAAAACAGTTTTGATATATCCATAATGTAGAATATTAAGCAACCATTAAAGAAGGAGGGTTATACACCTGGATTATACATATCTTGAAAGATGATACATACATAGGTACATACAGGCATAGATGTAGACATACAGGCATAAACATAGACATAGATATTTCTATTATATATGGGTTGCTGATTAGATGTAAGAAAGCAGGTCAGATTAAAAATACATACATATAGGCCTGGCTGGTGTTGCTCAGTGTTTAGGTACCTGGGTTACAGGTTGGATCTCCGGCCCAGTTGGGCAAGTGCGGGAGGCAACCAATCAATGTGCCTCTCACACATCTATGTTTCTCTCACTCACTCTTCCCCCCTCCCTTTGCCCCCTCCATTCTCTCTAAAAGTCATTGAAAAAGATATCCTTGGGTGAGGATTAACAAAACAAACAAACTAAATATACATATATATAACTATATATTATATACATGATATATATATAATATATATAAGACTAGATATAAAACTATTATTAGTTCTATTTTATCAAACTTTATTCTTTAGATGTATTTCAGTATGTCTGAACTTTCTAAGTCTAGTACATCTTATTTGCCTGAAACATATTTTTTTGTCTTCTTGTTTTATTTTTCTGCAATTCTTATTAATTTCTTTTTGTTACAGATGTTTCTCCTTTTTTCCCCTTAGACACCCTCCTCCCCATCCCCACCCCCCGTGCATTGTTGTCTATGTCCATTGGTTCCACATACATGCATATAAGTTCTTTGGTTTAGCGCATCTACCCACCCCACCCCCTCCTCCGAGGTCTGTCAGTCTAAACCGTACTCCTTTCTATGTCTCTGGGTCTATTCTGTTCATCAGCTTATTTTGTTCATTATATTCCACAAATAAGTGATATCATGTGGTATTTGTCTTTCTCTGCTTGGTTTGTTTTGCTTAGCATTACACTCTCCAGGCCCCTCCATGTCATCTCAAAAGATAAGAGATCTTTCTTTCTTACAGCTGCATAGTATTCCACTGTATATATGTACCACAGCTTTTTTTATCCACTTATCTACTGATGAACACTTGGGCTGTTTCCAGATATTAGCAATTGTAAATAGTGCTGCTATGAACATAGGGGTACATATATTCTTTCTGATTGGTGTTTCAGGCTTAAATCAATTTGATCTCTTCAGAATTTAGCTAACTCAGAAAACTGTTAAATCTATAGTACTTGCTTTCTCATATGCTTCATTTTTTTTTCTTTTTAAGTTTTGGGCATTATTTTTTGCTTGATATTAAACGATTATATCTTCTTATATAGCTTATATCTTATTTTATAGCTTATAAAATATTAAGATATGGATATTTTTTAATTAAAAAATTCTAAGAACATTTTTAAATATTAGAATGTTTATCATAGATATAGCGCCAATAAATATGGACATGAAAGTTTCAAGCAACATCACTGATTTAGATTATCTTGGGTTTATTAATAACATGTCTATGTAATAAAAATCTATTTGTTGTACATATAATTTCCACTACTTTCTCCTGATTCTCTTTTTACCATTAAACTATATTTTTGGCTGTATGTTATGTCCATATTAGGTTCTCCAGATTATTTAAAAGGTATATTCTTATTTTTATTTTATTTTATTTTTTATCCTCACCCGAGGACATTTTTCCATTTTTTGTTCAGGTAGAGTGGGAGGGAGAGAGAGGAACAGAGAGAGAGAGAAACATCGATGTGAAAGGAACACATCGAGTGGCTGCCACCCGCACAACCGACCAGGGCCGGGGACAAACTGCAACCGAGGTACGCGCCCTCAGCGGGAACCGAACCCGGGTCTCTCAGGACCGCAGGCCAACGCTCTAACCGCTGAGCCAAACCGGCGAGGGCTTATTTTATTTTTAATTGATTTTTTAGAGAGAGAGGAAGGAACAGAGAGATAGAAACATAGATGTGACAGAGTAACATCTATCAGCTGCCTCCTGCACATCCCTTCCTGGGGATCAAGCCTGAAACCCAGGCATGTGCCCTGACCAGGAATCACACTGGGACCCCTCAGTCCATGGAACGCTGCTCAATCCACTGAGCCACTCCAGCGGGGCAAAAGGTATATTCTTATATACATTGAGTAATTTAGCAGATCATATTTATAAGTATTAGGAGAAATTTTGCCGAGAATAATTCACTATAATTTACCAAATTAATATCTTTTACCACTTTTGTTTAATAATTTTTTTCATAGAAATACCTATCCCAGAATACTTGGATAAGGAAGTTATTATAAAACCGCAAAAGATTTTGCACAATATGTGTTCTTTCCAAAACATTTTTTTTTTTGATGAGTTAAATGTTGAAGAATAAGGAACACATGGACTGAGTTTTTCTACAAATAAAAGGAGTATAAAAATCAAGGATAATTAATTGCTAAAATTTGTTTTGGCAAATTCAGTGTTTGAAAATAACTTCAAATATTAATTAGACCTAGCTGAGCACCACTTAGGCATTGTGTGTGTATACATATAAAACCATATATGTGTAACAATGACAATGAAAGAAGAGTGTCATTAGTTCTCAGATGTTGTTATTATCATGGGTCTATTCCTTCTCATTTATTTTAGTGCTTTGACTATCTTTATTAATTCAATGCAAATGACTTAATTACCCAACATTACATACTTAAATTAATTTAAAGGGATTAAACAATGTAATGCAACTTATAATATTTTACTACTTATTTTTATAATAACCAATGGAGTTACAAATGAAAAATGATAGAAATTTTTTGACCATCACATCTCTGCAAGGTCAGTTTACCACCATTTTCTAATTAAGTAGAGAATTGTCCATATATAACAACTAAGACACATCATAATTCAATTTTATATAATTACATATTTTATATATAGTCCAATATTATAATTCAGTTTTATCATAGAAATTGAAAGTCATTTAACAGACTGACATTTATAGGAGCCTTTTTGTAATAAAAACCCTGTTGATTGGTAAGAAAAAAAAGTGCTATACTATCGTTACATAATAAGTTGTTTATTTACTCTCAGTTGTTTAAAAAAATTAAGTGGTCTTACAGAAAAGTAAGCAAGATATGTAAATTTAAAATATCTGACAGGAGAGAAAAAATGGAGGCGGAGTGAACGGAGCTACACAGACCGTCTCCCAGAACCAAACTGGAATTACAACTATAACACAGACAAATTGACAGGAAAAAGCAACAGAAAAGCAGCTTGCGAGGGCCATACGACGAGGGACACTGACTCACTCCATCCCGGTAGGCTTGCGAAGGCGGCGAGACGGGGGCTGGGAGCCCACGGTCGGCAGCTCGGCAGCGGCCTCAGCTGGGAGCAGCGCCCTCGGGTTACACTCCCAGGCGGCCCCACAGTGCAGCCGGGACAGAGGCTGAAACAGCCACAGCCACTCACCTTGGGCTCCGGCAGAGGGAGGGCAGACAGGACTGGAACGGTGTGGGGACACTCGGGATTTGGAGGGCACTCAAAGCTTTTGCTGAGTGCAGCCACGCAGGACGGTGGGCATATTGCTCCTTCCCAGAGCTCTGGGGAGAGGCAGCAGCCCCTCCCTCGGAGATCCAACCCCACCCTGTGGGCCATTGAAGTGCTAATTGAAGCTCATTAACAACCAGCATCTGCCCCACCCTCGGGAAATCCCCTTGTGCTGAGCACCTGAGGGAGCTTTTCAATCAACTGACAACCCAAAACTCATCAAGTAACCTTGACTGTTAGCCTCCAGGCAAAAAGCTAGAGGGTAACAGTACCTTTCCTGGGCTGGCAACGTTAAACAGGAAAGTAAGACTTGACAGTGGTGTTTAATGTGGGTCATCCCTCACTCATCTAAACCCAGGAGAGGGAGCCACAAACAGCAGAACACCAACACCCACAGGGAAAACTTGACAGGCTCCAGAGCCCACAGTGATAGCCAAAATGGTGAAACACAGAAACAGAAGCCAAAGGAAAGAGCAAGAGACCTCCACTGAAGATGAGAGCAATGTGGAGCAATTAGGCATATTAACAGAGCTAGAATTCAGAGCCATGATCTTGAGGAAGCTGAACAGCATGAGTAAGGACATAGAGACAATGAAAATAAGCCAATTTGAAATTAAAAACCATCAAGAAGAGATAAAAAATGACATATCAGAAATGAAAAACACATTGGAAGGTTTAAAAGCAGAGTGGAGGAAGCTGAGGACCGGATCAGTGAATTACAAGACAGGGTAGAAAAAATCAACCAATCAGAAAAACAATAGGAAAAAACTATTAAAAAACAGGAAGACACCTTAAGAGAACTATGGGACAACTGGAAACGTAATAATATTTGCATCATAGGAGTCCCCGAAGAAGAAGAAAATGAGCAAGTGATAGAGAATATATTCAAAAAAATAGTGACAGAAAACTTCCCCAATTTGGTGAAGGAAGAAGGCATTCAAGTTCAAGAAACACAGAGAGTCCCAAGTAAGAAGAACCCAAACAGGCCCACACCAAGGCACAAACTAATTAAAATGCCAAAAATTAAAGACAAAGAGAGAATCCTAAAAGCAGCAAGAGATAAGCAATAGGTTACCTACAAAGGAAACCCCATAAGGCTCTCAGCTGACTTCTCACAAGAAACACTACAGGCCAGAAGGGAATGGCATGAAATAATTAAAGTCATGAAAAACAAGAATCTGAATCCAAGACTACTCTACCCAGCAAGGCTATCATTCAAAATAGAAGATCAAATAAAGAGCTTCCCAGACAAAAAAAAAGGCTAAGGGAATACATTAGCACCAAACCAGCACTGCAAGAAATGTTAAAAGGACGGCTGTAATTAGCAGGAGAAATGGGAAGAAAAATAGAACCATACTAAACTAAAATGGCAATAAATAAGTACATATCAATAATCACCTTAAACGTAAATGGATTGAATGCTCCCATAAAAAGACACAGAGTAGCTGATTGGATAAGAAAGCATGACACATCTATATGTTGTTTACAAGAGACCCACCTCACAACAATAGACTCATATAGGTTGAAAGTGAAGGGATGGAAAGAAATTTTCCAAGCAAATGGAAAGCAAAAAAAAGCCAGGGTAGCAATTCTCATATCTGATAAAATAGATTTCAAAATGAAGACCATAACTAGAGACAAAGAAGGCCACTACATAATATTGAAAGGATCTATCCAACAGGAAGATATAACCTTGGTAAACATATATGCACCCAATATAGGAGCACCAAAATATATTAAAAATCTTCTGGAGGACTTCCAAGGAGAAATCGACAACAATACAATCATAGCAGGGGACTTCAACACCCCGTTGACAGCACTGGATAGATCCTCTAGGCAAAAAATTAGCAAGGAAACAGAGACTCTAAATGAAGCACTAGACCTAATGGATTTAATAGATATCTACAGAGAATTACACCCCAAAACTACAGAATACACATTCTTCTCAAGTGCACATGGGACATTCTCAAAGATAGACCACATGATAGGACACAAACTAAATCTCTACAAGTTCAAGAAGATTGAAATCATATCAAGCATCTTCTCAGATCACAATGGCATGAAACTAGAAATCAATTGCAACAAGAACATGCAAAGACATTTCAACACATGGAGGCTAAATAGCATGTTATTAAACAATGAATGGGTGACCGAGGAGATAAGGAAGAAATTAAAAACTTCCTGGAAACCAATGAAAATGAACACACAACAACAGAAAATCTATGGGATGCAGTGAAAGCAGTTCTGAGAGGGAAGTTCATAGCACTACAGGCCTACCTCAAAAAACAAGAAAAATCTCTAATAGACTATGTAACCTCACAACTTAAAGAACTAGAAAGCAAACAAAACGAAAACCCCAGAGCAAGTAGAAGGAAGGAAATAGTAAAGATCAGAGCCGAAATAAATGACATAGAGACCAAAACCAAAACAATTCAAAGGATCAATGAAACAAAGAGCTGGTTTTCGAAAAGATAAATAAGATTGATGGACCCTTAGCTAGACTCACCAAGAAACAAAGAGAGAGAACCCAAATACACAAAATCAGAAATGAAAGAGGAGAAGTAACAATGAACACCACAGAAATACAAAAGATTGTTAACAGCTACTATGAACAACTATATGGCAACAAATCCGACAATCTAAGCGAAATGGACAAATTTCTAGAAACACACAGTCTCCCAAAACTAGACCCGGAAGATATAGAAAACCTGAACAGACCAATAACAACTAAGGAAATTGAAGAGCTAATCAAGACTCTCCCAGCAAGCAAAAGCCCAGGCCCAGATGGTTTCACGGGGGAGTTTTACCGAACATTCAAAAAAGAACTAACACCCATTCTCCTCAAAATATTTCAAAAAATTCAAGAAGAAGGAAGACTTCCAAACACGTTCTATGAGGCCAGCATAATTCTAATTCCAAAACCAGAAAAAGACACTATGAAGAAAGAAAACTACAGGCCAATATCCCTGATGAACATAGACGCCAAAATCCTGAACAAAATATTAGCAAATCGGATCCAGAAATACATCAAAAAAATTATTCACCATGACCAAGTGGGATTCATTCCAGGGATGCAAGGCTGGTACAATATTCGCAAATCAATAAACGTGATACATCACATAAACAAAATGAAGAATAAAAACCACATGATCATATCAATAGATGCTGAAAAAGCATTTCACAAAATCCAGCATTCATTTCTGATAAAAACGCTCAGCAATGTAAGAATAGAGGGATCATATTTAGACATAATAAAGGCCATATATGAAAGACCTACAGCCAACATAATACCCAATGGACAGAAACTAAAAATATTTCCATTAAGAACAGGAACAAGACAGGGATGTCCACTTTCGCCACTCTTATTTAACATTGTACTGGAAGTCTTAGCCACAGCAATCAGACATGAAGAAAAAATAAAAGGGAACCAAATTGGAAAGGAGGAAGTGAAACTGTCATTATTTGCAGATGACATGATATTATACATAGAAACCCTAAAGACTCCATCAAAAATCTACTAGAATTAATAAATGAATTTGGCAAAGTAGCAGGATACAAAATTAACATCATCGACGGCATTCTTGTACACCAATGATGAACTCACTGTAAGAAACAACAATGGTAAAAACAATCCCATTTACCATCCCGCCATAGCAGGATACAAAATTAACATCAAGAAATCGACGGCATTCTTGTACACCAATGATGAACTCACTGAAAGAAACAACAATGGTAAAAACAATCCCATTTACCATCGCGCCAAAAAAATTAAGATACCTAGCAATAAACTTAACCAAAGAAGTAAAGGATCTATTTGCAGAAAACTACAGGTCATTGAAAAAAGAAATAGCAGAAGATATAAAAAGTGGAAGCACATACCCTGTTCATGGATTGGAAGAATTAACATCATTAAAATGTCCATACTACCCAAAGCAATCTATAGATTCAATGCAATCCCCATCCAAATACCAACGACATATTTCATAGAACTAGAACAAATACTTCAATAGTTCATATGGAACCAAAGAAGACCCCGAATAGCCACAGCAATCTTGAAAAAGAAGAACAAAGTAGGTGGGATCACAATACAAGATATCAGGTTATAATACAAAGCGACTGTAACCGAAACAGCCTGGTACTAGCACAAGAACAGGCATATAGACCAGTGGAACAGAACTGAAAACCCAGAAATGGACCCAAGGCAATACGCTCAATTAATATTTGACAAAGGTGGCAAGAGCATACAGTGGAGTAAAGACAGCCTCTTTAATAAATGGTGTTGGGAAAATTGGACAGCTACATGCAAAAAAATGAAACTAGACCATCAACTTACACCATACACAAAAATAAACTCAAAATGGATAAAAGACTTAAATGTGACCCGTGAATCCATAAAAATTCTAGAAGAAAATGTAGGCAACAAAATTTTGGACATCATATGGAGCAGAATTTTTACTGATACATCACCTAAGGCAACAGAAACAAAGGAGAAAATGAACACATAGGACTACATCAAACTAAAAAAGCTTCAGCACAGCAAAAGAAACAATCATCAAAATGGAAACACAACCCACTGTATGGGAGAACATCATTGCCAATGATGTATCAGATAAGGGGTTAATTTCCAATATATAGAGAGTGCTCATACAAGTCAATGAAAAGAAGACAAATAACCCAATTAAAAAATGGGCAGAGGAGCTGAATACACCCCTCTTCAAACAGGACATACAAATGGCCAAAAGACATATGAAGAAATGCTCAACATCACTAATCATCAGAGAGATGCAAATTAAAACAACAATGACGTATCACCTCACACCTGTCAGAATGGCCGCCATCAACAAATCATCAAACAACAAGTGTTGGCAAGGGTGTGGAGAAAAGGGGACTCTAATACACTGCTGGTGGGAATGCAGACTGGTGCAGCCACTATGGGAAACAATATGGTGTTACCTCAAAAAATTAAAAATTGAACCTCCATTTGACCCAGTGATCCCACTGCTAGGAATATACCCTAAGAAGCCTGAAACACCAATCAGAAAGAATATATGTACCCCCATGTTCATAGCAGCACTATTTACAATAGCTAAGATCTGGAAACAGCCCAAGTGTCCATCAGTAGACGAATGGATAAAAAAGCAGTGGTACATATACACAATGGAGTACTATGCAGCGGTAAGAAAGAAAGATCTCTTATCCTTTGAGACGACATGGAGTGACCTGGAAAGCATTATCCTAAGTGAAAGAAGCCAAGCAGAAAAAGACAAATACCACATGATCTCACTTATATACGAAATATAATGAACATAACAGTCTGAGGAATACAGTAGAACCAGACACATGGAAGTAGGGCACAGACTGACATCCCTCAGAAGAGGGGGTGGGAGGGGTGGGAGGAGATAAACCACAGAACTTATATGCATGTATGCATGACCAATGGACATGGACTACTAAGCCAGGGATGGGGTGGGAGTGGGGTGGGGAGGGGGTGCCAATGGGGTAAAAAAGGTAAAATATCTGTAACAAAAAATAAATAAAAAATTTATTTAAAAAAATAAAAAATAAAATAAAATATCTGAGATAGGAGGAATTAAAAAATTCAGTGGGGAAAGGCATACACTAAGATATGCCATCAAATAGCATTTCCCAGTTTTCAGAATATGTTCCGTGAGGCAATACCCATGCCAGTGCATTCCACACATCCTCGTGTGCACACACATACACGCACGTATGCACATGCGCGCTTCCTGAGACAAGGCAGCCTGGGAAATACTGCAAAATTCACCTTTTAGAGAAGTCTTTAAAGGCTCTGAGAACATCTGAAGTAAAATTACAAAGCCAGAAAACCTGCTATTCAACTTTATTTCATCCGTAGTTACCCTAACTTATTACACATCAGAGAATTTTTTTTGAGTAATACCTAATGCTATACCTTAGAATTAGTTTGTTTTTTTTTTGTCATCCTGCTGGGACAAAAGGAGACAGAGACCCCTATGAATATTAATTAATTGACTATATATTTTGTAGCTGCTGGCATAAAAAGGGAAATTATTCATTAGCAATTTCTGGTGTCAGTAACATTAAAAAGGAAACTATAAGAAAGCTGTAGGCTCTTATAAAATTGGAGCTTTGACACTGGTTTCTTGTAGCTCCTAAATGAGGTTGGAGCCTGTTGAAACATTGCCCTCTGAATTATTTAGAGTTGAACGAGTACTATAAGCTAAAATATATAGTTAGGTTATTGCAGTAAATTATTTTACAGATACATAGTCAATTTAACTTACAGAATATTTTTCCTTTTTCTTTGCCTTAATGCTCATTCATAATGTGCAAAAATACATAAAAGTACAAAAAACAAAGTGAAAACCATCTTAAATTTTATCCTAGATTGATACATAGATACATCATTGAAGGTGGTTCTATTTGCATGAATATCAGATATGTATATATAAAATATCATTGACCAATTCTTTATACTCATAAGCTTCCAGACATTTCTCATATTTGCACAGAGAAATATATAGAATTATCCAACTAGGCAACATCATGCATATGTGTATGTATATGTATATGTATATGTATATGTATATGCTCATGTGTGTATCTATGGGTGTGTGTGTGTGTGTGTGTGTATGAACAATATTACACATATACATTTGTAACATACTCTTTAAAAAAAATTCAGCTGGATTCATAGCACTGCCATGTATGCAGACTTTTATTTCCCTAAGCAAATTGCTTTCCCAAATCCCCAAATTACTTGTTAATACCTTCTACACTTTTTTCTTACTATCCCAACAAAAACACAACTCAACGATGACCTCATCTTTAATTTCACAGGAAAAGAAAACATAAAATGCATCAGCCAGTAAACCTCACTGCTTTCTTTGAAGTCTACAAAATGCTTGCCCTGGCGTCTACACTTCCCTCTTCTTTTGCGTGCAAGTGGTGGGTGTACTCTAGTGTCTGGATCAGATCCCTCCCCCTGAATTTCATTTCCCCCACTGTCCTTTTTGCACTACCTCTGTCTCCTGAACTTTCCAGTGACCTGCTTTTTTGTTAATAAGCATACTCAAAGAAGCAGTATCACTCTTCTTCACAGCTTCTCCAGATATTATTTTCTTCCTTCTCTTTGCCTCCAAAGTCAAATTCCTTGAAAGCTTTGTGTGTCCTCACTGTTTCCACTTCCTCTCTTCCCAATCACCTTGAATCCACTCTAATCCGGCCTCTCTATTGAGATTTTTTATTTAAAGGGCAGAGGGAGGGGAGGTGCTTTTTCAACCAGCTCTTTTATTAATATTCAACACAGTATCTTATTTTACAGTCTCTTTTCAACAGTTTCTGTGCTCAGCTTCTGTAATTTCACACTCTCCTTATTAGTATTATACTGCAGGTCTCTATTTATATCCCTTTCTCGATCCTTCCCATTCTCCTGAGTAGGGGATATTGATGTTCTTGAAGACTTTCCAAGCCCTCCTCTTTTGCCTCTCCACATTTTCTCCCCATACATTTTTTTCCAGACTCTGGTTTCAATCACCCATAGCATGTTAGCACTTTCTTCCCTGACTTCTCTTCTGAAGGCCATACCACAGAACAAAATGCCCACTTTACCTCTCCACTCAGACATCTCATAGGCTCCTCAAAAGCAACATGATCAAAATAGAATTTATGAAAATCTCCACCAGTCAGGTGCTCTCTCATTTTACCCAGATTTACTGAAAAGTTGCCCCTTTCACTCACGACCCAACTTGCCCTCCCTTGCTATCAGCCCTCATGTCCACTCAACCAGTAAGGTTTGTTGACTCTTTCCCTTAAATAAGTACAGTTTTTTAAAAAAAATTACCAATAATGCCTCTTTCTCTTAGCAGATAAGATTGGAAAGTAAATCGCAATATAGAAGGTGAAACTTTATAGAGACATGTTATCAATTGTCCACTTGTCTGGCATCTTGCTCGCCAAGAAGAAGAATTTCAAGTTTCTTTTTTAATTTTTTTAGTAGGCCTTTTACATCTATCCCCCATTTAGGAAAAATATATGTTGTGCATGAAATATATTGTCAGACGTTGTTTCAGCTTCCGGCAGATTCCTTTTCTGTGCAGTCCCTTCACCATTCTGTGAAGCAACCTTTGTGAGGGAAAGGTACACGCAATGCAACCCTTAGGCCACGAAGGTGGTATCTAAGGGAGGACATTTTTCCATTGTAGTTGCCATTTCTCAAAAAATTTCAAATTTTGTTTATAGAATACACAAAATTTGTGTTATGACCAATGTAAGTCTTGCCTCTATAGATATAAAGAATTTTGGGAAATCATTTTCTTAAAATATATCTGTTGATAACATGTTTTATAACTTTTTTCATTTGAAGGTTTTTGAGCAATATAAATATGGATAGTATTTTATAAGGATTTGTGTGCTGTGATAGTAACTATGTCATATTAAAATTTCTTTATGCTAGATAGGATGGGGCTTGGGGGTGGGTGAAAAGGTGAAAGGGATTAAGAAGTACAAATTGCCAGTTATAAAAAGTCGTGTGGATGTAAAGTACAACACAGGGAACACAATCAATACTATTATAATAACTATCTATAGTGTCAGATGGGTAATACACTTATTGGGATAATCACTTTGTAAGATATTCAAATGTCTAATCACTATGTTGTATACCCAAAAGTAATATAATATTGTATGTCAACTGTAAAAAAATTAGTTTTTAAGAAAAAATTTGGAAAATAGTTAATTTTATTTTATTATTATTTAAACATTTTTATTTATTGATTTTCTTTGAGAGAAAAAGAGAACATCAAATTAGTTGTTCCACTCATTTATGTATTTTAAGTATTCATTGGTTGATTCTTAGGTGCGCCCTGTCTGGGAATTGAACCCACAACTTTGGCATAGGGGGCCAACTGAGCCACCTGGCCAGAACCAAAGTTAATTAAAAATAAAAGTAAATAAAATAAGTTTAAACAAAATTAACAGGAATATAATTACATAAAGTTGAGAAGTACTTCTGTGTACCATAATATGCTCATTTTCAAGTATTAATAGTTTACTTAAAATTGTGTATTTTTATACAGAATTAATTTTGTATTTCCAAACACTTTAAAACTTAGTGGAAATACTTGGAATAAATTGTAACCCAGTTGTATCTGTTAAAACTTTTTTTTTTCTTTATGAGTCTGCGTACCAAGCTACACAAACTTGATGAGGGCAGAGGTTACATCTGTCCTTTTTATGACAGTGCTGGTGCCTAGAGAAATGCTCTGCCCATAATAATGCTCAATAAATACTTGCTCAATGAATATGTATATATAAAATGAAAAGAATATGATGTCTTTGTATCTATATAGACTGAACATTGAAGCTATAATGGGATAATTCACATTTCTCTGAAAATATCAAGCATCTTAATTCTAGAAATAATCTGTTATGATAGTGGCCTCACCTAAATAATAAGGCTATTTGATGACTTTTTAAAAATAAAATTTAACTAAATTTGAAAATTTTGTTCGACTGTTATCGAGGGTAGTGATTCTCAAACTTTAACAGCATCAGAATCTGCTAGAAGCCCCCTCGAAACATTGAGTGGTGGGCCATGCATCATAGAATTTCCGATTCAGTAAGTCTGAAATAGGGCCTGAGAATCTGAATTTCTAACAAATGTCCAGGTGATACTGATGCCACTGATCCAGGAAGCACACCTTGAGCACTACTAACCCAGGGCATCATCAATTACTTGGGATTTAGTGTCACAGTTAATACATGAAGAAGGATATGGAAAAGGAGCAGCAACAAGATAAACTCACTACAATTTCTTTGCATTTTATGTGCACACAGTCAGCACTCAATTAGGTAAAAATAAGTTGTGTAGAATAAAAGAAAATAACTTCAAAAGTTAAGATTTTTGGATTCTAAAACTTTTATAAGTTGCAAGGGCACAGATTTTTAGCATCTTCTGGTGTGCATAAAATAATGTCAGTAGCTATTTGATTTTGTTCAAGATATAAAACTATTAATTATCCTTTAAAAGCCAACACCTAGGACTTTCAATCTGGCCAAGATGACATTGACTTGTTTCACCCTGCTTTTCCCCACTGAGTACAATGGTAATTTCTGAAAATTATGCAAGATGTAACTAAAAGGGAACTCTGAAATGTGCTAAGAGGACACAATGAAATATCACCTTACACCTGTCAGAATGGCTGTCATCAATAAATCAACAAACAACAAATATTAGCAATGATGTGGAGGAAAGGGACCCCTCATGCACTATCAGTGGGATTGTAAATTGGTGCAGCCACTATGGGAAATAGTATGGAGGTTCAACAAAAAATTAAAAATAAAACTACCATATGACTCAGCAATTCACCTCTGGGTATTTATCCAAAGAAATCCAAAACACTAAAAGATATATACATCCCTATTTCAATGCAGCATTATTTATAATAGCCAATATATGGAAGCAATCCAAGTGTTCATCAATAGGCAATTAGATAAAGAAAATGTGAGATATATATATACATACATACAATAGAATATTACTCGGTCATAAAAAATATGAAATCTTACCATTTGTGACTTCATGGATGGACCTAGAGGGTATTAAGCTAGGTGAAATAAGTCAGACAGAGAAAGAAAAGTACCATATTTCCCTTATATGTGGAATCTGAATAAATAAATAAACCAGAAACAAACTCATAGATCAGAGAACAAACTGGTAGTTGGATGTCAGATAGTAGGGAAGTTGGTGAGATGGGTGAAAAAGATAAAGAAATTTATTAGTATAAATTGGTAGTTACAGAACAGTCACAGAGATGTAAAGTACATCATAGAGAATATAGTCAAGAATATTATAATAAATACATATAGTGCCAGGTGGGAACTAGGCTTACCAGAGGATTGTTTTCTAAGTTATATAAATGTTAACCACTGTTCTGTACACCTGAAACTAATATAATATTGAATGTCAACTGTATTTTTTTTCCAAAAAAAGAACAGTGGTAAGAGGAAGGTAAACTGATGTGGGTCCAGGCCTGAATGAACCACATGGCAGCATCAAATAAACCAGTTCTACTAAATAACACCACAAACACAGAAAAGTAAACTGTCTTTGGAACCACAACCCACAAAAGAAGGCAGGGAGCTGTGTGCTAAACCTAAATAGAGTAACCACCTGCTAAAAGAAAAGGTTGAAATGTGACAGAGAGTCTCCTAACAGAAGAGGGAAAATGCCAGGAACCTGGTGAACCCAACCTGAATGAGAAGCTCAAGCAGCTGACTCCAACACCAGGATATATTAGATGCTGGAGTTACCTGACAATGATTTAAAGTGGCTATTATAAAATGTTGGGAAAAGCAATTACTACTTCTCCCCAAAAAGATAAAAAATACAATTTTAGCAAAGAATTAGAAGCTATTAAGAAATAACTACATGGAAATTATAGAACTGATAATTACAGTAACATGAAACACATGGGGAATGGGCTTATAGGAGAGTGTAGATGACAGGTGATAGGATCAATGAACTTGAGCAGTGGTCAAATGAATTTGCCCAATGTGAACAACAAAGAGAAAATAGACTGGAAAAACAGACAGAACAGAAACTTAGAGACCAGCAGGAAATTAGCAAAAGATCCAATGATTGCATCATTAAAGAAGGAGAGTAGGGCTGAACGATTATTCAATGAGCCCTGGGCAGTGTGGCTTAGTTGGTTCGAGCATTGTCCCACACACTGAAAGGTCATGGGTTCAATTCCCCATCAGGGCACATATATCCAGGTTGTGAGATCAATCCCTGGTAGGGGTTAGAATGAGAGGCAACCAAATGATATTTCTCTTTCTCTCTCTCTCTTTCTCCCTCTCCCTTACTATCTCTCTAAAATCAATAAAAAAATATATCTTCAGGTGAGGATTAAAAAAAATTTATTCAATGAAATAATGGCTAAAAACATTGAAATTTGATGAAAGACACAAACCTATAGACTCAAAAAGCTGAGCTAACTTTAAACAGGATAAACACAAAGAAATACAAAAAAGATAATAGTTGAACTTTCTGAAAGTAATGACAAAGAAGAACACCTGGAGATCTGCCATAGAGAAATGACACGTTAACAATAGGGAAATACAAGTTTGAAGAAGAGTGGATTTTTCATTGGAAACAACGGAGAATAAAATGACACAGTGTTTCTCAAGTACTGGAACAAAAAATCAATACCCTGTGAAACTGGCATTCAGGGACGAAAGGGAAATAGGACTTTTCAGGTGAAGGGAAAGTATAGTATGTTTTATTTCACAAAGGTTAAACCTACTCATGAAGGTTATCTAAAAGATGTTTTTTAAATCAAAAGCAATGTGTAAAAAACAAAACAAAACAAACAACAACAACAACAACAACAACAACAAAACAAGTACCCTGCCACATCAGGAAGTAAAAACAAGGATAAAAGGAGAAATACAGGCAGATACAATCGACTCTATTTTTTCTCATGAGTTTCATAAGTCATATTTGATTTGATGATTGAAACAGAAACTGTAATGCAATCTGATACTCAACACGATATTCAAAAGTGGGGGGAAACCTATGTAGTAGCAAAGCTCTGGACTTCAATAGAAGTGGCAAAATGTTGACACCAGAAGACGGTGCTATATCAAGTATGTATGTTGTTACAACCATAGAAATGACTATAAACACTATAAATACATTCCAGTACCTGTAGATCAAGATGAAATTCTAATATGATATTCAAATAAATTATGGAAGGCAGCAAAAGAAAAAAATGAACGAGGACAAGAATAAACTAACAGAATAATTAATGAAATGAGAGACATAAATGCTAATTTTCAATAATTACCTTAAATGTAAATAATATGCACACACTAATCAAAAAGCAGATGCTGGCAGAGTGGATAAAAAGGAATAACCAAACTATATGCTGTTCACAAGAAACTCCCTTCAAATGCAATGATGTAAGTGGGACGAAAGCAAAAGGACAGTACAAGATGTGTCGCATAAACATCAACATGAAGCAGGAGTGGCTATATTCGTATCTGAAAAAGTAGTCTTCAAAGAAAAGAAAATCACTAGAGGCAAAGAGATATTACATAATGATAAAAGTATCGATTCACAAGGGAGACATAATAATTCTAAATGTGTGTGCATCAAGCAACAGGATCTCAAAATGCCTGAAACAAAAACTCAGGGAGCTGAAAAGAAAAGCAGAAATGTCCACAATTATAGCTTAGAGCTGGCACTTTGAAATCTCTCTAGCAGCAGCTGATAGAATAACTGGAGAGAAGATCATCATGGATACACAAAAACTCATCACCACCTTACAGGATCTCTGACAGATACAGAGCTCTGAATGCAACAACAGCAGCATGTACACTTGTTTCAAAGGCCTATAGAGCATTGACCAAAATCAACCATACCCTGGACTCTAAAACAAACCTCAACACGTTTAAAAGCATTGGAGCCAAAGAAGTCATACAGAATGTTCTCTGACCATAATAGAATCAAACTAGAAATCATTAAAGGGAATACAACAGGAAAATCTCTATACATGAAAATTAAACCACACACGTAATTAATAACAGGTCAAAGAGGAAATCTCAAAGGAGATGGGAAAAGTACATGGATCTGGAGAACTATGAAAATACAACCTGGCTGATGTGGCTCAGTAGTTGAGCCACGACTCATGAACCAAGAAGTCACTGGTTCGAGGCTCAGGTTGTGGGCCAAATCCCCAGTGGGGGACATGCAGGAGGTGGCCAAATGATGTTCTCTCTCATGGATGTTTCTATTTCTCTCTCACTTTCCCTTCCTCTCTAAAATCAATGAAGAAAAAAAAAAAGAAAGAAAATACAACATATCAAATTGGTGGGATACAGCTAAGACCACAACGAGAAATCACTGTACACCTATAAGAACAGCTGAAATTTAAAAAGCAGTGACAATACCAACACTGCTGGGAAGTAAAGAAACCAGATCACTTGCACTAGGCCAGTGGCAATGTGAAATGGCACAAACATTCTGAAATCATCTGGCAATTTTGTATAAACCTAAACATGCAATTAGCATTAATCCCAGTAAAAGCACCCAGGCTTATATCCCCAGGTAAATGAAAACTTATTTTCACAGGTAAAACAGAATACAAATTATAGAAAAATTTTATTTGTAGCAGTCAAATCACTGGAAATTGCTCAGATATATTTTTTATCAAATTGATGGTTAAACATACATTCTAGGGACCATTACTAAGCACTACAAAGTAACAAGCTATTGATACATGTAACAACTTTCGTGAATCTCCAGGAAATTATGCCAAGTTAGTGGAAAAAGTTAATTAAAAAATGTTATATACTATGTTATTCCATTAATACAACATTTTCAAACGACAACATTTTAAAAATGAAGAACATAATGTTGGCGGGAAAGGTTAAGGTTCAGGGTAGATGGGTATAGTTACCAAAGGGCAATATGAAGGATTCTTTTTTCAGTTCTTAATTGTGGTGGTAGATACACAAATCTATGCATGGGATAGAACTGTAAATAACTCAACACACACACCAGTACAAGTAAAACTGTAATAATCTGAATAAGATGGTTGAATTCTATCAATGTTGGCATCCTAGTTGTAATACTGTAGTATCATTTTGCAAAATATTAACAACAGGAAAAGTATGTGAATTTACAGTTATCTCAATACAACATTTCAATTAACAAGTACAATGTAACAGACTAAAGCAAAATTATTTTTCAGGGGTCAATCATTGTTCTGAACTCAAGGAACAGAGGGTAGGTGGAAACATGTACATCCAACATCAGCCTGTAAACACAGAACTTAACCTGAAGTCTTAGAACTTCCTTCAAGCACTGTGCAGTCATCCTTCCAGCCTCCCTTGGTTTGCTTCCCACATTGTTCTAATTAGAGAACAATTTCCTCTGCACAGCTGTTTTCAATTTTAATAAACCACACTGAGGTACAGAGAGACAACACAGACTTTCTTATCTTCAGAGAAGACAACCCTCCCTGAAGCCATAAGAGTTAAATCTGTGGATGATTTTCATGAGTGTATTGCAAAAAATACAAAACACTTCCACCAAAAAGGTAACATATCGTACTAGAGAAAAAATATTTATTCGGTAGGCTAATAGTAAGCCAGCCCTTACAAATACTCTTTTCACAAATTAAAACAAGAACAAGCACAAAATAAGCAAAAACTTGTTGACTAAACCTTGAGCTGGATTGACTAATTTTGTAAACTACATAAAATGCAAGCTTAATTCTTGCCTTCATTTCTGTCATCATGGCAACTTCTCAGTTATAAAAATGTTTATTGGTTGTTTCTGATTATAAAAGTATGTGTTCAATTTAGAAATTGAGAGAAGAAAAAAAAAATACAGGGAAGGAAATGAACCCCAATCTCAGTTCTACCACACAAAAGTAACATTTATTATTATTTTGTTTTAATTCCTTCAGACATTTATTTTATTCATATATGAGTGTATTTAACTGACTACATGCAGGTCTTAAGGTCTTTTTTGATGACTTTTCTCACGCATGTAAATCCTGTAACTGTGTCCCTGGTGGACGCTTCCAGGCTTCCTCATCCTATGTCCCAAGTGCTAACTCCCGTTGCCCGGTAACCGCTGTTCTTTTTTTTTAAGTGATAGGAAAGTTTATTTGAAGAATAGACAGTCTCCCCGCAGCAGGGAGGGGAATCAAGTGGGTTGCTGCCGCTATTCTGATTTCTAACCGATAGAATACATTTTGCCTGTTTGGGAATTTCATACAAATGTAATGTGTGCTTCTGGGTCTGGCTACATTAAGTAAGTCAGGCTTGTCCTGTTGCACGTAGCAGCAGTTTGCTCTGTCCCCAGCGGTGGCATATTCTCTTGTGTTAGTACACAGCAGTCCATTTATCTCTCAGATGCTTGGGTTCGTTCCACTGTGGACTGTTATGAATGATGCTGCTTTGATGTTCTGTCTTTTGGTACATGTAGGCTCTCCCATCTACTGTGTACATGTCTGGGAATGAAATTATGGAATAGGAAGGTATACATATGATCGGTTTAAGGTATACATATGATCAGTATACAAATTAAAGAATCCGAAGGTGTACATATGATCAGTTTAAATTGCTACCACCAAACTTTGAGAGTTTCCATGGCTTCCCATCCTTGTTGACACTATATGCCCTTTGAGTTTTAGTCAGCCTGGTGGTAATATAAGTTTAAGCCAAAATAAAAACATTATATAGTATATCTAGAATTTTGAATGCTGTGCATTGCAGTATGTTCATGTGTGTGTACAGGGGGTATTGTGTATGTGTATTTAACCTGTGTATTTTGTAAAAAAGTAAATTTATCAAAAAAATTACCATAATTTGGTGGGCCTTAACTTACAAAACAGTTTTTAAAATAAAGACATTTAAAAGGTATTTTCCTCTGCATTAGAATATGATGTGATATATAAGGTTATGCAAATATAACATAAACTCACTGTAAAATTCCTTTTAATCATTTTATTGTTTTTTAAAATATGTTTTTGTTGATTTTTTTTAGAGAGAGAGGAAAGGAGAAAGAGATAGAAACATCGATATGAGAGAGATACATGGAGTGGCTGCCTCCTGCACGCCCCCTACTGGGGATCAAACCCACAACCCGGGCATGTGCCCTGACTAGGAATCAAACTAGGACCTCTCAGTCCATGGGATGGTGCTCAATACACTGAGCCACACCAGCCAGCCTTGTTATTAATTTTTTTAATTTTTAATTTTATTTTTGTGTGAACATGAATTATTGATAGTATTGATAGTAGAATTAGTATTCTACTATGTTATTAATAAAAAAATTCAAAAAAATCTTCATGTGAAATTTGCCAGAAATGGACATTTAATTACTAAATTACTACATTAAGAACTCTATAATTTTTATTATGTATGTGATATTTTATTGTTTTTGTTTTATCTCTCTTCTTTCTACCTTTATTTTTTCTAGCTTGAGAGATTTCTCCTTTTTCCCCTTATTTATGGTTTTGTTTTTGTACACATATAACACATTTCCTCTGCTGCCAACTTACTCTTATATATTAAAGAGGATACAAAGGGGAATTAAAAAGTTGGCTTTAATCTTCAAGGATATACTTTTTCAAATCTCTCAATGAAAGTTGTAGATGTAAACATATATTTTTATGAACTTGCAAAATTTAAAACTGTCTCATTCAATTATGTAATATGAGCAGTAGAGTAACCGTGAGCAATAAATATTGACGTTTACTAGCTCATGCTAGGGTTCCACTCATAGTAAAAGGTGCTACTAATTACCATTAAAGCCTTTGGTGGTCTGGGATATTTCTACCTTGGAGTGTGTATTTCATTTTATACCTTCTCTGTAGTTATGAGTGAATGAATAGGATCTCAGATTCTGTTGCCAATGTTGGGCATTGTAGGGTTAGTTACATTCACCTGCTTTCCATTTGATATTCACTTGATTTAGAGAAGAGGCCAAATCTACATTTTCACTCATCTGGGGATGTTGCAAAAAGCACCACTACATTGGATGGTTAAATTGCTCATCGTCAATGTGCCTATGGAAACACTTCTGAACTATTCCAACCCAGTCACTTCTTCACTTGTCTTTTAGATGACTGTCCCTACCCCTGACTTTCATTCTTCCCTCACCAGTAAAGACAGACTAAAAAAGAAAAAGAAAAAAACCTATAGCTTTTTGAAGTTGAAAATGCAGTTAATCATGTTGCATCATGGAGATTTTATAAATGACTTTTTAGTAATGCAATTGTTTGGTATCTATTGGATCAATCAAATACAATATTTTTTGTCTGAATGAATAGAAACATTTTGGTTAGTCATCCAGATATTTTGTCTACAAGATATCCCAAACAAAACTTAAAATAATATTTTAAGGTGTGGAAAACGTATTTAATGTGTTCCCACACATACATCTTCCAAGGAAACAAACAAGAAAAACGAGCAGAATTAGATCAATTTCTCAGGCACATGGTGTTATAGTGTGACAAGCCTTTTGGGCTCTTGGACACTTGGCTAAGAGTATATTTTCATAGCTGGTAAGATGAATATTCATAACATGTGAACCTCAACAGGCCCACTGTTCAGTGAGTCATCTTCTCCCCAATCCCCTTTTCCCTTGAATTGAGCAGATCCTTGACCCGCAGCTGGAATGGCAACAGCCCTGATGGAGGAGGAGGGCCAGCGGAAAGTGAGCGCATCATTCCCCGAGGAATATTTTGTCTGGAGCATGTGCTTAAAACCAACCGGTGGTTTAGGCAAAGCGCAGACTAATTGGAGTCAGGAGAGTGGAACCTAGCATCAGGATGTCTTCCCTGATCTCCACTGGGGCCCATGACAGTTTGTAAGTCTCTTTTGTCTGAAAGGGAAATTGACAAAATTGATACAGAGTCATAGTCCTACTGACCCTGGGACAGGGAATTTCACTCAGGAAACCAGAATATTTCAAATAGAAACAAGATGAGGGCTGAATATCTAGAAGCAAATGGAAATCCATTCATCAGTTGGAGTGTGGTAGACAGGAGGGCATTGTATCTGAAAAAGTGAGAACAACTTACCTCTCTTCTTGAAATAAGGATCAGTCCTCAATGCTTGGATATGAGACTAAACCCACCTATCATAAAGATTTCATATTAGAGTGTATATCCTCAGAGAGAGTGTACTATTCTAGAAGAAGAGGGAGCCAGGTTGAAGACAAGGACAGAAACAATGGAGGAGGATGGAGTTAAATATTTGAATTGGAAGCAATAGAGAGAGTTTGGTCATTGGTTGGGCCCCATGTTTTAGAGGGCAGGAGTACTATAGGTTATCTGAGTTTTCTTCCTGGTAAAACCAAATGTATATATTATTTCACACATGTCTTCATATCCTCTACTACCTTTTATCAGAAGATAATAAATGCCTAAAGATTGTAACAATGGTAATTTGAGAAATGGAGTTAAGTTTTAAACATAAGTTGATTCTTTTTATGCATTCATAAAGATGGACGAAATTCTGTCTGCAGAAGGGGCCACGTTGCCCTGTTGTGTGGAGACAAAGTCTGAGAAAAAGGCAAATGTGGGAATCCTGCCACAGTTGGTCAGCAAGGTGGAAATTTTGCGGTCATGCAGACCCCTTTCCTAAGAAGGAACATATGAAAAGCTCCCAAGCATGTTGACTCATTTTTACAAACGGTTCTGGCACCAGCCCTTCCTTTCCACTGTCACTGACCTGATTTTGCTTTTTCCAGGATTAACCCATTCCTCCCCTTGGACCCATCCTGTATATCACTGTCAGATTTATGCTCTAAAAATCCTACTAGTACATTGGTTGCTGAAGAGTCATCACTCTTCTCTTTGGAAATTTTAATCCATATTAGCATTCCATGTCACTATTGTATTTCTGTCCCGTAAATATTTGCTGTTTTGATTTGATATTTCCGTGAGAGACAACTTCCTTGCAACATGCCACAGGTTCTTCAAGAGGCTAACTTGGATGAACACATGTATACATATTCATGCAAAACGAAAATGTTCTCTTTCTTTATAGCCTCTTTAAAGACATCTGGGTCTTCATCCAGGACCTTCATCAAAGTAGATGATGTTGTCTCCTGCAGGTCTTGCAGGTCTGCCTATTTCTGTCCTTAAGTTAGATTGGTACAACGTCAGGCTTATGATGCTGGGAACGAAATGGTGCAGCAATGTAAGCTGCCGCGTGTGGCGCCAGTTCAGCCTTTTCTTGATGAAAATTCCAGGTGGTTTCTACAGGGAATATGCAAGCAATATTATGTTTCTGTATCAAAAGTATGCAAAACCAACCAAACAAACAAGTAAAAAACACTTCTAATTTTTATTATTATACCTCAGTTGGTGTATTATATGCAGCAGTTGGTGCAAAACTGACCAGAGTTTTTTAAAATATATATTCTTATAATTTTGGTTCTGTTTTTTTTAAATGATGCCTTTATTTCCTCGGATTTTTAGGTTGAATGACATCTAAAATGCTGTTTGAACTTGAACATATTAATACATGGTAATGTTTGGGTAAAAGGCAGTGCACAATTTTTATAACAGAATTTAGGCTTTCAGTTGAATTGGGGCTTAATGCAGTATCTAAGCACTGTCTTGAGTGGTCAGCTTGGTGTTGAATTTTAAACTGCATTTCACAATTGTTGCCATGGGTGTGAAAAGGTAGAATAAAGAAGCTGTCAAAGTATAAAGATACTTAGTTTTTCAGACTTCTTCAGGGGGAAAGTGTGAGCTTTAAACAAACGTTTTAAACATTATAACTAATTTTGACATTTTAGTACATGCTTTATTAGTGCAAGACTAGCAAAATGTTTTAAAGATAAGTTCGCATCTTTTCCCAGTGAAATAGTAAAAATTTATTGCTGGTAGAAAGAAGCATGAACATTTTAGCATCATATAAGACTTTAATAATAGCAAAAGTTTTCTTACCAAAGAAGATACCGATGCTTAACATCTGGGAATTGCAAATAAATAACAGTGAGATACCACTACACCTATTAGAAATAAAACACTGAGATACCACCAGAACATGGAACTGACAGCACCAAAAGCTGGAGAGAATGTAGAGAAACAGGAACCGTATGCATATCTAGTGGGCATGAAAAATGGTACAGCCACTGTGAAAGACAGTTTGTCAGCTTCTTACAAAATGAAACAATCTTACCATAAAATTCAACAATGTGATCCTTGGTATCTACTCAAAGGAATTAAAATTATGTCTACACAAAAACTGCACAAGGATGTATATAGTAGCTACATTCATAATTGCCCAAACCTGGAAGCAATTAAGATGTCCTTCAGTAGGTGAACGGATGAATCAACTGTGATACATCCAGACAATGGCACATTATTCAGCACTAAATTTCCTCATTCCCCCCATCCTTTGCCCACCTCTACTCAACCACCACCCCACCCCCTTTTCTCTGGTCATTACCACACTGTTTTCTATGTCCATGGGTTATGCGTATATGTTCTTGGGGTAATCTCTTCATCTTTTATCCAGTCTCCCCCCACACTCCCTCCCCTCTGGAAACTGTTAGTCTGTTCCATGTATCCATGTCTCTGGTTTTTTGTTCTTCAGTTTATTTTGGTCATTAGATTCTACATATAAGTGAGATCATATGGAATTTGTCTTTCTCTGGCCAGTTTATTTCACTTAGCAAAATAATCTCCAGGTTCATCTATGCTGTAGCAAAAGATAAGAGTTCCTTCTTTTCTACAGCCCAATAGTATTCCAATGTGTAGATGCACCACAGCTCTTTTATCCACTCATCTACTGATGGGCACTTGGGCTGATTCCAGATCTTGGCTATTGTAAAGAGTGTTGCTATGAACATAGGAGTACATGTATTCTTTTCGATTGGTGATTCGGGATTCTTAGGATGTATTCCCAGAAGTGGGATGGCTGGGTCAAAAGGCAGTTCCATTTTTAATGTTTTGAGGAAACTCCATACTGTTTTCCACAGTGTCTGCACCAGACTACATTCCCACCAGCAGTGCATGAGGGTTCCCTTTTCTCTACATCCTCACCAGCACTCATTTGTTGACTTATTGATGCTAGTCATTCAGACAGGTGTGAGGTGATATCTCACTGTAGTTTTAACTTGCATTTCTCTGATGATTAGTGATGTTGAGCAATTTTTCTTATGTCTATTAGCCATCCGTATGCTCTCTTTGGAGAAGTGTCTAGTCAGGTCCTTTGCCCATTTTTCAATTGGATTTTTTGTTGTGTGTGTGTGTGTGTGTGTGTGTGTGTGTTGAGCTATATGAGTTCTTTATAAATTTTGGATATTAACCTTTTATCAGATCTATAGTTGGCATGATGATGGTATTTTAATACAGGCTTATTGATTGTAATAAATGTTCCACTCTTGTGGGTGATATTGATAGTGGGGGAGGTTGTGCGTGTATGGGTGCAAGGGACATATGGGAAAGCTCTGTACCTTTCTCTCAATTTTTCTGTGAACCTAAAACTCCTCTAAAAGTAAAGTCTATTTTTAAAAATAGCACAAGTTATATCAAAATGTCCTTGCTATTATTAAATAAAGGTACATGAAATATTGTCTTTTTATCCAATGATTGTGTACCTTTTTTGCATCCAAAAATCCCATTATATGTTTTAAAAAAAAATGAACTGGTAAACTTTTTAGAACTATTCATTAAAATAACTTTTCCAAAATTATTAAAGATTTTATCCAGTTTGGACTGCATACCTAAAACCGAATTCAATTTATTTTCAAAAGACTCCACTAGCTCTGAAGATCCAGACAATGTCATTTCAAAGGTCTGTTTTCCATATGACATCAAAACCTAACTTTCATTAGTAATCATTCACGGTGGCTTGGGACACATGCTGAAGATTAAACACACACACAAATTGTAAAATTTCATAGAAATAATTCCTTTCCTTGTGTCATAAATTATTACTATTTTTTAAAATGTCATCTGTAATTTTGTGGACTAATATGAGGCATGATGCTCTGGTGTATTTTGAAAGTGAAATAGAGAAGGACTAGATTTTCTAGCTGTGGGTGACTGGAGCCTTCAATCTGCATTCAAAGTATTTTTGGCAAAGAGCCAAAGACTTTCCATGTAGCTCTCTTTTAAGAAGTCTTGACTGTGCAGTACCTCGTGGTATCCTAATGCTCTTTCCCCATTTGATTAATAAAATATTTGAATGATCAGAGGGTATCAGGAGTAGGCCAAACATGAATTTCCAAGTTCGGAATATATTCACCCGCACACACTTGGTGTGCACTCTTGTATGTGTTTGATCCCATGCCATTTCCACCATCCATGTTGTTCTCCTTTTCATCTCTGTGGTTTAGAAATCACATAGATTCTCATCCTCAAAGAATATTAGAAGGATGATTTAGCAATAGATATGGAACTTCCCAAATCTCAGGTCTTTCCTATGGAGTGAACAATATGGAATTCCTTAAATTCCTTATTGCCTTCATACCTATTTGTGTTCCAGATCATGGTTGTTGTAAAAGTAGCAATCAGTAGCAGCCCACACCAGGTGTCTGGAGGCCAGATAGTAACGGACTCTGCCCAGTTCCTATTCTGACTGGCGTGATCAGAAGAGGAATCCATCACATACTTCCGCTGGCCTGACTTTGTGTGATGTCAGTGTTGTAACAAGTGACCTCCAAAGCATTCGGCCTACTCAGCTCTAGGTCACAGGAAGTTATCAAATAATAAGATCTAGACTTGGTTCCCTAGTCGACCCGCAAGAGTTAGGAGAGGAAGGTTGGGTTTTTTAATAGCATCATCTTTTGAGATAAAAAAATATATATCTAATTGAGATATCTCTCTATATTATACTATTCAAAATGCCTTTTAATTCCACAGTGTATTATAGCACAAAAACACTTCTTTTAATTAGCCCACCTTTCAAAATATGTTTAAAATATATTTTAAAGAGCCTAAACATTGAATTATTAAATGTTGTTTTACAACATTTTATAGAAAGAAAATTTTCCAGGCTTATTTATTTATTATATTTTATTAATTCTGAAATATGTTATATTTCAAACATATCACAGTAAAAAAAATACATAATAAAGATATGGTTTTAAGAAGAACATTAGGCCCTGGATGATCTGGCTCAGCGGTTGGAGCATCAGCCTGCAAACTAGAGAGTCCCAGGTTTGGTTCCCACTAGGGGCACATACCAAAAAAAAACCACAAAAAACATTAGAACAGATGTCCTTGTACCCACCATCCAACTTTAGAAACAGAATCTTACCAAGATCTTTGAAGCCCTGATGACATATCTAAACATCCTCTTCAGAGGTAACATATGTGTCCTAAAGATTGTGTATATTATTATTTTGCTTTGCATTAAAGGTTTAACTCATATGTATCCCAATAAAACATATTATTTAGTTTTGCATGTATTTGAAATTTTAAAAAATGAAATCATGCTGTATTTTCTTGTCTGTAACTTGCTTTTGAAAAATTCTTTATCATATTTGAGGAAGTCACTTTTACTGATGTCTGTGCCCAGTTCATTTATATCCAAAATAGTCCATTATAGAATTATAACAAAATATACTTGTTCATTTTTCTTATCAGTCAATGTTTGGGTTGTGTTCTTTCTTTCTTTCTTTCTTTCTTTCTTTCTTTCTTTCTTTCTTTCTTTCTTTCTTTCTTTCTTTCTTTCTTTCTTTTTTGTCACACAAAGCTTAAATGCTTTTTAGCACATATGTGTAAGTTATCCTTATAATATGTAGGAAACATAAATCTTATTTCTTTAAGCACATCTCTAAATTCAATAGGAGATTCAAATTGTTTCCTAAAAGTTATGCCAATTTATATTCCTGACACTGAGCAAGAGTTGATATTGTCAAATTTATATTTAAATCCCAAGCTGGTGGTTGTAATATTGTATTTCCCTGGGATTGTATTTGCATTTGCCTGATGATTAATGAACCTGAGCATCTTTACAAGATTCCCATTGTTTTTTGTGAGTTTTTTAATATATATGTATAGTTGATTTTGTGTAAAATTCCTCTTTTGGTACTCTAAAAGTTTTCTTTTAGGTTTTTCTCTTCCCCCCATATTTATTCCAAAAGTTTAAAAATTTATTCTTCATGGTCATGTCTTTAATGCATCTAAAATAGATTGTTTTGGGCATGGCATAAAATAGATATCTAAAAATTTTCACATTTAGATAAGTAATTATTAGCATGCTATTGAATAGCTCAAGTTTTTCATTATGAGCTGCAATGTCACCTGGCTTAAGCTTCTGTTTAAGCCTTGGTCTAGTTTGCAGCTCTGTTCTTTCATGGTGTATTTTTCTGCTCTTGAATTCTCCTAATCATTATTACTTTCTATTACTTCTTGATACCTAGTGAAGGGAGATACCCCTTCACCTCAACCTGGTTCTTCTTCAGAAGGGTATTGGATATTATTGGCCCTTTGTCTTTTCATGTAAAGTGACAAATAGCTGGAACAATTTATGAAACAATGACTGGAATTTTGTTGACTTAAACCAACTCTATGGAACAATTTGGAGATAATTGAAAATGTTATGGGATTGAATTTATATAACATCATGACGAAACTCTTCATGTATTAGCTATTTTCAAAGATTTTTGTATTAAAATAATTTTATAGTATTATAATTAATACATATATAATATGGTATATTAATTTATGTGATTGTTTCACATATTTAAAATAATAATTCACTTTTACATATCAACTATAATTAGGTTTTCTTAAAAACTGTATCCTTAAAATTTTCATTGTTTGTTGCTGACATCTTTCTTGTTTATTTCTACGTCTTAATACTGTTAATGTGCTTTATTTTATTATTTTTATTTTTATTACAGCTGTTTCTTCTTTTTTCCCCTACACCCTCCTCCTGATACTGCCCCCCAACCCCAGCTTTGTTGTCCATGTGCATTGGTTACGCATATGTGCATATAAGTTCTTCGGTTTATCTCATTCTTCCCCTGTGCCCTGCTCCTCTGAGGTTTGTCAGTCTGAACTATATTTCTTTCTATGTCTCTGGGTCTATTTTGATCATCAGTTTATTTTGTTCATTATATTCCACACATAAGTGAGATCATTGGTAGTTGTCTTTCTCTAATTGGTTTACTTCTCTTAATATAATACTCTCCAGGTCCCTCATGTTGTCTCAAAGGATAGATCTTTCTTTCTTACAGCTCAGCTGCATAGTGTTCCATTGCATATATGTACCACAGCTTTAAAAAAATTTTTTTTCTTTGTTGGTTTTTTAGAGAGAGAAAGGGAGAGGGAGAGAGAGAGATAGAAACATTGATGAGACAGAACATTGATTGGCCACCTCCTGCATGCCCCCCTCTGGGAATCGGGCCTACAACCTGGGCATGTGTCCTGACCCAGAATCGAACTGGCAACCTGTTGGTGCATGGGTCGATGCTCAACCACTGAACCACACTGGCTGGACTATACCACAACTTTTTTATCCACTCATCTATTGATGGACACTGAGGCTGTTTCCAGATCATATCAATTGTAAATAGTGCTGCTATGAACATAGGGGTACATATTGGTGTTTCAGGCTTCTTAGGCTATATTCCTAGAACTGGGATCACTGGGTCAAATGGCAGTTCAATTTTTAATTTTTTGAGGTAGTACCATATTTTTTTCCATAGTGGCTGTACCATCTGCATTCCCACCAGCAGTGTGTTAGAGTCCCCTTTTCTCCACACCATCGCCAGCATTGTTTGAGGATTTGTTGATGGCAGCCAATCTGGCAGGTAAGAGGTGATACATCATTGTTGTTTTAATTTGCATCTCTCTGATGATTAGTGCATTGAGCATTTTTTTATATGTCTCTTGGCCATTTGTATGTTCTGTTTGGAGAGATGTCTATTTAGGTTCTCTGCCCATTTTTATTTTATTTTATTTTTTTTCCTAAATTTTTTATTTATTTTTTTGTTACAGATATTTTACCTTTTTTACCCCATTGGCACCCCCCTCCACACCCCACCCCCGCCCCATCCCCGGCTTAATTGTCCATGTTTATTGGTCATGTATACATGCATATAAGTTCTGTGGTTTACTCTTCCCACCCCCCAACCCCCCCACCCCCTCTTCTGAGGGATGTCAGTCTGTGCCCTACTTACATGTTTCTGGGTCTACTGTATTCCTCAGACTGTTATGTTCATTATATTCCGTATATAAGTGAGATCATGTGGTATTTGTCTTTTTCTGCTTGGCTTCTTTCACTTAAGATAATACTTTCCAGGTCCCTCCAAGTTGTCTCAAAGGATAAGAGATCTTTCTTTCTTACTGCTGCATAGTACTCCATTGTGTACATGTACCACTGCTTTTTTATCCATTCGTCTACTGATGGACACTTGGGCTGTTTCCAGATCTTAGCTATTGTAAATAGTGCTGCTATGAACATGGGGGTACATATATTCTTCCTGATTGGTGTTTCAGGCTTCTTAGGGTATATTCCTAGCAGTGGGATCACTGGGTCAAATGGAAGTTCAATTTTTAATTTTTTGAGGTAACACCATATTGTTTTCCATAGTGGCTGCACCAGTCTGTATTCCCACCAGCAGTGCCCATTTTTAAATTAGGTTCTTTGTCTTCTTTTTGTTGAGTTGTGTGAGTACTCTATATAGTTTGGAAATTAACCCTTTATTTGATGTATCATTGGAGATTATGCTCTCCCATAGAAATGGTCCCCCGTCCATTTTTTTCCATCCCTTCACTTTCAATCTATATGAGTCTTTTATTGTGAGGTAGGTCTCTTATAAACAACATATATATGAGTCATGCTTTCTTATTCAATCAGCTACTCTGTGTCTTTTGATCAGGGCATTTAATCCATTTACATTTAATGTTATTATTGATATGTACTTATTTATTACCATTTTTGTTTATTGTGGATATATTTTTCTTTATATTTCTTCTACTAATTGTAGAAGTCCTTTTAACATTTCTTGCAGTGCTTATTTGGTGCTAATATATAACCTTAACTTTTTTTTTTTTTTGGTCTGAGAAGCTCTTTATTTCACCTTCTATTTTGAATGATAGCCTAGCTGGATAGAGTAGTCTTGGATTCAGATCTTTGTTTTTCATCCCCTTGATTACTTTGTTTCATTCCCTCTGGCCTGTAGTCTTTCTGTTGAGAAGTCAGCTGAGAGCCTTATGGGGGTTCCTTTGTAGGTAACCTGTGGCTTATCTTTTGCTGCTTTTAGGATTCTCTTTGTCTTTAATTTTTGGCATTTTAATTACTATGTGTCTTGGTGTGTAGTATTTGGGTTATTCTTACTTGGGGCTCTCTGTGCTTCTTGTACTTGTATGCCTTTTTTCTTCACCAAGTTAGGAAAGTTTTCTGTCCCTATTTCTTCAAATATATTCTCTAACCCTTACACATTTTCTTCTTCTTCTGGAACTACAATGATGCAAAATTTGTTATGGTTCATATTGTCCCACAGTTCTCTTAAGCCATCTTCCTGTTTTTTAATTGATTTTTGTTTGTTTATTTGTTTCTCTGATTGGGTGATTTTTTTCTACCCTGTATTCTAATTCACTGATCTGGTCCTTGGCTTCCTCTACTCTGCCGGTTACTCTTCCAGTGTGTTCTTTATTTCTGCTATGTCGTTTTTCATTTCCAGTTGATTGGTTTTCAATGTTTCTATATCTTTACTCATGCTGTTGAACTTCCTCATTATCATCACTATGAACTCTACCTCTTGTAACTTTCCTAACTGTATTACATTTACCTCTTCTTCGGCAAAATTCTTTTGTTCTTTCATTTGGGATTGTTTTTTTGTTTCACCATTTTCGCTGTCTCATTTTGGGTTTTGAAGTGTGCCAAATTTTCCCTGTGAGTGTTGGTGTTCCACTGGTTGTGGCTCCCTCTACTGGGTTTGAGTGAGTGTGGAAGGACCCATGTTAAACATCACTGTCAAGTCTTACTTTCCTGGGTAGATTTTTAAGCCAAGAAAGGTTCAGTTATCCTCTAGCTTTTTGCCTGGAAGCTATTTGTCTCAATTACTTGATGAACCTTGGGTTGTAGCTCTCAGCTGGATGAAAAAATCCCTCAGGTGTTCAGGGTAAGTGGATTTCCAGCAGGTGGGGGAGATGCTTGCAGACTGTTAATGAGCCTCAATTTGCATTTCTTTGGCCTGACCAGGTGGTGCTAAATTCCTGAGTGAGGAGCTGTTGCTTCTCCTCAAGGCTCTGGGAAAGGGCTCTGTGAGTAAGATGGCTACTGTCCTGTGAGGGAGTGACTCAGTGTAAAAATCCCATTGCCCTCCCAGCTCTCCAAGTTCCTAAGTCTCCACACAGTTCCAGTCCAGTCTCCTTTCCCTCTGCTGGAGCCCAAGGTGAGTGGCTGTGGCTAATTTAGTGCTTTGTCCCGAGCCTCTGCACTGTGGAGCTGGCTTGAGATTTTAACCCTGAGGGAGCTGCTCACAGCTAAAACAGCTGCTGTCCATGGGCTCCCAGCCCACCCTCTTGTGCTTCTGCAGTTCCTACCAGGCTCGATTTAGTGTCTTTGTCCTGTCCCTGGTTATACAGGTTCTCTACACCAGCTTTTCTATTGATTTTTCCCAACGATTTGTCTTTATTTTAGTAGTAATTCAAGTTTGGTTTTAGGAGATGGTCTGTGTAGCCTTCATTCACTCTGCCGCCATTTTGGAATCTGAATGTGCTTTATTAATTCTAATTATATGCTTATATTTTGGACTAAAACTATCATGTTATTCCCACATAAAGGCATATATATATATATATATATATATATATATATATATATATTCTTTTTTAATCTTTATAACTTTTCTAATCATACTGTAATAGCCAAGATGTCCAGGACAGTGGCGAAGAGAGGTAAGCACCCTTGTCTTGTGCACAGATTACTTGACTGTGAAGTAAATATTTACATTTCACCTTGAAACACAAGTTTGTTACATGTTTTTTGTTTATTTATTTATTTATTTTTGCATATGACTAATGTTTATTAGATTAAAGAGGTCTTTTCTATTCTCAATCTGCTAACATTTTTATCATGAGTGATTGTTTAGTTTTATTACATACCTTTTCTGCATTAATAAGGTGAATATTTGGCTTATTTCTATCCATTTATTAATATAATAAATTATGTTAATTATTTATTTTATGCTGAAAAACTTGCTGGGGTGATCCTACTTTTTTTTTTTTTAAATTTACTTATGAGGTTGGACAAAAATTTCCTTACCTAACATATTGTGTTTTTCTCGTTGTTGTAGTAAGACATCATTTGTCTCAAAATATTTTAAAACTATTTCTTTTTATCCTATTTTCTGGAAAGATTTCTGTAATAGTAATTATGTTTTCTGTATGTTTGGCAGATTTTACAAAACTCTCTGAGATGATAGTCGTAGTGAAAATATTGTGAATTACTGAGTTAATTTTGTTAATGATACAGGAATGCCTATGCTTTTTTTCTTCTTGAGGTAGCATTCTGTCAGAATGATTTGAAATATCTAGTTGTTTGCTTATTCATATTTTTAATCTCCTAACTGGATTTTTTGTGTTTTGTTTGATGCAACATTTTCAAATTTATTTTATGTATGTCTTTTGTAAAGAGCATATGGCTGGATATTTTTAGTCAAGGCTGATAATCTTTATTTTAATGGGATGATTCAGTTCTTTCTCATTTATGGTGTTTACTATATATTTAGATTATTTCTATCATCTCATTTCTGCTTTTTCTATATTTTACTTCATGCAGCCACTGTATGAATTGTTTGAGGAATTTGTTTTCCCATTTTTATCTACTGTTTTAAAAGTTACAAATTATAAATTGAATTTCTGTTTATTTAAGGTTGCCACAGAAATTTAACATGTGCATTTTGGTTAATTAAATAAAAATTTAAGCATTAGTAACACCACACTCAGATAGTTTAAGAACCTTACCATTATTTTAACTATGATCAGCTTTTGCAATTCACATTCTGTTTTTTTCCAATAGTTTGGTCTTATTTTAATGTCACAAATTAGATATTATTGTATTGCTTCATACTAACAATGCATTTTTAAACCATTATCACACAGTCTTAACTTTCATTGCTCTCCACATGTATTCACATCGTGTACCTAGAATCCTTTTGCTTTTTTCTAAAGTGTATTCTCTAAATGTTTTTCTTATGAGAGCTTATTGGTGATAAACTCAGTTTTTGTTTGAAAGAATATATGTTTATTTTGTTCTCATTCTTGAGTTCACTGAATATAAAATTCCATGTTGACATTATTTTTTCTTAGTGCCCACTGCATTCTGGCATTAGCTGTTATTGATGAGAAGTCTTCTCTCCATTGAATTGCCATTCCTCTGTGGGTAACTTGTTGCTTATGTTATTATGGAACATAAAATAAATTCACTGCCTTTGGTGCTGTATGGTTTGCCTACAAGGTTTACAGCTAGGAACTTCAGCGGGCTCTCTGGATTTGCATTTCAAAGCATGATCAGCAGTTGTCTCTTGGACTCTTGCATCTCCCCATGGTCTCTATTTTCTTTCTGAAGTCCAGTTTGATGTATGTTACACATTCTCAGTCCATCATCCATGTTACTGCATCTTTCCTTTCTTATAATACCTCCATTTTCATTTTTATCTGGTTTATATTCAGATATCTATATCTGAATCTTTATGTCCATATCTCTATTTATATATTTAGATATATTTATCAGTTCACTACGTTTGTTTGTTTACACTGACCCACATACTTGGTTTTGGAGTCAATTACCATATTGTTTTTAATCTCAGTGACTTTTTTATTTGTAAAATTTCTCTAGCTTCTTTTTCAAGTCTGTTCCATCATTTTAGCAGCCTTTTACAATTTGCTTACATTTTTTATATATTAAAATATTTCCAGTGTTTGGAGTCCAATACTTAATATTTCTTCATGGAGTGTTAGGGTACTTTATTCTAGAGAGATATTATGGTTGCTTCTTTGAGGTCCTTATACTATATATGGTTCTAACCTGGCACTAGTTTACATTAAAATAACATTTTTCTTTCAGCCTATAAAGTACCTTGTACTACCAAGGGTCAGCTAGAGGTGATAAGGTTTTTCTCTTTTCAGATACCAGGGCCAAGACCTGGAGAAGCCACTTCCCCTGAAGTCTTCACTTTCATTTTGTGTCGTGTTCACCCACTAAAAACATCACTCTTCAGGTATTCCAGATGGAATGCCCTGGCAAGGGAGAGTAAAGAGGTGCTGAGCTCCCTTCTGATTTTTCAGAAGCCCTAGGCTGTCTCCTGCCTCCATGCTTTTCCCACGCCTGCCCTGGGTCACTGGGGTCCAATGGTACTGAAACAGCAGTTCTTGATTCAGTTCTTTCTTATTTCTTGGAACTCATGTTCTCTACCATTGTAGGGCCTTTGGAGTTGTCTTTATTTTCTGCTAACTGTGTGATGCATTAATAGAGATTTCAAATATATATATAATCTAGTGTATTTATCTTTCTAAATCTCTTTCTTCCCCTCTCCCTTTCCCTCTCCCTCTCCCTTTCCTTTCCCCCATTCTCTCTTTCTCATGTATACATATACATAAAATACTTAATATATTAAGTATGTACTTTTTTGGATGTTTTGGTGAATCTTTCATCATGACAGATTGTGTACTTTTCAATAAAATTCAGTGGCATTTTTAATTAATTTATATCAAATATGATTTTTGCAGGCTGTAGTAATTATTTTAAATTATGTGCACATTTTATACATCTGGATTTCATATTTCTTTCTTTATCCATTTTTCAAAAAAGTCTCAAGCATAGCAGGGAAGCGATAGCAGCAATTGCATGTGTTAACACTGTCACACTAACGCAATTACTATTGCAAAGATCTTTGCAATTACTATCAGATCAGATTATTATTTTTTATTCAATTTAGATAAAAATAATCTAGACACTCTCTTTTTACTTTTTTATTTATTTATTTTAGAGAGAGAAGAGAGAAAGAGATAGAACCATCCATATGAGAAAGAACCATGGATCGGCTGCCTCCTGCCCACCCCACACTGGGAATTAAGCCTGCAACCCGGGCATGTGCCCTGACCAGCAATTGAACTGGGACCACACAGGCCGGGCTGTTCTTACTTTCTAAGGGATATTTTGTATAATCAGCACTATAGAATATATTCTGTCATATTTATTTCTACATGTACATCCACATCAAACCTCACCTTTTTTCTAAAGAAATTATTTTATGTTATCCTAGGCTATCTTGATATAAACGTTTCACATTATTTTATATAATTACTGAAACATTTCAAACATGCCAAAAATGCAGAAAATAGTACCTGATATACTTACATATTCTCCACCAAGATGAAAAAATTGTCAACAGTGTGCTTTATATTCCTCACACATGCCACATACTGTTTATCTCTCTATCCTTCTGCATTTTTGTATTTATGTATCTTTTTTAAGAAACAAAACTGCAAAGATACAGCTAAAACTTCACATGAGCCTTTCACTCCCCGTTGCACCTCGGAATTAACCTGTTTAAATATGTTTACCTTTCCTTGATTTCTGTATGGACTTCTAGTATGTAGATAAGCATCCATAAATAAATACTGCAGTTTTTTAGAAACGTATGTACACTTTATTCTTATTTATAAGTTTTTGCAACTTTGTTTTCTCCACTATACTTCATAATTGTGAGGTTTTAACTATGCAAATATAGATTCGGTTCATTCATTTTAGCTGCTGGATGGAATAGCATTGTGTGAATAAACCAGGCTATAATGTAGTCACCTTCTAAATGACAGTTCAGTTGTTTCCACTATTTCAAACATTACTACAGAGAAAAGTTCTGTACATGTAAACTAATGAACATGTATGACATTACAATCTAAGATCCGTAATTAACCTAAAGAATGACTGGTTTAGAATATATGCAATATTCTAAATATATACAATATCTGAAGCTATTGTACCAATTTTTTCTCCCTGAAACAATGTACAGTCAGTCCTATTTCCTTCACTGGGGCCAAGTGTTATCTGATTTCTTCATCTTTGCCTGCATTGTGGATATTAGTTGTATTTCACTCTGGGCTTATTTGTATTTCTCTGATTTCTAAGGAAGCTGACCACCAACTTTTTTATGAGCTTATTAGCAATTCCATTTTTTAAAAAATAATTTTTATTGATTTTTTTAGAGGGACGGATAGAAACATCAATGTGACAGATAAACATCGATTGACTGCCTCCTGCACACCCCTCACTGAGTTTCAATCCTTCAACTTGGGCATGTGCCCTGACTGGGACCTCTCAGTCTATGGGATGACACTCAATCCACTGACCCACACTGTCCAGGCTTCATTTTTTAATTCCATGACTCTTCTTTTAATCTATTTTCCCATCATTTTTTAATGTATTTGTAGGAGTTCAATATAGTCTGTATAATAATCTTTTCTTGCTCATATAGGCTATAGACATCTTTGTTTAGTGTGTGGTTTATTTTATTCAGTTTTTTTATTTTATGTTTTTTTTTCATGGAGATGTTTTGAATTTGGATCAGATCAAATTTATCAACCCTCTTTTATTCTTCATAATATGTAGTTACAAAGATTTACCTAAAGAAAATTTCTCCTTCCCCAAATGTCACAAAAATGTTTTCTTACTTTGACTTGAAAATCATTATAATTTTTATGTTTATATTGATATTTTTAGTTTATTTGGATTTTATTTCTCTGTAGGTTGTGAGGTAAGGATCTAATCGAATGTGTATTTATAATGAATAGCCAATTTTCTTCTAACCACAACTTGTGAATAGTCCCTCCTTTAACTTCTAACACCTATTTACATTATTTTAGTCTTTGTAAGAGTGGAGCTCCAGTGTATAACTGAGTCCCTTCATGGTTTTCAGTTGTATTTCATTGGTCTGTTTTTCTGTCCCTCCTCTGGGAACTTTGTTGTCCATAGCATTTTACTAAGTATTGATATAGCATAAAGTGAGTCTCCCATTATTCTTTGAAGTGTTCTTAACTATGTATTTTTATTTTTTTGTTAGAGAAGCAATAAAATGGAGTTTAGAATCCTGTTCTGACACTGATTCTTTGGCCAAGTTGCTTAACCAATCAGTTCCTCTAAATGTAGATGATATTGTCACATCCTAGGGGTTTTATAGACTCCAAGGAGTTACTGTATTTAAAGTACTTAGCAAAGCATCTGGCATTTAGTAAGTGCTATATTTTGCACCTCAATTTTTTTTATTCTACATAAAAGTCTTTCAGTTAGTTATATGTATTCTTATGTATTTTGGGGGGCTACTAGTTTATATCTTTTTTTTATCCTCACCCGAGGACATTTTCCATTTCTTGTTCAGGTAGAGTGGAGGGAGAGAGAGAGAGAGAGAGAGAGAGAGAGAGAGAGAGAGAGAGAGAGAAACATTGATATGAAAGGGACACATCAAGTGGTTGCCACCCTCACAACCAACCAGGGCCAGGGACAAACTGCAACCGAGGTACATGCCCTTAGTGGGAACCGAACCCGGGTCTCTCCGGACCGCAGGCCGAAGCTCTAACTGCTGAGCCAAACTGGCCAGGGCACTAGTTTATATCTTTTAAAATCATGTTTTCCAACTGTTGTACTAGTGTTTGTGAATACTATAAATTTTGTGCACTGCCACAATGGATATACTTCTCTTATTTGTTGTAATATTATTTTCTGTAACCTATTTTTTAATTTTGCAAGTATAAAATTATATGTTTGGTAAAATATTAGAATAATACTATTCTTTTCTAATCTGTATAATTGCTATTTCATTTGTGTATATTATTACATTATCTACAACCTCAGTGATGTTTAATAGAAGCTCTGGTAATGGACTGATGACTTGTTTTGCTCCTAACTTATAGTGGAGATGATTCTAGATTATACCATGAAGTATTACAGTTACTGGAGACTTGGAATGTAACATCTTTGAGTTAAGGAAAACAATCTCTTGTAGTCATCCTTCCCTAAAGCTTTTGAGAACAACCTTCCTCTCACTATGTGTAGGTGTTAAATTTATCAAAGATTATTTTAATCATAAAAATTACCATATTTTAATCTTCTGAATCTCTTAATGAGCTTGTTGATATGAAGGATGGTTTGTTACCGTTGTTGTTTAAGAGGGTGAGGATTCAGGGATTGTCTTTAAAATAGCTTTTTAGTCACAGGAAAGGTCACTCAGGTGTTACATTCATCTAAATACTTAAGCATCTATTTACTGAAATAAAAAAAGTCAAATTTTAAGCATAATATAAAAGTATATTCATTGCCCTGGCTGGTGTGGCTCAGTTGGCAGAGTGTCATGCTGTGCACCAAAAGGCTGTGGGATTCCCTTTCTGATCAGGGCACATGTCCAGATCGCTGGCTGGATCCCCTGTAGGGGCCTGCAGGAGGCAGCTGATCAAGGTTTCTCTCTCTCTAAGATCAATAAAAACATATTTAAAAAATAAAGTTATATGTTTAGCTTATTTAATTAAATACTTTTAAGCATTTGAAGTCATGTTTATAAATGTAATATATTCAAATTCATTTTTTATCACTTCAATCACCTGATAGATTTGTATTCCTGAGCTCACAGGTAGATAGTAAAAATCTAATAAATTAATATAGATGACAATTTTTAATTTCTCTGCTGTTTCAATACCATTTGCAAATTTAACAAGATTTCTAAACTTAAATTAAAATTTTCACTTATATCATTTTAAATTGGAATTAAGATGTAAGTCTATTGTGGAGTCTAATATATCAACAGATGAATTTAAATATTTAATATACACATGGGTTTTTAAAAATTTATTAGCGCAAGTTGATTCACTTTATCTCTATATTTATAACATAATTACTCAGGGTAAAGGTACTTAATCATTAAGGAAAAATTTGTGTTATCTTAAAGAATTATGGAGTTACTTTCCCAAGGGAATTGTGGGCATTACCCCAGACTAAGTCTGTTTAATGTTAAACCTGGAGTGTGGATATCCAGGATTACCCCACCCCCATCTCTGTGCTCTAATATTAAGCCCTTTTCATGGTCATGATGTAATGTATCATAGTCAGGGAATGTCATTTGCCCAATCTCCAGGTCTGAGTTATACAGTTTCAAAAATTATGTCACCACTGATTGGATGGATGCTTCTGTTAAAGTTTTTATTTGCCTTCTGACCACTGGGACCACAAATATTAGAAGTAAGTCAATGCTATTTGATACGTGTGGGCTGTCTTGTGCTCTGACTTCTGCCCCACTTACTAAGGTCATTCAGTGAGTGTGAAGAAATGAGTTGATGGCATTTCTACAGTTGATCAATATTTAGTTTGATGGTATCCATATAAATCATGTTGTAGTATCATTTTTTTAAAACATTTCTGGAGTCAGTGTGTTAATATTTTATATAAGGTTTTTTACATTTATATTTAAAAGTGAGACTGGTGTAGAAATTGCCTTGCACCTACCACCCTTTGTTTGAAATCAAGATAATTTTTAACCTTATTTCATGAGTTGGAGAGATTTTCCTCCTTTTTTTTACTCTTTCACTTGTGCAGTTTGTATAAAATTGGGACTATATTCCTTAAGGTTTGGAAAATATTGTTTATATCCATCTGTTCCTTGTGTTTTACTTATGGGTTCATTTTTATCTACTCATTTAATTACATTGGTTTGGACCCCCCTTTCTGTTTTCCATTTCTTCTCTTATAGTTTTGAAATTTATGTATTTTTGAAGTCTATTTTGTGTAAAATTTTAAATTTATCAGTATAATAACTTCTTCGCATAAAGTATATGTTTTATCTTTAAGTATATGTTACATGGCATTATATAATTTTTCTTGTTATTTACACATACCTTTGCTTTATTTTTATTCTTTAAAGTTTTCAAAGGGTTGTCTATTTTTTAACGTTTATAAAGAAAAAACTCAGTTTTCTGACTCTCTCTAGTGATACTTTGTTTTCTAGTTCACTAATTGTACTTTCATATGTATTATGCTAAACATCCTGGAATTTGATGTTTATTTTTGACAATTTAAAACCTTTTTTTCCATTGAAAGTTTTGCATCACAATTTTGCTAGTCTTGTTTTCTAATATATGCATTTAACAACTTATTTTTATCCAAATACAAATTTAGCTATATTATGCAAGATATTTTTAGGAGGTACTTACATTCTTTTGCAATTATTATCTTATTAGCCCTTGAGTAATGTATTAGTTACAAAAATTTTATAATTTCCAAATTGTTGTTGTTGTTATTATTTTGAACTTCTAAGAAACTGTTTACACTAGAAATTGTCCCTCTTTGGGTAGTATTTCTTTTTTTCTTTATCATTTTATTTTCTATGAAAACATTATTTTGGCTTGGTTTTGTTCCCATCCCCAAGTCCCTCTATTCTAGTTTCCCAGAACTGCCGTTGGCTTATGTGATGTTCATTTTCGTTCTTTCTCACACACATGTTCCTCTCTTTCCCTGTCCTCCTACCCAGATCTTTGGGTGGCATTCTGCATTGTCCTCTGGCTGTGTTCTTCCAAGTCTCTCTTTAACTATATTATCTATACCTGCTTTTAATCCATCCATTAATTTTAATGACTGCATTTTTTTGTTTGTTTCTTTCTTTAAATTCTAGCAGGTTTATTTCTTTTTTTGTTATGTTTTATATATTTTCTTTGGGTTTTGATCATATTTATGCTTTGAAGAATTTTTATCATATTCCTGTAAAAATTCTTTTTCAGATTTCCATTTTCTTATTTCAAGTCATTGAGTTTAAGACTGTCCTTTGGTTTTGCATGGGTGTGGGTGTCTCCTGGATGCGCTGTGTAATTCACAGGTGGGAGGCTGTTGTTCTTAGTGAGGGTTTCTTGTGACCTGGATTGTGAGCATCTCCCATAGGTGTTTTTTCCCTCCTGTAGAGGGTTTTTATTTACTTTTGCAAAGAGCCCTATGCAAGTAACTGGCCTGAGGATAAGTCTTTAGTTCATGTGTTAGTCTGGTGGTTCTTGGACCTCATAAGTAGTGTAAACACAGTTCTCAAAATGTGTTCCAGGTGCATGCTTATGGCTTCAAATTCTACCAACTTTTCCTTCTCAGAGCCGAGGCTGACAAAGCCCTCAGTATTGCCTTCTATGTGTACATTTCATATCATTTAAGTAAATGGAATGTGTTCTGATACTTTTTTCCATAATTTCATCATGTTTCTTGCAAGAGGGTTATACACTTTCATAGTGCCGAACCTAGAAATCTACATATGCATTTTAACCCAATTAGAAACTAAAATGATGAAAACTACTAGTATACATGATATGTTAATAAGTTACTTACCTCTACCATGCCCCTACTGACTAATGAAATTCTAAAATATTTTATGTTATTCCATTCCTATTTCATCTATATTAGCATAATGGTTAACAAAATCTGTGTGTTGCCCTAACAATAAAGAAACATTTGAGGTGCCTCAGTTACACAATTATCTATGTACTTCAGAAACAATAAGAACTAGTGAAATAGTTGTCTACTCTATAGATACAAAGGGTCATTTTATATCCAGGTTATTTATGTAATACTAGGATGCCCCAAATGTTTATTAGTATAAGCTAGAATAGTATTAATATGTTGTCACATATTTTAATTATTGTATATGAGGCATATGAAAGCCATGGTATTCAGCAATCAAATACTATAAAAACTAAGTTGAGAAAAACACCCATTTTCCAAATTTAAGAAAGTTGTAATTTCCAATAACGTCATAACAAAACAGCAATATATATGATACTATGTCTGTTCCCATGCCTGAGAATACATGAAATAGGTTTCTTTTAAATCCTAAAGCACATTTATTTTGTGAAGTGAAGAAGTCTTAGTCATTAAGAAATAGATAATATTCTAAGTAGATATTTTTTTCATCACCCTGACATATTATTTTTTGCCTTTTGTCAAACCAGTCCTCATAACTTCTCCCTCAAATCTTTCTAAGTGTCAAAACCGCACTGAGAAACACGTCTCAGAGCTGGTGAAAACCTAGCTTACACACTGGCTTAAGCCTTAAATCAGAATATGATGATAGAAAGGAAAACTAAGTAGCATGTGAAAGAAACCACAATGTGTGGAGCCACAGGGCCCTGCTAACCCTCTGCAAGCCGCTGGGAACGGTCCCGTGCAGCTTTGCTTTGCAGCTACTTGTGTTTGCTGGCTTGTCACTCTACTCTCTCGTGTGTGCTCTTCTTTGTTGTAAATCCTCACCTGATGACACATTTTCCCATTTATCTTCAGATAGAGTGGGAGGGAGAGAGAGAAAGAGAGAACGATCGATGTGAGAGAGACACATTGACTGGTTGCCCCCCTCACAACCCCGACCAGAACCAGGGACCAAACCGCAACCGAGGTACATGCCCTTGACTGGAATCGAACCCACAACTCTTTGGTCCACAGGCCAAAGCTCTAACCACTGAGCCAAACCAGCCAGGGTGAGTGTGTGCTCTTCTAAGATCAAGAAAGCCAGTAGAAGTAAGTCGGCGAAGGCCCAGGGTCAGAGAATTTTTGACCATTTGTGTACACAGGAAAGGCATGCAGAGGACAGCCCAGAGCATGGACAGAGCTCATACTCTCCCCTCCTGAGCCTCTGCTGTCCCTTTTTTTGTGTTTCCTACTTTATCAATATCCTATTTCCTTCTTCATCCTTGATGTCTGCTTACACCCCACAGCCTGCTATTGCAGGCCTCCCATGAACCCAAGAGCTACCACCTTCAAGGGCTCCAAGTTCTAAATGTATTTGTCTCTTACCACACTCACACAAAATAAAATAAATGAATTATTTTGTCGTGTGTTAGTAACTTGATAAATTTTTAAAAATTATTCAAACTTTTCCCAATTTTTGTTAACTCCAATGACCACTTATCATCAAAACATATCAGAATTCTTTCTTCTCAGCTCCTAATCATGAGACCCCTAAAGCTGGGCCAATGACGAGGGTGGGTACCAAACCCCGAGAAATAAAAAGTGCTGTGAAGTTAATGCCAACACCTAAAAAGTCAGAGCTAGAGACAAATAAGGGCCATGTAAATATGAATGGAGCCAACAAGATAAGATCAATGAGATTAGGATCAATGAGGGGATATTGTTGGTAGAGTGAGGAGTTTCTGGGGAAAAGGAACATTTGCCTCAAAATTTTTGAGCCAAAGAAAACACTATGCAGAGGAGAATCTGCCAATTCTGAGGACAAATATAGTTGAACCAATTTCTGTTTTCAGCACAGCCTGAAATAAAATGCATCATCACTTTAGCCAATACTGAAAACAATGCAATTCCCACACTTGGTTACTTACCTACATAATGAGAAGCTGACCTTTTTCCTCCTGATGTATTACAGATTTATGTGATTCACTCATACTCTTTGTGCATAAAATTTCAGTCATGGTTCATTTTTTCATTGTAGTAGCAGGGTTCCTTTGTTTCCAAGGTAAAGGGTCTCTGTCCCATCTAATTTCCTTTCCCAAAACAAGATTCACCAAAATTGACAATCGAATCCAATGAGAGAGTTGTATGTCCTCAAATATGCAGTTAAACCAAATTTGAAGAGTTATGTCAAAATGATGACCAAAGGCTTGTTTTATTTCATCACTAGCTTGGTAAATTTTGTGAATTAGAGTAATATAGGCAAATTTCGTAGGCACACCAGTTGGCCCTCTCATGTTTGGTGAATGTGGCAGCACACACACATACACACACACACGTGCATACACATACACATGGACACATGCACACACATACAAAGTCACAAAATGACCATGGCTGCTTTGCCCTGGCTGGTTTGGCTCAGTGGCACAGCATCAGCCTGGCGACCAGAGAGTCTCGGGTTCAATTCCGGTCAAGGGCATGTACCTCGCTTGTGGTTCATCCCTGGCCCTGGTCGGGGTTGTGTGGGAGGCAACCAGTCCATGTGTCCCTCTCATGTAGATATTTCTCCCTTTCTCCTTTTCTCCCTTTATCTCCCTCTCTTCCCCTCCCATTCTGTCTGAAGATAAATAGAAAAATATCCTTGGGTGAGGATTAAAAAACAACAACCATGGCTGCTTATTCTAGTGAGACATATAAGTCAAATTAATGAAATGGACTTAATTCTTTATCATCTACGCTAATAGAATTGATGTTACAAGCTCAGATGGTATAGAAATTGAAAACCTAAATTTGAGATCTGTACCAGTTATGGGGAGCCTAGCACTGACCTCACTTGATCACACTTGCCTGGTGTTCAAAATGGCAATAATAATGGTATCCTACTCACTGACTGCTGAGGGGCCTCCCCAGATCAATGTGCTGAGAGCTGAACTGAGTCCATCAGAAGCTGCAGCATACACACTTAGTTTTACTTCTCTGTAGACCTCTTCATAAGAGTCTAAGGTTCCTAAGAATTATGTCTGGCATTTAGTAAGCTACCAATATATATTAGTTATAACTGCTGACTCATTTAAATATAATAGCATCTGGTGCTCCTTGAATTCATACTCCTTTAAAAGATGAATTGTTCCTGGCCAGTGTGGCTCACCGGTTGAGCATCGACCCATGCACCAAGAGGTCGCCGGTTCGATTCCCGGTCAGGGCACATGCCCAGGTTGTGGGCCTGATCCCCAGTGCGGGGCATGCAGGAGGCGGCCAATCAATGTTCTTTCTCATCAATGTTTCTCTCTCTCTCTCTCTCTCTCCTTTCCTCTCTCTAACATCAATAAATAAAAAATATTTGAAAGAAAGTTGAATAGTGCAAAGAATTAACAAAAGGAGAAAAAAAAAATATTTATTGTCTTGGTTTGGATCCCCTAGAAGCAGACCCTTAGACAAGGAGTTAAATATCACCCAAAATATGAGTTGTCCTTCCTTATTCATTTGGTTCCTTCCTTCCTTGGAAAGCAGAGCGAAGAAACTGCCTTATTTCCGATTGGCTTCCATATCCTATTCTGCTACAGTCAGAATAGTAAATGGAGAGCTAATGCTGTTATCTGCAATTACTTCCTCGGAGAAGCATGCATGTCATTAAGAATTTAAAACTATAATTTGCCTGGATGGTATACAATTCATAGAATGGGGACTTATATGTAAAAGTTACCACACAGGAAAGAATTGTGTAAAAATAAGCATTGCTGGCATGAATGCTACTGTGTGCCAGGCATACTGTGTGAGCAGTTTGTATGTATTGACCACATTTTCTCAGCACTGTCAAGGAAGTACTAGGAAGGGTCCTATTTTATGTGTGAGGAAACACAGGTTTAGAGACTTGTATCCTCTCAGTGTGGGACCAGAATGTGCAGGAGAGCCGTGTGAGCTCTTGCTCCATGCATTTAACCACAACCCCACTCACCTGTATCTTCTGTAGCACCGCTAATTACTGCGTCCACATCCTGGAAGTAACCGGCTCACTGAGGGCAGAACTCTTGTCTGCCTCGCTCACTCCTATATTGCCTTGCACCCCAGACATAGGTGAGATGGCGAATAGACACATTTCGACTGATTATTCATAGTAGAGCAACTCTTTCCCAACTTTATTTCTGGCCAAAGAAAGACAAGTTGAGGTTAGTTTTACTGACCAGTAAATGGTTAATTCTCCTTGCAAAGCTGACTCAGTCACAAGGCAGACTATATGACTGGATTCCCATGTTTGTCAGTGTGAGCTGGGATTATACTTTAAATTATAAATCTGGCCCAGCTGGTGTGACTCAGTGGATTGAGCATCATCCCATGAACTGAGAGATTCCAGTTTGATTCCGGTCAGGGCACATGCCTGGGTTGCAGGCTGGATCCCCAGTAGGGGGCATGCAGGAGGCAGCCGATCCATGTTTCTCTCTCACATTGATGTTTCTATCTCTCTCTCCTTTCCTCTCTCGCTCTAAAAAAAAAATAAATTATTAGTCTATTCTAATCATAGGAAATATACTTTTAGTTCTATCAGTGACCAGTTTTATATTTGAAATTTACTTTACAGTTTTAAGTATATTTCATTTCAAATACCAGGACAGCTTGGTATTTAATGTAATCCAGATTTCCTTTGTTTCCACTGTGCTTATGTCCAAATAACTTTCAGAACTTCCATTAAACAGGATGCTTTGGAAGAAAATGTTTTGATGGGAAAATACACACACACACACACACACACACACACACACACACACAAATGGATTCACATTGTCCATAGAACCTATGTATCATACCTTTATCATTTATGGTGTTTATGTTATTTTCTATCCTTTCCAGTGAAACTTATGGGGGCAAATGACTCAACAATGGAAATGTCAAACTTGTTCAGGTCCCAAAGTATTTTCCCAGGCCGGTGCTAGTGAAGATTCCAGGTTTGAATGAATTGTGTGTAACTGTGACTGTTCAGGAACAAAGATGAGTCTTAGAAAAGAGGAGGGAGAGGAAGAAGGGGGAGGAAGAGAAGAACAGGGAAGAAGAAGAAAGGGAGTGTTGGTGCTCCATGTTGAAGTACATTTATAATTAGCTAGCAAACCAGAGATATATCAGCACTTGGCATCTCCTTCCCTATTTTTCTTAAATCTCTGTGACTAGATTTGGAGATTAACATTCAGTCTATAGATAATAAAGCAAATGAGATTTTATAGTGAAAACTAATACTGAAAAAAGAATTAGGGAGGGAATTATAAAGAAGTGGCATTTGGTATAGCACTGAAGGAAATGGGATTGTTTATAGAAGTAGATGTTGAAAGCAGAGTACTTACTATTAATATCTACAATCATTACCTAATAGATTAACTATTTTTGTATCCAACAGCAGCTCCTAAATTTGTCCATATATTAAACGTTTTCCTCGGAGGGCATGTAGTAAGTCCAAAAATATCACCATGGTTGATGGGCTGTTGAATAAATACAATTCAATATGGTGAAATCCTCAGAGACAAGACACTAGAAGCATATCTTTTACTTAGAGATTCAGGTCTTTTCCAGGTTATCCCCACCTCCACCTCGAAATCTCGTCTGTGGACGACTGTGGACACGTTTTTCTTTCCCGCTTGCAACGTTAGAGAATGACAGTGCTGGGCACTGCGGCGGGTACAAGTGAGACACGAAATGAGAGGTCGCGGCTCGTGATTGCACGGACACCACCTAGAGGATGGGAGAGCCACTGCTGGGGTATTGTGGTCTGAGAGGAAGCTGGGCAGCAACCAGGGACATCCTGCTATCATAGTAGAATTGCATCATTTTATAAAAGAGTTTTATTTTTCTCTTCCAGACATTTTCTCCCTCCAGATAGCCAGCAGGAGAAGAGACTGGAGGAGGAAGGCAAAAAAACAGTGAGGGCTGAGAAAATTTTTGTGTGAAAGGGGAAGAGGGTGATGCCGGGGCAAGGAACACAATGGAAGTAGGGTTATTAGAAAGAAAAGTGACTCTCGATTAAATTCTCTCTTTGCCTGGCAGGGAGCAGGGTCCATGCTGTGAAGTCTGTTTCCATCCTGTTTGCCTGAACTGATGCCTCTCACAGTGTCTACCAAGATTTGCACCAAACATGTCCAACTCCTTTCTAGATGACTACTGGAAATGCTGAGGTCATCTTGGATGTGCTTTTGATAAGAGATCCTTATCTCTGGGTGTCAGTCAGCACTCCGTGAAGGCAGAGCCCCCTCCGTCTTCAGCACTCCGAGTCCAGGGTCTGCACAGAGCCTGGCACAGAGTGTACACATAATGAACACTTGTTGAGTGAATAAATCCATAACCACATGAATTAGAAAAACCTCTGCAATTTTAAAGACAGATGATGCACCTCCTCAAAAATGTTATCAGAGAGGAAAGTTTTCTTATTCCTCTAGTCATCTTAGGTTCTTTGGCTGGGACCTGTAAATTAGACAGACAAAGGAGAGATTAAGAAGAGAAGAGGAGCAGATGTTTATTGTCATGTGCATTACCCATACATGGGAGAACTCGGAGATGGGTACAGCATCTCAGCCTCAGTCTTCCAACAAAGAAAGGACCTCCCCTTTTTGATTTCATTTTTCTTCTTCTCTGACTATGCACAGGCATTGAAATAAGAGTATGAATCAAATCACCTAGTCTGCCTCTCAGACATAGGTCAGAAGACAGCTCTCTGAATAATGAACTAAGGAAATGTGTAAATTTAAAGTTAGTAGAACAAATCGACATACAAACATAGGCTCAGAGATCATTGATATGGTGCCTCGTGACAGCCCGCAACATTTGCAAGATTAAAATAGAGAAAAAAAAGGAAGTGGTAAGAAAAGTCAAACCTTTCAAGATCAACTATTAACTCCAATGAAGGTAAAATTACCAACAAGTTGGACATCCCTCTCTGAGTCTTTTATGTAGGATATCTATGCATATTTGGAAGGCATTTTTAAATGTGACAAGCCTGATCTGCACAGGTACTTGAAAAAAAGAGTGAAATAGCTAGGGTAATGCCACTATAACAAGCATGCATACAAACGTATAAAGTGGCTCCAAATGATAGAGGTCTGTTTCTTTCTCAGGGACTGTGCAGAAATGGATGTTCGTAGTTGATGGGTGGCTCTCCTCAGGCAGTGATTCAGACTCAGGTCTTTACATCTTATGGCTCCACCTACTTCTAAACTCTCAAGGCCACAAGAATAAACTCAAAGTGGATAAAAGACTTAAATGTAACTCATGAATCCATAAAAATTCTAGAAGAAAATATAGGCAACAAAATTTTAGACAACATGTGCAGCAGAATTTTCACTGATACTACACCTAAAGCATGAGAAACAAAGGATAAAATGAATACATGGGACTACATCAAACTAAAAAGCTTCTGAACAGCAAAAGAAACAATCATCAAAATGGAAAGATAACCCACCATATGGGAGACCATTGCCAATGATGCATTAGATAAGAGATTAATTTCCAAAATATATAGAGTACTCATACAGCTCAACAAAAGGAAGACAAAGAACCCAATTAAAAAATGGACAGAGGATCTAAAGAGATACCTCTCAAAACAGGACATACAAATGGACAAGACACATATGAAAAAATGCTCAATGTCACTAATCATCAGAGAGATACAAATTAAAACAACTATGAGGTATCACTTCACATCTGTCAGAATGGCCACCATCAACAAATCATCAAACAACAAGTGTTGGCGAGGGTGTGGAGAAAAGGGGACTCTGGTACACTGCTGGTGGGAATGCAGACTGGTGCAGCCACTATGAAAAACAATATGGTGTTACCTCAAAAAGTTAAAAATTGAACTTCCATTTGACCCAATGATCTCACTTCTAGGAATATACCCTAAGAAGCCTGAAACACCAATCAGAAAGAATATATGTACCCCTATGTTCATAGCAGCACTATTTACAATAGCTAAGATCTGGAAATAACCCAAGTGTCCATCAGTAGATGAATGGATAAAAAAGTAGTGGTACATGTACACAATGGAATACTATGCAGCTATAAGAAAGAAAGATCTTTTATCATTTGAGATGACATGGAGGGACCTGAAGAGTATTATGCTAAGTGAAACAAGCTAAGCAGAGAAAGACAAATATCACATGATCTCACTTATTTGTGAAATATAATGCACTAAACAAACTGATGAACAAAATTGATCCAGAGACATAAAGGTAGGGTACAGACTGATAAACTCCAGAAGAGTTAAACCGCAGAACTTAGATGTATGTATGCATAACCAATGAACATAGACAACAAAGCTCGGGAAGGGGTGGGTGGGGATGAGGAGGAGGGTGTCAATGGGGGAAAAAGGAGAAACATCTGTAACAAAGACAAATTAATAAAAATAATTAATAAAAAACAACTCTCAAGGCTTCCAAGGGGAAGAGATCATTGAGGATTGAGCCTGAAAGTTCTATTTTCAAAATAAAGGACATGTAAGGAGTGTGCATCACTTCTGATCACATCTAATTGATTATAAATTTGTCACATAACCACAAAGAAGCCTGGTCCTGCCATTTTTGCAGAAAGAAGGTGAAATGGGTAAGTAGATAACTGGGCTCTGGCACTAGAAATACTGGCCCTGCCAGTATACACAGCGTTCTGTGACATCCCCCATCACCAATGATTGTAAACTTGAGGGATCGAAAATTGTGAATATCAACTAATCAGAATTCATGTATTCAAAAAATTTTCAGGTAAAAATAAAGTCCAGAAAAACAAAATAAGTCTTTGAGGACTGTTTCTTAATTAGTGATGAGGACAAAACAGTTTTTTAATTTATCAAATTTATAGCTTCATGTTTCTTCTATCACAAGTCATAATCCACTCTTTTTTTTTTTATCATAAGCTCTCTATTGGACTTATTAAAATGAGCAGTCCTGAATCAGTTTGGACATTACACCTATGAAAAAAAAAAGGTTTAAATATTTATAAGTATCTTTCTTTCTCATTCTGTTTGTATGTATAGGGGAGCACTTGACCATAATTTGACACAATGAAATTGAGGCACTTCATTTTATAATATTTAGTAGTTCTTAAAGAGTGACCATTTTAAACAAAATTATTACTCCAGGATTCAGCTGTTTCTCCAGGTTAGCCAAGTAATTTGAGTCTGGAAATATGACTGGAAATTACATCAAAACAAGATTTTGCCAGAATTATCTAATACTTCCTCATTTTTGGCCAAAAATACTGTCAAAGAGATCATGTGCTATTTATACTGCTTTTCATCTGCTCTGAAACATGGAGAGACCGTGGTCAGAGTTTCAGCATCAGAATCCTTTGCAGTGTTTCCTTCTTTCTTGGTTGGCAGAGGGCTGTGTTATAGTGGTTGCAATTCAGGGTTAACTTTGAGACCCAGCTCTCTCCCTTGGCTGCATGGGATCAGCTTGCCTTGGCTTATTTAAAAGGAAACATCAACTTTCCAATTTAGTCTCTAAAATTGGTTGTTGCAGCTCCCTGCTGGAGTGGAAAGGCACCATCTGTTTTAATAATACTGATGGTGGAAGCGGGGAAAAGGTTGTGAAATGCCACAGGGAGAGCTCAGGGCGATCACAGTTCCATTTGGAGAAGAACTGCCTTTTAAGTTCATGACTGTGAGTGAAACCCTGCCACGCCAGGTAGAGGATTAGTCAGCGCGGACTCCATGCCCAGGCAGGATGGGGAGAGCTTGTGCATGCGGGCAAAGGGCAAATCGGCCAGGAAATGTCACCTGAAGACCAGTGGGGGGGTGGGGGATGGGGGGGAGAAGCCATAGTGAAAGACAGATAGTTATTGGGTCTGCCAAAACATTGTAAGGTGTTTTTTGTTTGTTTGTTTTGTTTTTTAATTCAGATGTTTCTTGTTCTGCGTGGCCTTTGATCATCACTAGAAGGTGAGGAATTCTCACCATCCTAAGCCCACAGTCCTGAACCATTACTCTCTGAGCGCTGATAAGAGAATTTCCTTTTCCTGCCACTGACGCGAAGATCCCATTTCTCAGCAGACCACTCACTCTTCAAACCTGAAAACTCTGCAGACCCTTCACTCACTCACCCGCAGGCTGCAGGGCGGACCAATGAGTGTTACCTGGAATGAGTGTTAGTAACTAACACACACACAGCTACATACAAACATACATTCAAGCACATACATACATACGTGAACACACAAAAACATTTGCCATATGCACTTATACACTATACACACAACCAAATACACACACATAAATATACATGCACACATACATGTGCAAATAGAACATGCCTACACACAAATACACATATATACACAAATATACAGAGATACACACTGATATATACATGCCTGCTAACACAAATATACACATATACAAACAAATTCACACACAACCACAAAACACTCACAAAGCACAAACAAAACCATACATACCTACATGTGCACATATGTACACAAACATAGACTTTTGGGAGATCCCCAGCCTTCTAGGAAAAGGGGTTCCAATCCACTTTAACACCTTCCACAGGCAGCACCTCCTGTTCCGTTTTGCTCCTGTCCAGTGGTCTGAAACGCAAGGTGCAAATTCATCAGCACCTTCTGGAGTCAATCTTGTGTAAAAAGGCATTTGAACTTATTAGACTCTGCCTCTAAGACCAGTGCTGATTTTTTTAAGGTAATCCTTAAAGTGCCCACGAATGACTTTGCAAAATTTAAGCAAGTATTACAAGACGGGCTTGGAACAGCAGGTGTGATCCTGCAAAGATAAATATAATGCCGTTACTGGCATTGATTTCTTTAGTATCTTATCAAATGCCCTGTTGTGGCAACAGTCTTTTTCTGTTTCCCCTTCTGCTTAACTAGAAGATGACTCAATCCACAGACCAAGAAACCGTGGCACAATTACAACATTCAAAACAGCTTGTGTGTAACGGCTCAGAGCTCCTCTCGAATTGGATCCTGCTTCTCTGAGCTAAATGCCAGTTAACGGATTCCTAAAAATAACCCCTGACATGAGTCATCCTCTTCCAAGGGCCTGGGAGAATGTTTTCCACAGATACGATACGGTGGGGCTCCGAGCAGGGCCGTGCTTCTGGGTGAGTCATGTGGGGGCCTTCGTCAGCGCCATGCTATGCTATAGCTTCCCCAGTCCCTGGCACCGAGCTGGGGTTGCTGAAATGCTTTGTTGAAATGCAAGCCTCTGCAGCAGTTTCAGCTCCTCCCCCTACACCGGTTCCGAAAGGACAGGACTCTGTGCCAAAGAAAGATGCTTCAGGTGCCTGGGTCACTCAAGATTTGCTTTCTCCCAGATGAGGGAGAGGAGGAAAACCCAACGTCATAAATAAGCAGTGTAGCTGAGCCTTAAACAGGAAGCTCCTCGTTCTTGAAGCTGTCCCTTTCCAGACTCCAGCACTGAACGTTGAGCAACAGGCTTGCCTGGCACAGAGAGTGTGCGAGGGAGAAATTCAAGCCATCCTCCATCACTGTTGAGTCAGTGGGGTGGGGAGGGCACTTCTGTTATAGATCCTCCCGTGGGCAGAGCCACTGAACCCTGCCTGACCCTCAAGAAGTTGTGCAGATGGTGCTTACGGGGTGTAAGGCGCTACCATCCCCAGAAACAGTTGTACCTTATTAGAGATTCCTGAGAGACATGAGAAATTACAAACATTTTTGAATAGTGGGGTTTCAGACACCAGTGTGTATGTGGGGGGAGGAGAATCCAACACTTCTGAAATTACACAACATAAACTATCACTAAAGATGAATGTACTCATAAAGGTAACACAGATGCTTCAGATTCTTCTTCAAAATAGGTGGGACATAAATTATAAATAAAAGAAACAACAACAAGTAAATGATCATTCTGATAATTAGTTTGGACAGTGAATCATGTACTCTTAATTTGGAAATATAACATTGAGAGGGACTTGGGCCAGTTAACCCTTTAATAGAATGGTTTCGGACTCTGGTTTTCACAGGACAAGCCTTGATCATCTGCTTTTCGTATGTAAAATATTCAACAGTACCTTGTTTCCAACTAAGAGCTTAACAGCTATATCATGATTTAAAATATCAATTTGAAAGTCAGGTGTATAATTTAGAAATACATCATGCTAACATCTCTCAGGCCAACAAGGGGTTAGAAAGTTATCTAGAGACTATTTAAGAATCTTTAGTTTTAAAACTTTTAGATTAAAAACATGTCCATCACTAGGTATTCTTAAGATTTAATCGTCTACGTAATTTTTAGAAGCAACTGATGTGGCTCGGCTGATGTGGCTCAGTGGTTGAGCATTGACCCATGCACCAGGAGGTCGCTGGTTCTATTCCCAGTCAGAGGCACATGCCCAGGTTGTGGGCCAGATCCCCAGTGGGGGGCATGCAGGAGGCGGCCAATCAATGTTCTCTCTCATTGATGTTTCTATCTCTCTCCCTTCCTCTCCCTTCCTCTCTCTAAAATCAATAAAGAAAAAAATAAACAAATAAAAACAACTGATTGAATTTTTATTTCATTAAAAGTCACATAACATTAAATCCATCATTGTAATCTCATTAAAGTGTAAGACATCAATGACATTTAGTGTATTCACATTGTTGTGTAACCATCACTTTTATCTAGTTCAGAACATTTTCATCACTCAAAAGAAAACCCTGTATCCATGAAACAGTCACAGCCCCTGGTAACCACTAATTTGCTTTCTGTCTCTGTGGATTTGCCTATTCTGGATATGTCATATAAATAAACATATAGCTTTCTGTATCTGGCTTCTTTCACTCAGAGTAATGCTTTCAAGGATCATCCATGGTGTAGCAGGTATCAGAACTTCATTCTTTTTTACAGTTGAATGATATTCCATTGTATAAATATACTACATTTTGTTTACTTCTTCATCCATAAATGGACATTTGGACTGTTTCTACCTTTTGGCTACTATGACTAAGGCTGCCATAAATATTCATGTACAAGTTTTAGTGAACACTTGTTTTCAATTATTGTGGATGTACATCTAGAATTGCTGAGTTATATGGAAATTCTATTTTTAGTTTTTTGAGGCACTGCCAACTTGTCTTTTATATTAAAACATAATAGGTTGACTGTTGACTGTCCTCAGAGTTGACTGGCATTGTATGGAAGAAGAACCTACAGTCACGTTTGTTGTTTCATTAAATAAACCCTCCTCTACCACCCCTTCAGTGGTGGATTTCATAGAAAAAGTAGGTATATACATTCTTACCCTTCATTTTCCATCACCTGATTGCCTAATCACAATCTTCTACTTTTTTGGTATGCCACAGAACAGTTTCTTGATAAAGTCTTGAATACTATCTTGGTTTCTGTCTTAGGCTGTGTGGGCTGCTATAACAGCACACCATGGTCTGGGTGGCTTATAAACAACAGCTTTTTATTTCTCATGTTTCAGGAATCTGGGAGTCTGAGATCAAAGCCCAGTCAGATTCTATGTCTGGTAAGAAGCTGCTTCCTGGTTCATAGAAGGTGTTTTCTTTCTGTGTCCTCACGTGGTTGAAGGGGTGAAAGGGCTCTCTGGGGCCTCTTCTACAAGGACACTAATCCCGTCATGGAGATGCTGCCTTCCTAATCTCATCACCTTCCAGGGCCCACCTACTAATACATCACCTTGAATATTTGGTGTCAAGACATAGATTTGGGGGGACACAGCATGCAGTCTATAGCAGATTTTACATCTGCCCTCCTGTCCGGTCCTCCTGCTCCTCGGCCTTCAACCAGGGCTGATGCTGGTGACCACACTCTTCTTCTTAGAGCACAGCCTTCTTCTGGCATTTATGACATGCCTCTCTTCTGATTTTTGTTGTTGTTGTTGTTGTTCTAGTTCTCACATGGCCACACTGAACAATTGTCAACTGTCTCTGCTGCCAATTTCTGTTCTTCTTTCCCCGTTCTGAGTTTAAGCATAGTTGTTTCCCCTTAGTCAATACTCTCTTCAAACTATCTTGCACTCATTCCTTGCTGGTTGTATTGGTGATGTGTGTGTGATTGATAATCCATCTGCCTTCCAACATTGAGAAGATGTATCATCTTCTCTTCTTCTGTTTCCATCTCTCAAGTTCTGGGTAGTGGGGGACAGTCAGGTGATGTGAGTAAGAGTAAAGATGTATGAAAAGGGAAGGTTTTAGGACATAGCATTTACATTTTGTTACTCTCAGTGTTAGTAGTGCTCAGCAGTTCTGTTCAGTGTCCTTGAGTGTTTGCACAGATGACTGAAAATATCTGTCCAAAATAAGAGAAGTAAGGCTTTCCAAGCAATATTCACAATAAGAATTTAATTTTATAAAATAATTCACTTACTCCAGAAATGATTCATTCACAGATTTGTCTGAATGACAGAGAAATCTTGATTTTGAGTCACTAGACCATCAGTCTCAGGGTCCATCATGCAGAATGGGCAGCTCTCTGTCTCAGCAGCTCTGCCTTCTCCTTCTACAAAGCAAGAGAGATTGTGGTAGAAGCCCTTTAAGACACAACAAAACTGTTTGGAGGACATTCTTGCATGCAAACAAAAGAAAGGGAATCCTGTTAAGTGAAGCAGAAAAGAAATGTGTTAGAAGGATAACTGGTAGTTTATAGAAATTATAGAAAATTTAGAAAATTAGTGAAGAAGCAGAGGAAACCAGGGCACCCAAGAGCCAGTCTGTTAGGTCCAGAGATTGGCCTGAGGTACCCTTACCCCCACACTTCTGGACTCTCACATTGTAGTCACTCTTGGGAATAATCTTCTACTGGCACCAGGTCTTTATATCATTTCTTTAAAAAAAAAAAATCCTCGTTTCAGACATGATATTGGCACCCACAGGCCATACGCTTATATTCTAGTAACTGGGGGGGAGGAGGAAGAAAGCCACTACGTAGGCTTCTGATCAGAGTGGAACCTGGGGCCCTGAGGCCATCTGACACCAAGGGAGAGGCCCCCTAAGCTGTGAGCAGTTTCATAGAGCTGGGAGGGAGAGAAATATTCACCACATGGAGTCGCGTATTGCTCAAAGCCATTCCTACTCAGATGGCTGCACATGGTGTTGGAAACATGTCACGAGGCTCCCAGGCAGCATGGTGAGACAGGCAGAGGCCAGGTAAGGAGGATGGAGGAAGGAAGAAGTTATGACGTCTGGAAAGTAGAAAAGGGGAAAGAGGGATAGCAAGAGATAAAAAAAGAGTTCTCCAGAAAAATATTACGTACTTCTTATTTGGGGCTGAGCCAGGTTTTTTGGAGCTTAAAAATAATACAGTTCCTAGAATGCTCTTTAAAAATAAAAGAGCAAACTACTTGACAAGGGGTTAATATCCAAGATATATAAAGACTCATATGACTCAACACCAAACAAATAAACAATCCAATTAAAAAATGGACATGCATGGCTGGAGTGGCTGTTTGTTGAGAATCATCCTGGTCACTGAAAGATTGCTGGTTGAGCCCTGGTCAGGGCATATACCTGGGTTGCACTTTCAATCCCTGGTCAAGGCACATGTAGAAGGCAACCAGTCATTTCTCTTTCATATCGATATTTCTCTCTCTCTCTCTCTCTCTCTCTCTCTCTCTCTCTCTCTCTCTCCCCCCCTTCTCTCTCTAAATATGTCCTAAGGTGAGGATTAAAAAAAGGAAATATAAAACCAGGCAATTTCAAAACAGACACTTTTCCCAAGAAGATATACAAATGGTCAACAGACATATGAAAAGATGCTGAACTTCAGTAGCTATTAGGGAAATACAAATCAAAACTACAATGAGATACCACCTCACACCGGTTAGAACGGCTATTTTCAACAAGACAAGTAATAACAAGTATTGGAGAGGATGTGGAGAAAAAGGAATATTCACTGCTGGTGGTAATGCAAACTGGTACAGCCACTGTGGAAAACAGTTTGGAGGTTCCTCAAAAAATTAAGACTAGGGTTACCATATAACCCAGCAACACCTCTTCTGAGTATCTACCAGAAAATTTTGAAAACATTTATTCACAAAGATATATACACCCCTATGTTCATTGCAACATTTTTTAAAAATCCTCATCCGAGGGTATTTTTCCATTTATCTTCAGACAGAGGGGGAGGAAAGGAGGGAGGGAGGAGGGATGGAGGGAGAGAGTGAGAGAGACACATCAACTGGTTGTCTCCTGCATGACTCCAACCAGGGCTGGGGATGAATTGCAACAGAGGTAGGTGCCCTTGACCGGAATTAAACCTGTGACTCATTGGTCCACAGGCCGATGCTCTAACTGCTGAGCCAAACTGGCCAGGAAGCATTGCAGCATTTTTAATAATGGCCAAGACAGAAACAAAAGACGTTTCCTTCAATCAATGATTGTATAAAGAGGATGTGGTCCATACATACAATGGAACACTACTCAACCAAAAGAAAGGATGAAATACCATTTGCCACAACATGAATGGACCTTGAGAATATCATGCTAAGTGAAATAATTCAGAAAATGCTATGATTTCACTCATATGTGAAATGTAAAACTGAAGGTAGCAAATGAATGAACAAGCAAACAAAAACTATTAGACACAGACAAAAGTGTGTTGGTTCCCAGAGGGAAAGGGGGTGGGAATAGTAAAAGGTAAAGGGGCCTGAATATATGGTAACAGAAGATGATTTGACTTTGGGTGATGGACATACAATGCAATATAGATCATGGATCACAGAAATATACACTTGAAACCTATATCATCCTCTTAACCAATATGATCCCAATAATTTAGTTAAAGAAAAGAAGAGTAAAAATGTGAATACAAAAAAATGGTGCAAAAGTGAATATTTATTTAGAATGAGAGGAGATAGCTTAACAAATTACTATAACTTTGGAGATTCAGGACCCTTGCTGATATCTAGGCAATTTACCAGTGCACATGAAAGAGGCCCTTCCGCTACAACACTCTATGGCTCCCAGCAATATCCTCTCTCACAGGGGTGAATAAAGCTTCATAAGCTGCTTAGGGAACCTGCTTTGACTCCCCTCTCTACCCCCATTGGAAAGAAAAGACCTGTTAGATATTCATCTAGACATTCATTAAAGCACAGTGGTTGAGAATATCAGCCCTGCTGAGGATACAAAAGTGAACCAAACAGAAATAGCCATTGTTCTGTGGTAATTAACTGACCAATAGATAGAAATGACTTAAAAAAGGTGAGAAGGTTTTGGTGCCATGATCTCTCCTCTATCCAGTTCAATAAGGAGCAAACACATCTTACAGAGCTTTGCTGGAACAGATTGTTCCATTGTATATGAGACAGCTATACTTCAGACTTGTAAATAGATTTTGTATAATATTAATTATATTGTACAAATAAAGCCAGAATTTAAAATTAGAAACTAAACTATATGGTGCTCTCTTTCTCTGTATGTGATATGCAGAGAAGAAGTGGGAAAGGGAGGAGGTCGAAGGGGATGGCCCATTTGGATGAAGGGCAGCTGTTTGACACAGTGTCAAAGGTCAGAGCCCTGTCACAGAGAAAATGATGCTCTAGAGGAACAGCTGGGAATCCCTCATGTCTCACAGTCCCAGTTAAGCAGAAACTCCCCAGATCACACCATGAGTCTATAAAATCAACCCCACTTTACAATAAACAACAACAAAAATAGCTCTCAATTAATGAGTTAGGATGGATGACTTGAGAAACAAAGCCTTCATACTTCTCTCAATAAGTAAATCTTTTCAATAGCTACTGGATGTTGCATCTACAAAGGGTGATATACATCACAAATTATATGTACATGCACAAAATCATACACATTTCCACACATGTACTAAACACACATCCCAGGTGAGTGCAGTGCACTGAGCATAAAACTAGTGTCTTCACAATCATCTCATTTGTGCTGTGCTGCAGAGAGCATGTCAGCCCTTGTCAAACGTCCTTGAAGCCGAAATGTAATTCTGGGAACACACGATTATCACTTGTTTTTGAAGCATCCCACTGGAAAGGATTTCATCTAAAATATTCCCAATGATGGAGCCATTTGTGCCAGGCTGGGAGAGTAAGGAAAGCTAAGGCGTGGAATCCTGAGAACATTTGTTTAGGGAAATTGCCTAAACATGGTAAAATTTTAAGTGTTAAAGTGGTTGAAAAAGTGGTAGAAATGGTTTTCCCACTCTTCAAATTTTTATTTCCACTAGACTCATGGGGACCTGGCTCCCTTTTACCTGAGCATCCTCTGCCCCTTGTCTAGAACTGTGTGTCCCTTCACATTCTTGCCACGTCATCATTTTATCAGCCTGGGTCAGACACCTCGTATGCGGCTCCCCCGTGCTGACCCACGGACCACCCTGAGGACGGAAACACGTTGTGTGCCACTGTCTCAACACTGCTGCTCACTGGGGTTCACTCTAAGATGTGACAGCTTCAGCTGTACCATAAACAGAATGGAAACACAACTCAAGTATTTGTGGACACAGTTGGGGACAAATGGAGCTTCTGAACTCACAAGGAGACCTTCTTTTTATAGCATATTACCAGAAATGTGATCTTTCTTATTGACCTCAGAGGTCTTAGAGTGAGAAGAAAGGGAAAACCTTTCTTTTTGGTTCCCAGCTAAATAAACAATGCAAGGAGCCAAGTTACATACACAGAATTCAGACACCCGCTGTCTTCTCTTCTCCAGTTACCATCATGCATGCATACTGCCAGCAGGCCTGAGAGCTGAGGCAATTTAGCTCATTAAGGTTCAGATGAATTCAAAGCAGTATTTTCACTTTATTGAAGAAGTTAACCTGTCACAAAATAGATTGTTCTGTGTATATACCAAGAGATACCTCATCTGTGATTTGGGCGAAGAATGAGCTAGTTGACTTCCAGAAATATTCTAGATAAAAGAGGTTTTCCATTAGTATGCTAGAACATTTTTTAAAAGTTTCCCTTTATTTTCCTAGTAGCCCTTTAAAATATATATATATATATTTATATATACACATTCCTTCTGTCTTCTCTCTTAATCACATAATTTATTGCTCAGATTATTCTATAACTTCTGTCCTACCTTTAGCAGTGTGAAATCAATAGATGTGGAAATCATAAAAATTTAAGATCAGGCTCAGTAAAGTTTGTTGTATTTCTAAGACCTTTCAAATTGTATACCAAATGATAAAAACCAAATAATGTTTATGCCAGCAAAGTTCACTATTCAGAAAATGATCGTATGTCTATGCATAACTACCCTTCCTTCTGATCATTGAGTCTCATCCAACCCCAAATCTTTTAGAAAACTTGGCATCTGCCTGTTTGTCTTCAACACGCTGTACACACCAGTCATTCTTTGAACCCAACCCCTGTCTCTTCCGGAACATCAGAAGTCTTACCACACAGCAAACATCTCAGTATGGTTAGAGTTGTAATGCAAAACTTTAATTTTCTTTCTTCCACTTTTCAAGCAAAAGAAGCATAGAATGTCTAAATTTGCAAACTGGAAGTGTGGCGGTGCTGAGTCTACCAGGGACTTTATACTTATTGATTTCATGTTTACTAACAATCAGGTTTATCGTCACATACATCAATCGTGTGCTGCTATAGTACAGCTGCCCTGGGAGTTTTGAGGTATGTAGAGAGGGTATTCCCTCTGCCATGGATGGGAAATAAGTCTCAACTTGACGGCCAACTTTGGTCCACTAGTGCTGCCTGCATAGAACACGGTGTTGAGAAAGGTTTTGTGGCCACTTCTAGGCTTAATCAAGCTTGTAGACCCCTGTTAGCAATGTCTGTCCTGTGCACAAGATGGGAAGTTTGTATAGGGCATGGCTTTTCAATTTCAATCTTCTACACAGTAGCCTCCAACTATCAAGGTTGTTGAACTCTCCTTTCTCCTCTGTACCTGTCACTTCAGTGAGGGTCATCCACATTGAGTGTAAGGTTGTCAATGAACCAAGATCTCTCAGGCCCCGTGTTGATTTTCTTTATCCAAATCCATTCTAATGCATTGCTTCCAATCTTGTATGGGTAAACAATTAGATAATCTATTTTGTTAAAATGGTGCGTACAGTGGACTGGTTTATGGACAGAGGAATGAATAAGATGGATAGATATGGAAGAAAACAAATAAATGTTCATTGTAAAATATAAATGATGGGTATATGAGGGCTCACTATGCAATGCTTCCAGTTTTTTGGTATGTTGTATAACAAAATTGTTTTAAGGGAACTGTGCTTATTGTAATAATTAATAGTCAACAATTTGTGCATGGGAAAATTGCCTAAAAATAAAGTGCACGTACTTTCATGGATATGACATCATTTAATACGCTATACTGGTTCTTCAGCTTCTTTTTTACCTGCTTCCAAATTTTTGTTTTCTCAACAGAAAAATAGGAAAATAAATGACATAAAGTTAATATATTTTTAAGGGCCTTTGAAAAATAATGTGAGGCTTTTTTGCTGGCTTGCTTATTTTACCTTGGCTTTTTTATTATGTTGGAGTTGGGGGCAATAAAACACAAGTGACTTTTCCCTCAAATACAAAGCTAATATAAACTAACATTCTACTTGACATTAACTTTGGTAGAAGGATTTCCAACCACAATATATTACACTAACATGCAAAAGCAATCTAATTAATTTTGTATAAACCTGAGAGAAATTACAAAATCAATGTGAGGCACCTGGAAGATATTTGAAATTCAAACCCATCTCTAATGGCTGAATTATATTTTAGAAAATAAATGTGCTGTAGTAATGACCCAGGGTTATAATGGGCCCTAGAGAGCTGATGAAAGACATGCAATGATAGAATCAGGAAAAAGAAATTGGTAGTAAGTTTTTTTCTCATTAAAGAATCAGATGAATGTTTATCCAACTTATTTTGGGTTTTTTTTTTTAAGTGAAGGAAATAATCTCACTAAATATAATTGAAGTGATTCGTAGAAAACATGAATGTTTTACAAATATTCATTCAGTAGCTAAACTGAAATAAGCAACGTAAGTAATTTGCTGTCTTACTTCTGGACTCTGGGAGCTTCCTGTTTGTCGGGTAGGGAAACAAAACCACCTTTTCCATCAACAAAAGAGAGTGAATTAAAAATTGGCCCTGATGGGAAAGGCAAGTAGAGCTTGGCAGGAACTATCCCAGAAGCTTATACCCAGCTATGACCAGGGTCCTGGCAACATTGGCTGTATGAAAAATACCAAGTGAATCATGGGCCTTTGACTTCTTAAAACAACAGAATTCTATTTAATAGATTGTTCTGCACAGTTGGGCAGACAACGGCCATCGCCTGTCTTCAGTGGTAAGTGTTCAGACCAAAAAATTAATTGAAGATGTGACTGACATGAACAAGAGCCCAGCAGAAAGGTTCACTGAAAAGAAAGCCAAGGTTCTGAAAACGTAGCAAGGGCTGCACTGCTCAGTCTACGGTGAGATGGCCCGAAGCACTGCATTGGCTGCTATTATTTTTGCATAAAGGAATGAAAGTCTAGCTTATTGAGATTCATACATAAGTGATCACAGAGCAGCCCACAGTCTGCACAGAGAATGGCATTTTAAGATGTGGAAGTGGCTACCCACTTAAAAAATGGCGTTAAGTAAACCTGTCAGTGGACCTGGGATGTCAAGGGCAGATATGGTTTCTGTCCACTGTGAGATCTGGCAACCCCAACTCAGCCCTGGTTATAGGAAACTGTGACAGCATCTGGCTTTCAACAGGACTCCAAAGCTTCCGGGGCCACAATGGCAGCATGCTTTCCCGAGTCTAGTGCTTTGGGGTCACTGCTGTGTGTGAGGACAGGTGTGGAGATGAGACAGGCAAGACCCATCTTTTAAATTTTTATCTGAGGATCATCATGAAAAAGAGCCTTTATTATTTATTGATCCCAGTGGCAAAGTTGTGAAAGCATGGAGAGTGTTTTGGCTCAAGGCATGGCTCAGCCAGTCACCAGCTGTGTGACCTGGCCCAGCCCCAGCCTCTCTGGGCCGCAGGGCCAGTCCATGGGTTGAAGAGGTGGTGAGGACTTGTTTCCCACGCGGCTGGGTTGCTGTGGGGAGTGGGAAATGCAGCGCACCACGCTTGACGCATCAGATGGGGTCGGGCATTTTTGCTGTTTTCATCACACTGTCTCAGAGCATTCTCTTTGCATATATTCTTTCTAATCTCTAAAACCATAGGGAAAAGTTATTACCCTCTACTGATGAGACAACGAAGGCTCTGTGTGGAGCTGGTTTGCCAAAAGGCCTCAAGCTAGTAGAGGGCAGAGTCCATATTCCAACTTAAGTGTATCTGGCAGCTGGAATAGCCCAGTCCTGGTGTTAGCTCTGTGAACTCACTGTTCAGTACACCCTTCAGCCCCAGGCAGACTGGGCCAGTTGTCACTGTAGTTCTGGTTCCAAATCCCGTTGCTGCCCACTCTTCCATAGCTGGCATCATCCTACCCCAGTCTTAGGTTCTCTACATTGATTTTTTTTTCTTTTTTGTTTCTGTTTGGGCCACACATACCAACCAATGATAGAAAAGTTACAAAAATGCTTTGGGACCAAGTTGTACTAAAACATGAGAATCAATGCTTCTTACAGACTTATTCTAATGTACAGATTTAGCAGAAATGGCATAAGCCAGGACTACATCATTCAGAACCACACTCCTGTTTTGTTTTCTTAGGAGATCAAGATCATTTGTTTTCATTTATATAATAGGGGGGAAATGGATACTTAGTGCCATGTGTTTTAATAGAGAAAAATTCTAAGTAGTAAAAACATATATTTTAATAAGTTCGCACTTCAGAGTTGAACTTGTCAGCTACTCCTAAACTGAAATTAGGAGCCCAGGTCATTAGGAAGGGACACAAACATTAGTGGTACAACCTGTGACTGTTTAAAGAAAGAACTGCCTTGTCCCCACCCTCAGGGCACAGGAACAGAAACAGTGTGTTCATTTTGTCCTAAAAGTTCCATCACGAGTCTATTAAAGCCACTCAACACAGACACATGCCAAATATTTGCTTTATGGGTGGGCAAAACTACTTAAAATAGAAATTTATGTAGCTGAAAATTTTAGGAACCTTAATATTCTCCCTGGTTTCTAGCTTCAACCTGTAGATACATATATCTGCAAAAAATGATGTTGAAAGTTCATGCCCAGGCAAAAGAAGAACATCTGTGAAAATACACAAGAGCTGAAAGACATTGTGCTTTTCATTCTATGGAAAAAAATGTGGCATTGATTCATTCTTGAGCTGGAATATATTTCCACATTGAAATAAAATTTGCTTTCGGTTTTAGAGGGAGTTTTTATTATGAGAAAAACATCCATAAGGAAAAAAAATAATTTTTTTTCTTACTAAGTATGCAAAAAGCATAAAATAGCATAAAGGATATTGGGCAAAATGCCAGGGTATTCAGGGAAAAGAGCTATCTTGGTAATCCAGTGTTCACTTCGACCCAGACCAATAAAACCCCATGACGACCTCTGTCTGTCAATGATCAGATATGTTAACAAACCTAAATAGAATTTGGCTAGCATTTGGAAAATGACATGTATTTCCTGTGTATTATTATGGGGAAAAAAATAAACACATATATGAGTAAATCCTCAAAGAGAGGAATAGGAAATTATGATATGATGTTTTTTTACAGCCATCCTCTCTTTATAGCAAGTCAATTTTTTTTCAAAGCATGTATCAGTGTCTCTTGTTTTTCATCCTGTGATTGTGATGTCACATAGACATTCAGTTCAGCCTCAAGTCATGCCTGTGGGGTAAGTATTGCCACTCTTATCACAAGTTAGGAATCCAGGCTTAGGGAGGTCACACAGAGCTCTCGGGGATTCTCAGGAGCAGGCTGAGCTCAGGTCTTAGCATTACCTGAGATCCTATCAAATGATCAATATTGGCTCTATCTGGCCTACTATTCGGATGATACAGATACACAAATGGAGTTGATCCACCTGTTCTATGTCATATGTTTACTGAACACCATGATCTTATGGGGCATTTTCTCAGAGAGCCAAGAGACCCTGTGCCCAGTCTTGCAGCATAGACCTGGGGCCTGGGATCCAGTGCCAGGGAAGGTCAGGTCTATAAGACCTACCTGTCAAGTGTAACTTTTTCTGTTCAAGGCTCTTACATGCTCTGATACCTAAGTACTGCAGATATTCAATCAAACATAGGGATCCAGCCAAAATCTCAGTTACATTTTCAAGTTCTCTGAAAGTTGATAAAGTTATAACCCAACTTAGTCACAGTTCTAATAGCTGTAAAGGCATGAAAGTAATTGTTCTTACAGCACAAGAATTTTCAACACAGGAGGGTACTGTCACCTCTTTCAACTACATATAGTAAGAGGAAAACAATTTCAAAGTTGATACATCTTTCCTAGATTAGCTAATGGCAGTGGGTATGAACAATGTAGCTTTCCATTTTCTTCTTCCACACTAAATCAGGGCTTTGCATTCCCTTGTTCTGCAAGGATGAACTTTCTCTTACCACCTGTGGGACATATACCACTTATACTAGAGTGTATTTTTAAATAAACAGCTTTAAGACACAGATAAAGGCATCTCATGTTCAGATATAACGAACTCAGTCTATTAGTAATTAAAGTTACTTTAATTTTTAAAAAATGAGATTAATTTTAAATACAATTTACCTGTAATGCATATTCATAGATTAAATTTCAATGATCAAAACTGGCTTGGATGAAATTTATGCTGTACAATTCCTTACTTTTTAAATTGTGTCATTATTTTACTTTGAATGCAAAATAAGTCAGTAAAATATTCCCAAACTCTTATAACCTATTCTAGTTTTGGGGATGTTATTGTGAAGATAATTAATTATTGCTGAGGAACAACCCAATGATTAAACTCTATAAAAAGTATAAATACAAGCCTTAGCCCAAATCAGCAGATTTTCTTTTATTTTGTCATATGGTTAAAAAAAGTATTTACCTTTTCTAAGTGTGCAATGTTGTCAATTCTCCTCTTACCTAGTCATTCTGACACATCAATATTTAGACTCAACTGCATTTTAGCATGAAAATACAGTAAAGCCAAGCTATGGAATCACATGTTCCTAGAAAGTGTCATAAAACAAGAAATAGGACACCTGAGGTCAATTATCATGTGTGATCCTGAAGATGCAGATGCCCTTTCTCTCCGTTGGACATACATGGCAATGTTTTGATATAATCTGAGATCAGAAAATAGAATCTTCATTTTTATTCTGATGTAAATGGATATCTGAATTAAACTACATTCTGTAGGGACCAGATGTCTATGGCAGGCCAAATGCCTATGGGAGAATTTTAATGGTCAATGAATTAATCTTTCCCCATTTTCTGTTATCAAACACTTAAATTTTTTCACACTACCTCAGATAAGATTCTAATGGCATTCATAAATATCTGAAAAAAAAACAGTCATTTGTAACTTTTCTGGAGACACCAGCATTCTTTTTTCATAAAAAGCAGCATTTAATAGAACCGAACTCAATGTCTAAGGGGTGTCATGGTCTTCTGCCCGTCATAGACTCATTGTGTAAGTAGATGGAAAGCAGGGCTGTTGGCAAATCATGGCCTTGATTCTTTAATAGACCACTTCTCCCCTGCCATAGGAATTCACAGTGGACTTCAAAGCCTTGCAGGTCTACAGAGCTGTGAGCCCTCTGATGGTCACAGCCCCAGGAGCTTGCAATCCCTTTGATCCGGTAGTGTAGTCACAACTGCTTTGAAGTCGAAGAGGAAGTGAATTGGAGAGCAAGGTCCCTTTGTTTCCCTGGAAGGTGATCCATCTGCAGATCACACCCCTGGACACTCACCAGTGGTTCTCATCCTGGTGTACTTCATAATTGCCTGGGCAGCTTTTAAAGCATACTAGCCCCCACCTGTTCTGATTTAATTGGTCTAGGGTGTGGCAATTTTTATAAAGCTCTCCAAGTGATGCTAGAATCACAGTGCTTGATCTTTCCATTTGGAATGACAAGCATCTTCAAGAGACCAATAAACAAATCCTCCCATCTTGAGGAAAAATAAAAAGATGAATTTATTCTGGCTCATGATGCGATGCAAAAAAATCTTGAAAACAACCACCACAACAAGAAGAAAATATGGAGAGAAATAGAGAGAGAAGGAGAGGGAGAGAGAAGAAAAAGAAGGAGGAGGAGGAGGAGGAGAAGGAGAAGAAGAGAGCATTATATGGTTTACATTTAAGATAGGCGCACTGACACATTAGTAATATTAGTAAATAGACACCAGGTAAGCAAATGGAATCAGTTAATTATTCTATGGTATTCATATTAGGGCCCTGTTACCACCAAAAAGTTGATTGCCCACCAACAAGAGACATCTGAGCTTCAGGGAATGAACTTTTCAAACATATGCAGCCATGTTCAAGGGGAACAGACATTACCCAGTCTAGAGAAACACTAGTAATCCTAAAGAAATAGCTTGAAGAAAACAATAAGAAGTTGATACTAAGGATATGTAATAATTTGTCTCCATATCACAACTCAATTTTTAGGAAAGTGGTGTTTTCAACAACATTATGTTGTTGCAACTTGATTTTGTTACTTGAAATAATGATTTGGTTTCTAAAGTTCCAATAGAAAAACCCTACCCAATTATATTCAAAAGAATATATGATACCAGATAAATGCTGATGATCTTCAAGTCATTTCTAGGGAGATTGCTCAGAGGCAAACTCAAAAGAGATCCCACAAAGAATGGCTTAAAGAAGTGACACCTCAGCAGATATCATTACAACATCGGAAACGCATACTCACCAGTCTCCTGCACAATGGTATATAATGGTATTCTTTCTTAAGGCACAAAATATACCCATGTTATGTGCATCTGATCACTGTTTCCAGATGAAGTCATCCAAATAGCTTTAACTCTAGCTCCTTGGTGCTGAGTAGTTCTCAAATTCCATCTTGTACGAGTCTTTCCTTATTGCCCTATTGACTGGCGCAGGAGACTAAATTCGACTGATGCCTGTGATTCAAATTTATAAACATCTAGACAAGCAGAACTATGTTTGGACAGCTGATGTCAACAGGGATGACAGAAGAAATAGCAAAAACCAAAAGCTAAAACATGTATCCCAAATTTCCTCCTTTACAGTCTACTTCAATGCTTTCTGCTTCCATTTTCTTAGGATAGAAGTGTTCTCTTTTCCTTACATTTCCTTAGATCTTTAAATGACCTAGAGGGTCGATTTAACAAAGGGCAACGAACACCTCACATTTCTGGTATTATTCAGGCACACAGCGTGAGATAAACTGCCTGAGACTGCAGTTAGGCCCTTTGATTTAAAGAAAGAGAAACTTAGTCAACACCAACGCGAGAGCAGAAGCAGATAGAAGGACAGACTGACTGACCTTCACCACCCTTTGTTCTCTCTCACAGAGCATCCCCACTGGTTTGGGAGAGACTGTGAACTTCTCCTGCTTCCTGGTGACTTGACAGTCATTTCCATCGGGGAGCCCTGCCTAAATCACAACCTTCCATCATCAGATTCCACCTTCAAAAATACAAGCCAGGATCTCTCAAGAAAATAAATCAGTGTTGGTGGCATGTTGGCTTGATCTTCTGTAGCCAGAGTACATCTGCGGGAACATCTGTCAGTCATGAGAATGTGGAGTAAGGTATGACCTCCTCACATGGAAGGGGTTGACTCCTCACTCTCATGTTCGTCCTGATTTCTTATTTCTCCTTCTCACTTTCCTTATAAAAATCTGTTGGGATATCTTAGAATGCTTATCAAAGTCAAGGTCACAAATAAAATAATTCCCAATTTAGGTTAATGTTAGCCAGTTCAATAAAATAACATGAGAATAGAAAACATTTTGGATAAAATTCCAAATAGATATCATCTGGTCTTGAATTCCTGTGAAGTGCCAAACATATAATAAATGCTAAAAACATAAGAAACGAGAGAAGGCACCAGCCTACTGTTAAATATTCCTTTATTCCTTTCAGTAAAAGCTCTACGTTTGTCTGTTTGCTTTCAGACGTTGTCTGGGGCTCAATGGCTATTCCGTTTCTTCACCCATCAAGCCCGATTGTACCATTTCCTGCAGACTGACCACGAGAGCAGACTCTTCTGAAAGCCATTATTAGCCACTCCGGACACACCAGCAACACCTTCTTCAGTGCTCTGTTTGCTTATTTTCTCACATAATCCTGTACTGTGTATTACTATTTAGACAAATGTCAGGAGATATTTTGTAAATTATTTGGTGGCAACATTTTATCGTCCTTCATTTATCACAGTATGGTACACATATAAATCACTTAATAAGTACATGTTAAATAAATTCATACCAGCAATTAAGATGTGTGTGTGTGTGTGTGTGTGTGTGTGTGACATAGCCAGATAAAAATAAGTCTAGACTTAAATGAGGAGGTATTTTATTAGAAAAGACTATTGGAATGGGGAGAATACATCGACCCCAGTCTCCGCAAGCATCTCAGAATCAAGCAGGGATAGGTTTTCTGTTTAAGGAAGGGGTAAGCAGGGCTTGGGGCCCTTGGTGGGGCCAGCAGACAGTGTGACTGGAGAGGTTTCACAGGAAAACTTTCTCTCTGTGGGCAGCCAGTTCTGGATTCTCAGGATAAAAGAGAAGGGCATTTTCTGCCCCTTAGTGCTGGTTCCAGCTTGTAGGTGAGCCAAGGTCCAGGCCTGTGGGGAGGAGAGAAGCCTAGCTTGGGTTTGGTCAAGCCTAGTCAATGGGTAAGTTACAGGTTATTGTGAACATGTAGCCCTATCTTCCAATAAATCCGGGGACATGGGCCACCAGGAACTCAGTTGTACCATGGAAACAAATACTCCCTGTTACAATACGATAGCAGAGCAATTAGATGAAGAGATAAAATGTTTACATATTTCGACCTATTATTCAGCCAAAGCCTGCCACGATTTTATTTTAAAATCCATAATTACTGCCTGTGGACAATTTTCAATATGCTATGATATTTTTATAAGTTTTTATACATATTTGTAATAATATAGTTTATTTACGGTCATTTTTAGTATTGTAGTCATAGTTAACTTTTTTTGAAGCATTAGTAAATTTTTCAGTGTTAAATTACAAGTAACTCTTTAAAAGAAAGAATGTATAAAGAAGATTATTTGAACAGTTTTAATAACTTTCACTACAATAGAATTGGCCACTATAAAAATACATGTTATAAAAATAAGAGTTATAGAAAAGGCCGTCATTTGTGTTACCGATCTACCCTCGGCCCCCTCTCATGGTAAGCAGCTGACCTTTTGAAGAACAGATTTTTTCTTAATATTACCCAATGTTTTGAACAATAGTTTCAAATGAAAAATCGGAAGATATAAAATGCAAAATTGTGTGCTCACACAGATATCTGCATATTTATCTCAGGTCAAAGAACATCACCAAGGCTTAGATGATGTTCATTCTTGAAAACGGCAAATATATTCAGCAAACATTGGCTTTTCTATTTTCCAAATATAAATTATCTTGTCTTCATTGTATAGACAGAATAAAATTCATGACAGTATTGTTTAAACTGAGTTTCTTATTAGCAAAATGTAAAAGTGGTGTTAATGAATATATAAAATATTTTTGAACATTAAAAAATGATCACAAAGAGAGAAGCCCACGGTCAGATATGTTTTAGTTCCTAAACTGCAGCACCTTTCAGTGTCTCGTGCTAATGCACACTAAGAAGTTCTCGTTTGTATTCCTCTTCTCTTGTTAATCTGCCCGCTGTCAGTCAGAGACCAAGCCATGGCACCAGGGAGGGTGAAGACACAGGTCTTCACAGAGATCATCAAGTTAAAATGGGCCCATGGGGTGGCCCTAATCCGGTCTGACTAGTGTTCTTATAAGAAGAGGAGATCAGGGCCCAGACACGGGGGACGACCATGTGAGGACACTGAGAGAAGACAGTTTTCTGAAAACCAAGGAGAGAGTCCTTAGGAGAAATCGATCCTGTTGACGTGTTGATTTCTCTTCTTAGGGGGGGGAAGCAGGAAGGGAATGAACGGAGTTTGATGAAAATCACATATGAATCCATTTAAAAATGACCAGAAAACTATTACATCATGATAAAAAGGATTTAGCAATTTTTAATTGGAAAAATTATGTTAAATCCATTCATGGATGGAGACTGAAAAAATAAACCATAAAAATGTTATCTTTATATATATATTAAAAGGAAAAATAATGAACCAGTTTGGTTGTGTGAGAGCCACAGGGTGCCCCTCAGGCTGTAACTACCAGAAGTGCACTCCTTGTCCTGCTCCTGGGAGAGCTGGGGGCCATCAGGAGAAGCCCACTGTGCATCTCATTTGAAGGACATTAGTTTGTATTGAGCTGTGATTTGCTTAGTCTCTGTTTTGTTTACTGTATGTGGGATGCCGGCAAGCTCACGCCTCTCATTTGTTCCCAGGCCCCTGTTTGGGTGCCATCACTCAGATGTTCTGGAAGGGAGAACAGCGAAGCTCGGGGGTGGGGAGCCAATGCCTGTGTCAGAGAGTGCTGACCTGCTTCCTGCCCTTCCCTTGGCTTTCCTCATGCCAGTCTTTAACCTTCTGGGTATTTTCCTCCTCAGAGCCCCTCTCTCTGCTCTGTTTGTACACTGATCTTTGTTGAATAGTCTTCACATGATACCCAGAATGTAGTTCAGCCCTGGCCAGTGTGGCTCAGTCCTTTGGAGTGTTGTCCCATGCACAGGAAAGTGGGTTCAATTCTGGTTAGGGTACGTATCTGCTTTGCGGATGAGGTCCCTGGTCAGGGCTCAGGTGCGTGCTGGAGGCAATGGATCAGTGTATCTTGATTACATTGAGGCTTTTCTCTCTCTCTCTTTCTCCCTCCCTTCCTAAAATCAATTTAAAAAAAACTTAAAAAATGTAGTTCAGACCTTTATCCCCTGCTCACATAATGAGTTGACTTCAATAACCTGTTGTGTGTGTTTGCATGAGGGTGTGTGTGTGTGTTTACCCTCTCTACTTAATTAATCAATGGCTTTTGTTTATTGCATTACTAGTTTTTATAACTGAGTTGATTTCTTCTTAAATTGTTCAGTGGTTCTTGGTAGAAGAAAGAACATATACCCCACTTTCTTCTCTTCAGTGGCGCCTGGGTATGTATTTTCCTGAAATGCTGACGAAGGGTGTTCATGGATATTACTGGTGGCTGGAAGGGCAATTTGTATTTTTTCATTGGGAAACTCCATATATCTCTTTGTGTTTGTGTTCTTAAGCAAGACCCTCTGACCTAACTTTTTAATAGAATTTCTGCCAAATTCAGCTTGTTGGAAGGAGTGATTTACTATTCTAAGCATCAATGTTAGCAAATTGTGGGGTGAAGCTACACTTTCATGACATTTGCCAAGAACATGTTTATAACATGAAGTCTCTCTCTTAGTCTCCACCCATGAAGGTCTCCAGGGAAAAGCTACATTTTTCTCTCTCTGGAAGCAATTTAGAATTGAATGTGGAACTGGAATGTGCATCTCCTAGTTTAGCTAGTTATTTTCTTCTTTCTAATGATATAAATTCATTATTATTCCAGTAGAGAGCAAAATGAATTCTCAAGTGGTTCCTGACAATTCCCAACTCCTAAAAATATAATTCTGTTCTAGCCAGTTTTAGTTTAAACAAATAAAATAGACTGTGTTAACAATTAAAGAATAAAACAACGCAGGGAGGGGAGGTCTGTAATTGGATTGGGTTCAAGGATCTTTTCAACTTGAACATGTTCATAGTTTTAATGTACTGGGGGAGTGTGTAAGGTCCAGAGCAATTACTGAATTTTGTTGATAATAGAGAAGAAAAGATCCTTTTGTGAAAAAAAATTTACTTTCTAAAAAATCTGATATTCTAAGCTTTTGACTTGGTGTTTCTTATAGAAAAGATGCTGAGAATACAGGAAGCAAGAAAACACAGATTTTTAAATACTATTTTTTCCTTTGAAGAATTCCATAAGATAGAAAAACTCATTTCCCACCCCCTCACCCACTTATAATTTTTTTTTTTAGGTTCTTTATTCTGTGTTACAGAATAAAATACACTTAATTATGTTTTTCCTGCTAATAGTTTGGAATTTAGCTTCCTCCCCTTTGAACATGAATGTGAAGTTTTGTGAACAATAACTGACTGAAAGGAGAGAATTTATTGACAGTAAACAAAAGAGAACCTCATTATTATCACTTAAGCTCAGCACCTTTATACATAGATATCTAATCATTTGTTTCCCAGTGATCAGCTGCACTTACTACTCAATGATGTGTCTTTTAGGACTTGAATACGAAATCATAATTATACAATAACAATCCATTCCAGCTCTCTGTTAATGGTTCCCAGATTCTATCTAAAAGGGCACATACATGAAAGATGAGAAACTCATCTCTCTGGGAATATGCAGTTTTTCCCACCTAAATCCTGTTCAGAGTTTCTATAGTCACAGCAAGATGGTGTCACTCTCCATTTCTATTTATTTCCTACTCTAATCTCAGCAGCCAAGAAAAACAAAAGGACAACATTCTTACGGTTGTTTATTTTTAAAAAGCATGGTGCTCCCTAAAAGTGTCATCCTAACCCCTGCTTACTATTTCCATGCTCTTCTTTTGAAAGCCTTGAAAAAAGTTCCCAGTTTGAGGTCCCTGCTGGAAATCAAACATCTCTTGGCCGCGCCACCCGCCTGTCCGTTCCTGTCCTTCAGGCTCGCTCAGGGTGATGTCATCCCAGCGCATGGAAACTCATTCTTCCAGCGAGACTCTGAAACGTCCTTTGTTTGGACTGCCAGGCCCACAGTTCCCCAGAGCAGGGCGTTGGGGTGGCCTTGGCATTCTGCTGCGGGACCACTTTCCCCACTGGGCACGGTTGGACGGAATATCCCCTCAGGACATGTCGCTCAAGATCCCCCTGAACAACACCCAGTCACTGGTTTCTGTTCGTTCCATTTCCATAAATATTACACAAACAAAAATATAACACACACCTTTTTTTTTTCCCATCCCTTGATCATCACCTCTGCCAACTTGCCACATGCTGGCTCTACTGCCTGAACATCTGGAGCCGTGGAGATAAGACACTGTGGTACTCAGGGCTGCTCCTTCCGCCACAGGCCTTCACCAGTTGCCCTATGGGTGCCACCCTACTTCCAATCTAACTCTGCTGTTTAAAAAAACATTATTTTGAAATATATAATCTGTTTCTTAGAAAATTCTCCTTAGATTGAGAAAAATAGTTATCTGAGATATGCATTTTAACAGAGACCACAGGGAGGAGAGGAACCCATAGATTTTAAGTGTGATAACTGCAAGTGGAAGTATTTATTTCCAAAGAATATGAGAAATAATGACGGACCTTGAGAGATAGGTGTCAATATCCTTCAATGATGTACAAAGAGGTTAAGTGGATGACAGAAATTAAAGTTTCCCCCAGCTAACCCATTGCTCAAAACATCCAAATGATACGAGTAACAAAATCTTCAGAGGTAAAAGGGATTTTCATTGTTTCTCATTGTGTTTACTGTTTTTATTCCTTCAACTGGAAAATTATTCCCATTGAAAATTTGCAGTCATTACACATACAGAGATGTTTAGCAAGAACTGTTCAGTACTTGGAAGCTGTGAAAATCTACTTTCACTCTCAAAACATCTGTACCCCGCAGTGGGGTTTTGGCTCTCTCCACTCTACTTGCCTTCCAGTGTAAACACAGGAGAATGGCAATTTCCCATCGACACTGCAGTGCATAGCTACAATCTTGGGAAGAAATGAGTAAACACATTACTGAACAGCAGCATGAAAGAACAGACACAATTGCCTGGTTGTTTTATTAAAAAGCATAGGGAATTAGCTGACTGTGTTTATGTAGACTTGGGTCCATGCACCCCCCCCCCCACACACACACACACTGTTTAGCCCAAAATTATAGTGCTTCTAACCATCTCATCAATACATATTAACAAACCAAAAAAATCTGTGTAAAATTCATCATAATCATGGTCAATGCATGCATGAATAATAAACTTCCCTTTAATTTGTTGGAACCAATGGAGCTAAAAGGAAAGTACTATTTATTGACCTTGTACATTAAGCACAAAATTTATCTATTTTAATCTTTTATTCAGTACACACACACAAATATCTTTCTTTTTTTTAAATTAATTTTTATTTTTCAATTATAGTTGACATATATTATTATATTAGTTTCAGGTGTACACCCCAGTTATTAGACATTACACAAATATCTTTAAGATAAATTTACCCTCTCTATTTTTATAGAGAAAAGACATTAAGCTCAAAGAAGTGAGTAACTTATCCAAGGTCAGGAAGATTTATAAAAATATTTATATTATATTGGTCTAGCCCAGTGTAGTACATGTTGATGGGATGAACAGATGGTGAGCTGAATTTACATGTCTTATACTACATAGGACTGATTATGTTTTGCTCTGATATAGTGAATACCTAAGCTTTCATTCTTTCTAAGTTACCAATCAGTATATTAGCTAGAAAAAAAAAGCCAATCTAATAAAGACTATTCTATTTAAAATACTGTATTTTAGATGTTCTAATACAACCATGTATTAATTTGACAATTAAAAAATTTAAATACCACTTGTACTTAAGTAACAGGTATTAACTTTATATCCATCAGTTTTACATCTATTACGTCTATTATAGTAGGGTGTTTCGGCAGTTGATTCATTTTATGATCCTCTAAATTTGGTAAATTCTAACTTTACTATCTGATGAAGGTGAAGTTAATATCTTGTTATCCTTGCAGAAGGATGAGTAACAAACAAATTAAATATGAGATCACATATGTTAAATTACCCTTTCAATAATCTATCTAAAAAAGAATTAATACTGGTTTCATTAAGTGGTTTTGAATGCTATGGCCAAAGCCAATTATTGCTTCAGAACTTCAATAGACAATAAAATTGTTGGCAAAACAGCATTGAAGGAGAGAACTGTCAGCATTTAGAGTGTGTGTATGCTAATTAATTAAATTATTAAAAAGGAGACTACTTAAAAGACATTTGAAATATGTATTGTGGGAAAATTTGAAATTCTTAATAATGAAAGACCATGTAATGATATATTGAATTGAAGAAGACTAAATGATGAATAAAAAGAGAAAAGAGAAATCTGAGGTGCATTTCGTGAAAGAAAACTGTCCCTACGTCATTGGGATTCTGTCTGGGATTGCCTAGGAGCTGGGACCTGCTATGTTATAAGGCACATTCATCGTAGGCATTCAACAGCTTTTCCATCAATTTCTTTTCTCATCTTCTTTATCCTGGACTATTACCATGCATCCTGGTCTTCTCAGCAAAAATGATTCAGGAATTGAATTCATTTTGCAATAGAACAGGAGAGGATATATACATTTACTCAGGACTCCCTTTGTGGCAGGTGTTAGCAGCAAAACAGATATGCAATAATGTAATAGTCTCCTCACTTTACACATGAACCAACCAAGGCAGATGTTTAAATACTTACTTTAAGTTACTATCAGGTTAAGACTAGAGAAATCCTTTGAAACCAGTTCTATTTTTTCTCCAGTGCTTAAGCTCTTTTTATCACAGCACCCAAATTAGCATAAAGAATTCAATATACAATTTCTCAGAAATAGCCACATGGAGAAAATAATATTTAACCAAAGAAAAGAATATTTAAGAATAAAAGTTTAGTCTTTATGACAGCAATCTTGTTGGACAGTCAGATATTTCAAAGCACTTTTTATACATATCACAGGTCACTTTATATTCCATCAGTTTTCAAATTGTGTACACTCAGAACTCCTTTATACTCTTTAAAGATACAGAGGACCCCAGAGATGATGTGTTGGTGTTATAGTTATCAATATATACTGTAATAGAAATGAAAACTGAGAACTTAAAAAAGTATTTATTTAAGAATGTATTTTAAAATTGCAATAATAAAACCATTACAAGTTAACATGAATAACATTTTAATAAATATAACTATTTTCCAAATTATAAAAAAGTATTTGTAAGGAGAGTGGTACTGTTTTGCATGTTTGCAAATCTCATAAGTAATAGAAGAGCTGGATTCTTTTATATCTTCTTCAGCATTTTATCTTTGTTGAAGATCATGTTATTTTTGTTGAAGTATATGGAAAAATTCTGTCATTGGAATACAAGAAGTATTTTAATAGCTAATTCATATACTTATGGATATTCTTCTTTGATACTAAATTAAACTCAACAAGTTGTCTTCCAAAGATTTTTTTTCTGATGTGGAAACTGAAACCATATCTAATAACTACTCTTACTCCTTTACCTGAAAATCCACTGGCCCTTGATTGGCCATTTATGAAATATTGACTCACTGATCTTATAAAGATCTTATAAAGATCTTCCAAATGAAGAAATGTTTCATCATACAATTTCCAAAAGATTTCATTTGTTAATATGAACACAGATTTTATCAGAAAAATCTTCAAGTATTGGGAAAGTCTCAAGTTCACTGTACCATATTTACACATTTTCAAGATATTTTACTTTTCACATGTAAGTTCTAATTTGTTCATTGGCCACAAATACTGTCAGTTGTCTTTTTTGAAGTGACAGGCTCATGTCACTGTTTTAAGCTACTACATGTTGAGGCTCATTTTTTTATTTTTTGTTGTTGACTAAAGAAGAGATCCCACTTATGTAGATGAGGCCAAAGTAAAATACTGTTGGCATATTTATTACAGTTAAAAATTTATTTATTTATTTATTTATTTATTTATTTATTTATTTATTTATTTATACTGTTGACAGTTTTACAAATATCCCCTATTCCCCCATCCCCTTTGCCCCTCTCCACCCAGCCCCACCCCACCACACTATTGTCTGTGTCCATGGGCTATGCGTATATGCATACATGTTCTTTGGTTAATGTTATTGCTGGGTCAAATGGCAGGGCCATTTTTAGTTTTTTGAGAAAACTCCATACTGTTTCCCACAGTGGCTGCACCTACTGCATTCCCACCAGCCATGCACTAGGGTTCCCTTTTCTCCACATCCTCACCAGCACTTGTTGTTTGTTGCTTTATTGATGGTAGCCATTCTGGCAGGTGTGAGGTGATACCTGATTGTAGTTTTAATTTGCATCTCTATGATGACTAGCAACACTGAGCATTTTTAATGTCTATTGGCCATCTGTACGTCTTTGGAGAAGTGTCTATTCAGATTTAAGAAAATGTCTATCAAATAGCCAAGACTCAATATCCATACTTTTGTCTGTAAGTCATTCTCCAAGTAAAACTGTCATGACATGGGAAAAGTGGCCAGTTGAGCTTGCAACTCAGTTGCATAGTTCTTTTCCTTCAATAGACCCACTGTGTTGGGCTATAGCAGAAGTGCTTTATGTACATTTCCATTTTTCACTCCATAAGAATGAAAAGGCATGTAGTCAAGAATGAAGATTTAGTAAAGTTAACATTTTGTACTGCTTCATCAGGAACATTCTTAAATGCAACTGGCTATTTTTCTTCCTGTGAGTGCATGGCAGTGAAGAATATGATGACCACCAATACAGTTTGGTGCCACTGTCTTGATTCTGAATTTTAGCGAAAAGTTATAAAAACACTGTGGCAGGTACTCAATATCTGTTTTGGAATGAATGAATGAATGAATGAATGAATGAATGAATGAATACAAAATATGTATGTATGTATCTCTTCCAGATATCTTATAGAATTGCTACAGGCATCAAGAATAAAAATCTGTTTATAAATGACAAAAAAAACCCCACACAAATGTAAAATATTTGAAAGTTGTCACTAAGAGTCCATTCCACTTTCTTTCAGTAATGTTCAGGATGTATCTGAAATCAAAAGGCTCTTATTTAGCACCTTTTGTTTGCTTTATATGTGCTCCCCTGCCTGCCCCTCTGTCTGCACTCACCTATGTGGGTTGAAGTCTCTGTCCTGCTTATTCCATGACTTGTTTTGAGCACTGAGTAAATTCAGAGCCAGAAGGCACTCTTACCATGTCATCTGGATCCGTTTACTGAATGCAAAATATTGTGTGATCTTAAATAAAAGTGATAATAAAGACTAAAACTCAAATTATGGGGTTGGGGAAAAGGACTCATAAAAATCAGGCATTTGAAATAAGATTTAAGAAATGATACTAACAAAGTCAAAGGGGTGTGATGGTGATTAGCGCTGTAGGATATACATATGGATGATTATGCTCAGGTGGTGTCAGTCAAGGGAAGGCTTAATTTGAGGCAACTTAGACAGATTTTTTTTGGCATTTGATGTGGAAAAATTATGAAGAAATGGTAATATGATGCAACCACTGTTTCACAATGCTTACGTGGGTGGTAGTGTGGATGATGGATTTGAGACTAAAGAAAATATATTCTAGGAGGGAAAAATGGCGGCGAAGTGAATGGAGGGACCCAGACCGTCTCCCAAGACCAAACTGGATTTACAACGAAAACAAAGGCAAACCGTCAGGAAAGGGCAGCTGAAGGACACCTTGGAGGACCACTTAACCAGAAACACCCACTCAGTCCTGGTAGGCTTGCGAGGACGGGAGAGGGGACCAAGAGCCCAGGGTCCGCAGCGGCCTGGGCAGGGGCCAGGGAACTAGAGGGGAAGTTAACTCTACCGTCTTTCTTCCCACCGTGCACGGCCTGGAAACCCTGTTGCCGGCTAGGCTAGGCTCTCTGCTGAAGCCGCACAGACTCGCAGACCCCAGGCAAATCGGTGGGACCGGGGAACGCGGTGGAGAGTTAACGCTACCGCCTCCCTCCCTGCCGTGCACAGCCTTGGAAACTCTGCAGCCGGCTAGGCTAGGCTCTCCGCTGGAGCCGCACAGACTCGCAGACCCCAGGCAACTCGGAGGGACCGGGGAACTAGGCGGAAAATTAATTCTACTGCCTCCCCTCCTGCCGTGCAAGGCCCTGTAGCCGCTGAAGCCGCACAGACTCCTGGCCCCCAGGCAACTCGGTGGGACCGGGGAACGCGGCGGAAAATTAAGTCTACCGCCTCTCCCCCCCCCGCCGTGCACGGCCTGGAAACCCTGTAGCCGGCTAGGCTAGGCTCTCCGCTGAAGCCACACAGACTCCTGGCCCCCAGGCAACTCGGTGGGACCTGCAAACGTGGCGGAAAATTAATTCTACCGCCTCCCTCCCCGCCGTGCACGGCCCTGGAAACTCTGCAGCCGCTGAAGCCCCACGGACTCACGGCCCCCAGGGAACTGGGCGGGACCAGGGAACTTGGCTGGAAATTATTCCCACCACCTCCCTTGCCACCCTGCATGGGCCCTCCTAACGCTATAGCCTGCTAAACTCTCCGCTGGAGCCACACAGACTCCCGGAGAACAGGGGACTTGGCGGGATTAAAGTGGGTCCTCCCTGGTGCATCCAAACCCAGGAGAGGGAGCCACAAACAGCAAAACACGAACACCCACTGGGAAAACTTGGCAGACTCCAAAGCCCACTGTGATAACCAAAATGGTGAGAAACAGAAACAAAAGCCAAATGAAAGATCAAGAGACCTCTACAGAAGATGAAATAAATGAGGTGCAGTTAAGCAAGTTAACAGAACTAGAATTTAGAGCCATGATGTTGCGGAAGCTCAACAGCATGTGTAAGGACATGAGCAACATGAGTAAAGACATAGAAATGTTGAAAATAAACCATCTGGAAATGAAAAACCAACAGGAAGAAATGAAGAATGACATATCAGAAATGAAAAACACACTGGAAGGTCTAAAAAGCAGAGTAGGGGAAGCTGAGGACCGGATCAGTGAATTAGAAGACAGGCTAGAAGAAATCAACCAATCAGAAAACCAAAAGGAAAAAAAGATTAAGAAACAAGAAGAGAGCTTAAGAGAATTGTGGGACAACTGGAAACGTAATAATATTCGTATCATAGGAGTCCCTGAAGAAGAAGAAAGTAAGCGAGGGCTAGAGAATATATTCAAAGAAATAGTGACAGAAAACTTCCCCAATTTGGTGAAGGAAGAAGGCATTCAAGTTCAAGAAGCTCAGAGAGCCCCAAGTAAGAAGAACCCAAACAGGCCCACACCAAGACACATAGTAATCAAACTGCCAAAAATTCAAGACAAAGAGAGAATCCTAAAAGCAGCAAGAGATAAGCAACAGGTTACCTACAAAGGAACCCCCATAAGGCTCTCAGCTGACTTCTCACAAGAAACATTACAGGCTCGAAGGGAATGGCATGAAGTAATCAAGGTCATGAAAAACAAGGATCTGAATCCAAGACTACTCTACCCAGCAAGGCTATCGTTCAAAATAGAAGGTCAAATAAAGAGCTTCCCAGACAAAATAAGGCTAAGGGAGTACATTAGCACCAAACCAGCACTGCAAGAAATGTTAAAAGGACTGCTGTAATTACCAGGAGAAATGGGAAGAAAAATAGAACCACACTAAACAAAAATGGCAATAAATAAGTACAATCAATAACCACCTTAAATGTAAATGGACTGAATGCTCCCATAAAAAGACACAGAGTAGCTGATTGGATAAGAAAGCAAGACTCATCTATATGCTGTTTACAAGAAACCCACCTCACAACAAAAGACTCACACAGATTGAAAGTGAAGGGATGGAAAAAAATCTTTCAAGCAAATGGAAAAGAAAAAAAAGCTGGGGTAGCAATACTGATATCTGATAAAATAGACTTCAGATTGAAGGCCATAACTAGAGACAAAGAAGCCCACTACATAATATTGAAAGGATCTATCCAACAGGAAAATATAACATTGATAAACATATATGCACCCAATATAGGAGCACCAAAATATATTAAAAATCTTCTGGAGGACTTCAAAGGAGAAATCGATAGCAATACAATCATAACAGGGGACTTCAACACCCCGCTCACATCACTGGATAGATCCTCTAGACAAAAAATTAGCAAGGAAACAGAGACTCTAAATGAAGCACTAGACCAAATGGATTTAATAGATATCTACAGAGAACTACACCCCAAAACTACAGAATTCACATTCTTCTCAAGTGTACATGGAACATTCTCAAAGATAGACCACATGTTAGGGCACAAACTAAGTCTCTACAAGTTCAAGAAGATTGAAATTATAACAAGCATCTTCTCAGACCACAATGGTATGAAACTAGAAATCAATTGCAAGAAGAACATACAAAGACATTTTAACACATGGAAGCTAAATAGAATGTTATTAAACAATGAATGGGTCACCGAGGAAATCAAGGAAGAAATCAAAAACTTCCTGGAAACCAATGAAAATGAGGACACAACAATACAAAATCTATGGGATGCAGCAAAAGCAGTTCTGAGAGGGAAGTTTATAGTACTACAGGCCTACCTCAAAAAAGAAGAAAAATCTCTAATAGACTACCTAACCTCACAACTTAAAGAACTAGAGAGTAAACAAAAAGAAAACCCCAGAGCAAGCAGAAGAAAAGAAATAGTAAGGATCAGAGCAGAAATAAACGACATAGAGACCAAAAAAACAATCCAGAGGATCAATAAAACAAAGAGCTGGTTTTTTGAAAAGATAAACAAGATTGATGGACCCTTAGCTAGACTCACCAAGAAACAAAGAGAGAGAACCCAAATACATAAAATCAGAAATGAAACAGGAGAGATAACAACTGACCCTACAGAAATACAAAAGATCGTTAACAACTACTATGAAAAATTATACGGCAACAAATTCGAAAATCTAAGCGAAATGGACAAATTTTTAGAAACACATAGCCTCCCAAAATTGGATCAGATAGAGATTGAAAACTTGAACAGACCAATAACAACAGAGGAAAATGAAGATGTAATCAAGACTCTTCCAGCAAACAAAAGCCCAGGCCCAGATGGCTTCACAGGGGAGTTTTACCGAACATTCAAAGAAGAACTAATACCCGTTCTCCTCAAACTATTTCAAAAAATTCAAGAAGAAGGAAGACTGCCAAACTCGTTTTATGAAGCCAGCATAACTCTAATTCCAAAACCAGAAAAAGACACAACAAAGAAAGAAAACTACAGGCCAATATCCCTGATGAACATAGATGCCAAAATCCTGAACAAAATACTAGCAAATCGAATCCAGCAATACACCAGAAAAATTATCCACCATGACCAGGTGGGATTCATCCCAGGGATGCAAGGCTGGTACAATATTCGCAAATCCATAAATGTGATACACCACATAAATAAATTGAAGAATAAAAACCACATGATCATATCAATAGATGCTGAAAAAGCCTTTGACAAAATCCAGCATCCATTTCTGATAAAAACGCTCACCAGTGTGGGAATTGAGGGATCATACCTAGACATAATAAAGGCCATATATGAAAGACCTACAGCCAACATCATACTCAATGGGCAAAAACTAAAAGCATTTCCCTTAAGAACAGGAACAAGGCAAGGATGCCCACTTTCGCCACTCCTATTTAACATAGTACTGGAAGTCTTAGCCACAGCAATCAGACAGGAAGAAAAAATAAAAGGGATCCAAATTGGAAAGGAGGAAGTGAAAGTGTCATTATTTGCAGATGACATGATACTGTACATAGAAAATCCCAAAGACTCCACCAAAAGCTTACTAGACTTAATAAATGAATTTGGCAAAGTAGCAGGATACAAAATTAACGTCAAGAAATCGATGGCATTCTTATACACCAATGATGAACTCACAGAAAGAGAAACTAGGCAAACAATCCCATTTACCATTGCGGCAAAAAAATTAAGATACCTAGGAATAAACTTAACCAAAGAGATAAAGGACCTATTCGCAGAAAACTACAGATCTTTGAAAAATGAAATAGAACAAGATGTAAAAAAGTGGAAGAACATACCCTGTTCATGGATTGGGAGAATTAACATCATTAAAATGTCCATATTACCCAAAACAATCTATAGATTCAACGCAATCCCCATCAAAATACCAACGGCATACTTCAAAGAATTAGAACAATTACTTCAAAAGTTCATATGGAACCAAAAAAGGCCTCGAATAGCCACAGCAATCTTGAAAAGGAAGAACAAAGTTGGAGGGATCACAATACCAGATTTCAGGTTATACTACAAAGCCACCATAATCAAAACAGCCTGGTACTGGCACAAGAACAGGTATATAGACCAGTGGAACAGAATAGAGAACCCAGAAATGGACCCTAGGCAATATGCTCAATTAATATTTGACAAAGGTGGCAAGAGCATACAGTGGAGTAAGGACAGCCTCTTTAATAAATGGTGCTGGGAAAATTGGACAGCTACTTGCCGAAAAATGAAACTAGACCATCAACTTACACCCTACACCAAAATAAACTCAAAATGGATAAAAGACCTAAATGTAACCCATGAATCCATAAAAATCCTAGAGGAGACTGTGGGCAACAAAATCTCAGACATCATACGCAGCAGAATTTTTACTGACACATCACCTAAGGCAATAGAAACAAAGGAGAAAATGAACACATGGGACTACATCAAACTCAAAAGCTTCTGCACAGCGAAAGATACAATCATCAAAACGGAAAGGCTACCCACTGTATGGGAGAGCATAATTGCCAATGATATATCAGATAAGGGGTTAATTTCCAATACATATAGAGTGCTCACACAACTCCACAAAAGGAAGACAAAGAATCCAATTAAAAAATGGGCAGAGGAACTAAATAGACACCTCTCCAAACAGGACATACAAATGGCTAAGAGACATATGAAGAAATGTTCATCATCACTCATCATCAGAGAGATGCAAATCAAAACAACAATGAGGTATCACCTCACACCGGTCAGAATGGCCGCCATCAACAAATCATCAAACAACAAGTGTTGGCGAGGGTGTGGAGAAAAGGGGACTCTAGTACACTGTTGGTGGGAATGCAGACTGGTGCAGCCACTATGGAAAACAATATGGTGTCACCTCAAAAAATTAAAAATTGAACTCCCATTTGACCCAGTGATCCCACTTCTAGGAATATACCCTAAGAAGCCTGAAACACCAATCAGAAAAAATATATGTACCCCCATCTTTGTAGCAGCACTATTTACAATCGCTAAGATCTGGAAACAGCCCAAGTGCCCATCAGTAGACGAATGGATTAAAAAGCTGTAGTACATATACACAATGGAGTACTACGCAGCGGTAAGAAAGAAAGATCTCTTGTCCTTTGAGACTACATGGAGGGACCTGGAAAGTATCATCCTGAGTGAAACAAGCCAAGCAGAGAAAGACAAATTTCATATGATCTCACTGATTTCTGGAATATAATGAACATAACAGTTTGAGGACAATCCCCTAAGGAGTGGGGAGCTGAGAGAGGGATGAACAACAGAATTTATATGCATATAGGCATGAACAGTGGACATGGACAACAATCGGGGGAAGGGGCGGGGAGGGAAGGGGGAGGGGGGAACCACTGGGGGAAAAAAGGAGAATCATTTGTAACAAAAATTAATCAATAAAAAAAAAAAAAAAGAAAATATATTCTATACATAAAAGGATGAAGGTGTGAGTAAATGGAAAGAAAATAAGGTATTTTAACTTAGAAACTTATTATTGTGAATCACTTAAAAACAGAAATAGTACTGTAATATTATTTCTAGCCAATATAATAACTAGTTTCTTTAAGGTATTGAATTTACGGGACAGCTCTACACACATCTGGACACAGGTTTGATGAATTTGTTTTGTTTTTTTTTTTAGTAGAGAGGTAGAAGAAACATAAGTAACATTTACTAGTCAGAGAAAACAGATTCTCCCAGAAGTCAAATGGTATGAAAATCCTGTCTTTTCAGCAAAAAACTTTCTTTTATTTACTAGTCAGTGAGAAGTGCATTCCATCGCTGTTCTTAAGTCCTGAAAACAGCAGCACCAATCATTGCAAGATGTAAGGCTTGTACTGCGGGGTCTTAATTCTTGCTTGTTATTAGCCTAATGTGTTCTCTGGCTGGATAGAGAGCTGTCCTGATTAGCACAACATTTCACAGCATGGCTCCAGCTTCAGATCACTGTCAGGCTCAGAATAATTGTAGCAGCTATTTTTAAATGTTGTAATTAAAAACAGTCTTGCAGTAGGACTGCCCATTGTCCCAGTGCTTTTCCCTTTAGAATCTAGACATTAGCTGTTTAGATTACATACATAGTGCACTCATGATTACAATATTTAAAATATTTAATGTTTATTATTTGGCAGGCATCAAGCACTGAATTGAAGACTTGAAAGCCATTGTCTTATAAAATTTAATATTCACGTAAACTCTAGGAAGTTGCAGATGAGACAAATTTATATGTAGAGGTTAGGTAACTTACCTGACTAAGTAACTTACCAGACTAATTATAGAACTGGGACTACACTCAATCGTACTTAATTCCAGCGACCATGTGTATTCTTCTTGAGAAGATATTTCTATTGTTTTATCTAAGCATGTGTGTAAAACGCAGATGAAATAAGGTTTAAATCTCACGAATGGGACAAACATAGTTTGGCAAAGTTTCATTTTAAATAAAGTTAATTATATTTACATGTATTCAATGGGTTAAATGAGTGTCATTTATAGTATAGATTATTTACAGTTACTGAGGACCTGCTCTGTGCCAGGCACTGTGAAAAGTGACTTTTGCCTCTTTCATTTCACTTAGCATATGTGCGATAGAAATCTTTGTCAGTGTTTTGTAAATTAAAAAATCTGCAAGCCATTGCTCACATCAGAGTCAGGATTTGAACTCAGATGTTTTGACACCAAGTCTCTGTCATGACAGTGATATTAGTATAAGCCACTTTAGGAACTGATTTTATTCTAGTGAAACTGGGGGTGAATGGATTTCTTGTTCTACTTTGAATGTCTGAGAAAATCAGGAGGAGGTTTTTTTTATTGCATAAAGTATTTGATAGTAAAGCACCTGTGAAAATATGTTTTGATTCCTCACCTCTGGTCTTAAACTTTTTTTTGAAAAAAAAAAAAAAAAAAAAGAATTTCTTCTGATGATACTCTGAGAATAAATATGAAAGTCCTTAAAGATCAAAAGAAAAATGAGGTTAAGAGCCTCACGCTCATCCAATTTTTTGCTTTTATTTCAACTCTGACCTCCAGATATCTGGGAACATTTCCTTGGACAGTCTCTTCTGTGAAGTGAGCTAAGAAGACCTACCTCACAGTAAACTCCCCAGGGCGGGTCCTGTATGCTTACCCTGCCCATGCCGCAGCCCAGGACAGAGCAGTACCTGGGAAACTGTTTCTCTATGTTTTCCCAGCAGGATCAACATTACCCTAGGTGGTATAAAGAGGTAAGGTCAAAATATGATAAACCACAGAATAAAAGGACACTTTTTCAAGACCATCCATTTCACTAAAAATTGGGGGAAATAATTATTTTTATTGTAAAGAAGGATCACATTATTGAGAATTAAAACGAAAAGTGTACAACACAAGGAGTTAGTGAATCAGAATGCAGACATTGGCTAATAAGATTATGTAGGTTTCAAGTGTCCATTTCTATGTTGCATGATCTGTACACTGCATTGTGTGCCCATCACCCAAAGTCAAATAATCTTCTATCACCATATATTTGTTCCCCTTTATTCTTTACTACCCCATCCCTCTTCCCTCTGGTAACCACCATACTATTATCTGTGTCTGAGAGCTACAGTCTTATATCTCACATATAAGTAAAATCATATGGTTTTTAACTTTTTCTGACTGATTTATTTCATTTAGCATAATATTCTCAAGGTCCATCCATGTTGTCACAATGGCGATATTTAATATTTTCTTATGGCTAAGTACCCACAGTTTATTGGACTGAAACTTTGAGTATTAAAGAGATCCTATAAGTAATTGTTATGTTTGGACCATTTGTTATTTATCCTGAAGTAAATTAAAATGCTCGGGTATTAAACTGTAATGTGGTAACTTTTTAAAAACTACCTCTAAAGCTAAGGTTTTAGTTGTTGAATTTAAACTCTATATGGTAGGATCGAAACCTTCTGGTGGTATTAGCTTTCTATTGCTGCATAACAAATTACCACAAATTTAGTAGCTTCAAATGACATCCATTCATTAGCTCTCAGTTTGACAGGTTGACTCAGCTGAGGTACCAGCATAGAGTTTCACAAAGCCAGGGGCTTACCAATGAGAAAGCCAACCAGAAGATCCCCAGTCTTTTTCAGGTCAGACACATGGAACATGGTGAGGACTTTCTTATGCATTTATCCAGCTGGTCCTCACAATGTGCTGCAAGTGATCCATGATTTTTGGTTAGAAAATGGTTAACAGCAAAGTTAATGATCACTGTATGTCAGCAATAAGCATGTTTCACAGTAACTCTCTGATGTACAAAAATTAATTTTATCCAACTTATATTTTTCTTTATTGATTTTTTATTTTTTAGAGAGAGAGGAAGGGAGAGGGAGATGGAAACATCAATGAACGAGAACATCGATTGACCACCTCCTGCATGCTCCCACTGGCGATCGGGCCCACAACCTGGGCATGTGCCCTGACCAGGAATCAAACCAGAGACCTCTTGGTGCATGGGTCTATGCTAAACCACTGAGCCACACCAGCTGGGCTCATCCAACTTATTGATGAGGAAATTAAATTCAGATTGAGGAACTCACTGGGCATCTGATAATGGGTTGTCACAATGAACCTCTTGATTTTTCTTCAGACAGATAATGGAAGAACATAAAAAAAATTACTGTTAAATATTACAAATATACATGTAAAATACACTGAGATTTTCAGGAAAAAAGGGAAGAATGAGAAATAGAATTCTCTTCCCACTGGTTAGAATTATAGAATTGGTGCTATTTATAGAATTTAGTCCCTTTTGGATACCTCCCTTCTCTCTAAAAAGAATGAAGTGGTTGTGAAATTGGAGAAAACTCTGTCCCAAAAAGCCTGCAGTTACAGCTCTAAATTTTCAAGAAAGTAACCAGCAAGAAGTGGGGAGGTAGCACTACAAAGGCCTTGCCAGGCCTCCTCACGGTGCCAGTCCTTCTTCTGATGCTGTTTTGATACCATCACCACTCCCATCTCCCATCCCTATCAGTGTCCTGAATAACAAGAGGACCAGAGAAGTACATTATGGAGAACTGTGCTTCATAAACCCAATATATTATTTATAGTTCTATTTTCAGAACACAAACTATTTGCACTCTTCATCTATACTAAAAATACTTGCAGAGTCAAGTGTATTCTTTTTTTTTTTTTTTTTATCCTCACCCGAGGACATTTTTCCATTTTTTGTACAGATAGAGTGGGAGGGAGAGAGAGGAAGAGAGAGAGAGAGAGAGAAACATCGACGTGAAAGGGACACATCGAGTGGCTGCCACCCGCACGACCAACCAGAGCCGGGACAAACTGCAACCGAAGTACATGCCCTTAGCGGGAACCGAACCTGGGTCTCTCCGGACCGCAGGCCAACGCTCTAACCGCTGAGCCAAACCGGCCAGGGCAGTCAAGTGTATTCTTAGAAAACATGGAGGCTTGTTCAGGGTATACGGGAAAGTTAAGAAACATTCTACTCTGTTCTGGACATCTGCACAGAAATCTCCTCTTACCTTGTTTTGATTAACAATCACGTACTGTTCTCTCAATGTCTGGATCTGCAAGACCACCAACTGAAAGCTGGAAGACAAGGAGAAACTCTGCCCAGAGTCTCAGAAGAAGGACCCTGCTGACGCCTTGATCTCAGAGTTCCAGCTTACAGAAGTGAGAGGATGAACTTCTGTTGTTTTAAACCACCCAATTTGTGGTAATGTGTAATGGTAGCCCCAGGATATTAATATAAACTCTATTAATAGTACAAAGGATTTTTGCTTCAGTCTTTACTATAGAGTAAAGGGAATCATGAAATCAAAGGAGAAAGGCACAGCACAGTAAACTCTCACAGAATAAGTCATGAGAAATAGAAAAACTCTGCAGCTTCATTCTCCCAACTCTCAAGTCTGGTTGAAAAAATTTTGAGGCTACCTGCCCTCTGTGGACCTTTCCTCTCTCCTACCCCACCCCATCAAGTTAGGGAAATTCTTAGAAAAGAAATATATTTTGGAATATCCCGAAGATGGCAGCAGGCAGGACCGGAGGGAGGGTGAGTGTGTGAGAGAGTGTGAGTGGACGTGAAGGTGGACGACCAAACTCCTGCAGAGCAGAGACGCAGAGTAGAAGGTTCCTGTGCTGTGGATGGGAGCAGCCGGCTACCATGGTAATCAGCCCTTCAGGGCGCTTCTCCCTGTGCCTCAAGGAGGTCCCACCATTTTGGAAGATCCTGGGGCTTCCCTGGGAGGAGACAGTGGGAGCAGCTAGGGCCCAGCAACCTGAGCCCACCAGTGCACCTAGTGCAATTGGACCAGTGGACACTCTGTGTCAACACAGACCAGTGCACAGTAGTGGAACTCCCAAGGAGCCAGTCCTAGAAGCCTAGGACAGCCGGGAGCCCAGCACCATTCTTCACAGTAGCAGCCCAATCAGAATCCAGATATACCCCCAGCAACAGAGGCTGGGGGTTAGACATTCATCCCCAGGCAACAGAAGCACAGACCAGCAGCTGAGACCCACCCGAAAAACTACAGCAAAAGCTGAGCAGGAGTTGAGCCCCACGGGGCAGCAGCACTCCCCAGCCACCAGCTGCAGGACTTGAGGCTCCACTTGAGGCTCCTCCAGTGAGGTCCAGCAACTCACAAGAACAGTGGGAAGCCAGAGCCCATGAGAAACTGGTGGTATCCAGCTGCCCACCCATGGTAATTGCAGGGTGCAGGGGCACCAGAGAGGCCTGTGCAACCCAGCAGGGATTGTGCAATCTAGTTACCTATAGGACCTGCAGGGTGCAGAAGCACCAGAGAGGCCTCTGTGATCCAGCAGCCCATAATATAGGAATAGAGCCTGGTACACAAAGGGATTGTGCCATACAGTTACCTGCTGGACCTGCCGGGTCCGGGGGCACCACAAAGGCATGTGTGATCCAGATGCACACAAGATAGGCATAGAGGATGTGAAAATGAAGGCAGAATGACTAGAAGCTACTCAGACAATCTCCCAGGACCATATGGGAATTACAACTAAAATAAAGACAAACCCTAGGAAAAAAGCAACAGGAAAGCAGCATGACAGGACCATATAACCAGGGACACAGGTAGGATCAGAGGAAGCGCAAGAGGGTGGCAGGCTGGGATCAGAGGAGGTGCAAAAGGGTGGCAGGCTGGGAGCCCATGGACAGCAGTAGTCTTAGCTGTGAGCAGGGGCCTTGGGGAATAAAGACCAAGCCCGCTCCACAGCACAGACAGCCTGGACAGAGCGCTAAAATAGCCACACCCACTCACCTGGGGCCTACGGCAAAGGGAGGGCAGACTGGGCTGGAACTTTGTGGGGACAACTGAGATTTAGAGGACACAAAGAGTTTTTGCTGAGTTGCAGCCACAAAGGACAGTGGCCATTGTGCTCCTTCCCAGAGCTGTGGGGGAAAGCAGCACCTCCCCCCCTCCCTGAGAGATTCAGCCTTTCCCAGGTGAGGCCAAAAAATGCAAATTGAGGCTCATTAACAACGAGCATCTATCCCACCCTCTGGAAATCCTCTTATGCAGAACACCAGGGCTACATTCCAAGGCACTGAGTAACTAAGACTACTAGCCTCCAGGAAAAAGCTAGAGGATAACTGAACCTTACTGGGTTTGCAAATCTACCCAGGAAAGTAAGACTTGACAGTGGTGTTTAACGTGGACCACCCAGGCCCATCCAAACCCAGTAGAGGGAGCCACAAACAGCAGAACACCAACATCCACAGGAAAAATTTGGCAGGCTCCAAAACCCACTGAGATAGCCAAAATGGTAAAACAAAGAAACAAATTCCAAATGAACTATATCAAAGATGAGATAAATAAAATGCAGCTAAGCAAATTATCAGAGGTAGAGTTCAGAGACATGATCTTGAGGAAGCTCAATAGCATGAGTATGGACATCAGCATCATGAGTAAAGATATAGAAACATTGAAAACCAACAAAGTGGAAATGAAGAATGACATAGCAGAAATTAAGAAAACATTGGAACGACTAACCAGCAGGGTAGAGGAAGCTGAGGACCAGATCAGTGAATTAGAAGACAGAAACCAATCAGAAAACCAAAAGGAAAAAAACAATTAAAAAACAGCTTAAGAGAATTGTGGGTCAACTAGAAACGTAATAACATTCGCATCATAGGAGTCCCCCAAAAGGAAGAAAATGGGAAAGGTTTAGAGAATATATTTGAAGAAATAGTGACAGAAAACTTTTCTAACTTGTTGAAGGAAGTGGGCATTCAAGTTCAAGAAGTACAGAGAGCCCCAAGTAAAAAGCACCCAAACAGGCCCACACCAAGACACATAGTAATTAAAATGCCAAAAATTAAAGACAAAAAGAGGATCCTAAAGGCAGCAAGAGATAAACAACAGGTTACCTACAATGGAAACCCCATAAGGCTCTCAGCTGACTTCTCAACAGAAACACTATAGGCCAGAAGGGATTGGCATGAAGCAATCAAGGTCATGAAAAACAAGCATCTGAATCCAAGACTACTCTATCCAGCAAGGCTATCATTTAAACTAGCAGGTCAAATAAAGAGCTTCCCAGACTAAAAAAGACTAAGGGAATATATTAACACCAAACCAGCACTACAACCTATTCTAAAAGAACTGCTGTAATTAGTAGAAGAAATAGGAAGAAAAATATAACCACACACACAAAAAAAAGGCAATAAATAAGTACATATCAATTATCACCTTAAATGTGAATGGTTTGAATGTTCCAATAAAAAGACACAGAGTAGCTGACTGGATAAGAAAGCATGACTCACATATATGTTGTTTACAAGAGATGCACATCACAACAAAAGAATCACATAGGTTGAAAGTGAAGGAGTAGAAAAAATCTTTCAAACAAACGGAAAGGAAAAGAAAGCTGGGGTAGCAATACTCATATCTGATAAAGTATATTTCAAAATGAACACCATGACTAGAGACAAAGAAGGCCACTACATAAAATTGAAAGGATCTATCCAAGAGGAAGATATAACCTGGGTAAACATATATGCTCCCAATATAGGAGCACCAAAATATATTAAAAACCTTTTGGAGGACTTCAAAGAAGAAATCAACAGCAATACAATCATAGCAGGGGACTTCAATGCCCCATTGACATCACTGGTTAGATCTTCTACACAAAAAATTAACAAGGAAACACAGACTCTAAATGAAGCGCTAGATCAGAGGGATTTAATAGATATCTACAGAGAATTACACCTCAAAACTGCTGAATTCACATTCTTCTCAAATGCACATGGGACATTCTCAAAAACAGACCACATGTTAGGGCACAAACTAAGTCTCTACAAGTTCAAGAAGATTAAAAACATATCAAGCATCTTCTCAGATCACAATGGCATGAAAATAGAAATCAATTGCTACAAGAGCATGCAAACACATTGGAACACATGGAGGCTAAATAGCATGCTATTAAACAATGAATGGGTTACCATGGAGATCAAGGAAGAAATTAAAAACTTCCTGGAAATCAGTGAAAATGAACACACAACAACACAAAATCTATGGGATGCAGCAAAAGCAGTTCTGAGAGGGAAGTTCATAGCACTACAGGCCTACCTCAAGAAACAAGAAAAGTTTCTAATAGGCTATCTAACCTCACAACTTACATATCTAGAAAGAAAACAAAAAGAAAACCCCAGAGCAAGTACAAGGAAGAAAATAGTAAAGATCAGAGCAGAAATAAATGACATAGAGACCAAAAAGCAATTCAAAGGATCAATGAAACAAAGAGCTGGTTCTTTGAAAAGAAAAACAAAATGTATGGACTCTTAGCTAGACTCACCAAGAAACAAAGAAAGAGAACCCAAATACACAAAATCAGAACTGAAAGAAGAGAAATAATAGACACCACAGAAATACAAAGGACTGTTAACAAACATTTATGGATATTTATATGGCAACAAATTCGACAACCTAAGCAAAATAAACCAATTTCTAGAAACACACAGTCTCCCAAAACTAAACCGGGAAGAGAGAGAAAACTTGAACAGACCAATAACAACAACAAAAATTGAAGATGTAATCAAGACTCTCTCAGAAAACAAAAGCCCAGGCCCAGACAACTTCACTGGGGAGTTTTACTGAACATTCAAAGACGAACTAATATCCATTTGTGTCAAACTATTTTTAAAAATTTAAGAAAGAAGACTTCCAAACTTGTTTTATCAGGCCAGCATAATACTAATTCCAAAACCAGAAAAAAAGAGTACAAAGAAATAAAACTATAGACCAATATCCCTGATGAACGTAGATGCCAAAATCATGAACAAAATACTAACAAATCAAATTCAGTAATACATCAAAAAAATTATTCATCATGACCAAGTGGGATTCATCCCAAGGATGCAGAGCTAGTACAATATTTGCAAATCAATAAATGTGATAAACTACATAAATAAAATGAAAGATAAAAATCATATGATCATATCAATAGACACTGAAAAAGCATTCAACAAAATACATTTCTGATAAAAATGCTCAGCAACTTGGGAATAGAGGGATAATATCTTCACATAATAAAGGCCATATATGAAAGACCTACAGCCAACTTCATACTCAAGGGGCTAAAACTAAAAGCATTTTCATAAAGAACAAGAACAAGACAAGGATGCCCACTTTCGCCACTCTTATTTAACATAGTACTGGAAGTCTTAGCCACAGCAATCAGACAGGAAGAAAAATAAAATGGATCCAAATTGGAAAGGAGGAAGTGAAACTGTCATTATTTGCAGATGACATGATAATATATGTAGAAAACCACAAAGACTCCACCAAAAATCTACTAGACTTAATAAATGAATTTGGCAAATTAGCAGGATACAAAATTAACGTCAAGAAATCGAAAGCATTCTTATACACCAATGATGAACTCACAGAAAGAGAAAATAAAAAAACAATTAAGATACCTAGGAATAAACTTAACCAAAGAAATAAAAGACCTATTCGAAGAAAACTACAGGTCATTGAAAAAAGAAATAGAGGAAGATATAAAAATGTGGAAGCACATACCTTGTTCATGGATTGGAAGAATTAACATCATTAAAATGTCCATATTACCCAAAGCAATCTATAGATTCAATGCAATCCCCATCAAAATACCAATGACATACTTCACAGAACTAGAACAAATACTTCAAAAGTTCTTATGGGACCAAAAAAGACTCCAAATAGCCACAGCAATCTTGAAAAAGAAGAACAAAGTTGGAGGGATCACATTACCAGATTTCAGGTTATACTACAAAGCCACTATAATCAAAACAGCCTGGTACTGGCACAAAAACAGGCAGATAGATCAATGGAACAGAATAGAGAACCCTGAAATGGACCCAAGACCATATGCTCAATTAATATTTGACAAAGGTGGGAAGAGCATACAGTGGAGTAAAGACAGCCTTTTTAATAAATGGTGTTGGGAAAATTGGACAGCTACATGCAAAAATATGAAACTAGACCATCAACTGATACCCTACAGAAGAATAAACTCAAAATGGATAAAAGATTTAAATGTGACCCATTAATCCATAAAAATTCTAGAAGGAAATGTAGGCAACAAAATTTCAGACATCATATGCAACAGAATTTTCACTGATATGTCACCTAAGGCAACAAAAACAAAGGAGAAAATGAACACATGGAACTACATTAAACTCAAAAGCTTCTGCACAGCAAAAAAAATAACCACCAACATGGAAATGCAACCCACTATATGGGAGAGCATAATTACCAATGATACATCAGACAAGGGGTTAATTTCCAATATATATAGAGTGCTCATACAACTCAACAAAAGGAAGACAAAGAACCCAATTAAAAAATGAGCAGAGGAACTAAATAGACACCTCTCCAAACAGGACATACAAATGGCCAAGAGACATATGAAGAAATGCTCAACATCACTAATCATCAGAGAGATGCAAATTAAAATGACAATGAGGTACCATCTCACACCTGTCAGAATGGGTGCCATCAACAAATCATCAAACAAGTGTTGGCAAGGGTATGGAGAAAGGGGGACTCTAGTACACTGCTGGTGGGAATGCAGACTGGTGCAACCACTATGGAAAACAATATGGTGTTACCTCAAAAAATTAAAAATTGAATTTCCATTTGACCCAGTGATTCTACTTCTAGGAATATACCCTAAGAAGCCTAAAACACCAATCAGAAAGAATATATGTACCCCCATGTTTGTAGCAGCACTATTCACAATAGCTAAGATCTGGAAACAGCCCAAGTGTCCATCAGTAGACGAATGGATAAAAAAGCAGTGGTACATATACACAATGGAGTACTATGCAGCTGTAAGAAAGAAAGATCTCTTTTGAGAGGACTTGGATGGACCTGGAGAGTATTATCCTAAGTGAAACAAGCCAGAGAAAGACAAATATCATATGATCTCACTTATTTGTGGAATATACTGAACATAACAGTATGAGAAATGGGGTAGTCCCAGAGACATGGAAGTGGGGTACAGACTGACAATCCCCAGTAGAGGGGGTGGGTGGGAGAGATAAACCACAGAACTTATATGCATGAACAATGGGCATGGGCAGCAAAGCTGGGGACAGGGAGGGGATGGTTAGGGAGGGGGGAATCAGTGGGGGAAAAAGGAGAAACATCTGTAATGAAAATAAATTAAATAACAAAAAGTAGTATATTTTAAATATGTTGACAGTCTTAATTGGCCTCTTTTGGAAGTAGCATCTGAAGGCTTAAGAACATGGAATGATTAAAAACTAAGCCATCTTTTTAAGTCAAATGTTTTCCCTTCTAAAGAAAAATACCACTGGTGCAGGAGTTGCATCAATTCAGTAAAATGTTCTTTTACCTTTGAAAGAATCAGTGCCATTCTAACAAGACTGTATTTCCTACTTAAAAAGTAGAAAATACACATTCAAAAAAAAATTTTTTTTAATTGATTTTAGAGAGAGATGAAGGAAGAGGAGAGAGAGCTAGAAACATCAATGAGAAAGAATGTTGATTGGCTGCCTCCTGCATGCCCCTTACTGGAGATTTGGCCACTACTTGGGCATGTGCCCTGACTGGGAATTGAACCGGAGACTTCTTGGTGCATGGGTTGCCGCTCAATCAATGAGCCACACCAGCCAGGAAAAAAATACACATTTTTGTTTTAGAGAATACCTAGACTAAAGTGGTCTTTAAAGGAATGTCACCATGTTTGTCCTTAAAGGGTTCACACTTACAACTATTAACTGAACATAATGAGCTATTTAACCAACTGTTTCTCTTGAACTAAAGAGTAGAGCATGAATGAAAAAGAAAAAAAAGAAAGAATTCTGTATTCTTGTGTTCTGTCTCCAAAGGCACCAGACAGTGTGTTTTACATGAAGTGTTATAACATTCCATCTAAAATAAACTAAATGTCGCTATTACTTAAAAAAAAAAAAAAAGGCACCTGGGCACATTCATTATCTTTTTTTTTTTTTTTCCTCACCCAAGGACATTTTTCCATTTTTTTGACAGATAGAGTGGGAGGGAGAGAGAGAGAGAGAAACATCGACGTGAAAGAGACACATCGAGTGGCTGCCACCCGCACAACCAACCAGGGCCGGGGACAAACTGCAACCGAGGTACATGCCCTTAGCGGGAACCGAACCCGGGTCTCTCCAGACCGCAGGTCGATGCTCTAACCACTGAGCCAAACTGGCCAGGGCCATTATCTAAGTCATTCTCTAACCCAGTCACATTTGCTGCAACTGTGTGCGTTTTAGATTCCTAACCATCACATGAGAGTTGGCCCCATTCTTTCTGCAGAAAGCTCTTTCTAGGAGGGACGTGCTCTTTAACACTTCTCCATTCGAGTATCTTCATTTATTATTTATTAAGTGTAAAACTTAACAGGGCAACCTGAGCCAAAATGTTCAACTCATTTGCATGAAAGTAGGCTCCTTTATAACTTTATTCCTTCTGAGAAAATTATAGGAAGCAAAAAAAAAAAAAAAAAATCCTTTAGAAATTAAAGAGCTGACACATCACGTTTATTAAAGCTACGAAACCTTCAGAGTAGGTTACTTATAATATTTCATCCTCAACGATAGTTTTTGCCAGAATGCTGCTACACTTGGAAAGGATGATTAACGGAGCAGACACTCAGATTTAAAGGCAGCATGCTGCTAATTTATTCCACAATAAGTTCAGACTTGCTAGCAGAAGAAAGGAATACAAGAAGACATTTTTCAAGTTATCTTTTTTCTAAAATCATCTATTTTCTTTTTTCAAATTATTTTATTTTTTAATTAATTAATTTGTTTTTGTTACAAATGTTTCTCCTTTTCCCCCCACTGATTCCCCCCTCCCTCTCCTTCTCCACCCTGTCCCCAGCTTTGTTGTCCATGTCTATTGTTCATGTATACATGCATGGTTCTGTGGTTTATCTCTCCCCCACTATCCCCTCTTTGGTGATTGTTAGTTTGTACCCCACTTCCACGTCTCTGGGACTATCCTATTTCTCAGACTTTTATGTTCATTATATTCCACAAATAAGTGAGATCATATGATATTTGTCTTTCTCTGTTTGGCTTGTTTTGTTTAAGATGATACTCTCCAGGTCCATCCATGTTGTCTCAAAGGATAAAAGATTTTTCTTTCTTACAGCTGCATAGTAGTCCATTGTGTATATGTACCACTGCTTTTTTATCCATTCGTCTACTGATGGACATTTGGGCTATTTCCAGATCTTAGCTATTGTAAATAGTGCTGCTATGAACATGGGGGTACATATATTCTTTCTGATTGGTGTTTCAAAACATTATAAATGTTTTGCCATGAGCCTACACTTTCAAACATAGGACTCTTGATTCTCATCCACATTGAGACAATAGGTAAACCAAAGCAAGTAAAAATTTGTTTAATGTATGCATGTACCCCTCATTTTAATGAATGGGTCTTAAATTTTGTTTAAAAGGAGAGCTAGAGGAAAATAATTGAAAGTGCAGAATTGTATTAGCACACAACCATTGAAGAGTATCAGTGCTGGATGGCTGGTGTGCTTTTCTGAAACACAGACCATGATTAATAGGACAAATTATGCTAATGATAATGTTGAAAATGGTTCTATTGACCTCAAGAGAAAGCATATAATGACAGCGTTAAGCAAGTGAGGCTGCTCTAAGATCAATTCCAGAGAAAGCAAATTGTTGGGGACTATCCTTATCTATGAATACAGTCTATTTCCAAACTACATAGATATCAAGCAGGCAAGAACAAATATTTGCTTTAGAAATGTATAGAGCATCTGGCCAATGTGGCTCAGTGGATTGAGCCTTGTTCCATGGACTGAGAGGTCCTGGTTTGATTCCCAGTCAGGGAACATGCCTGTATTGCAGGCTCAATCCCTAGTAGGGGGCATGCAGGAGGCAGCCAATCTCTCACATTAAAGTTTCTATCTCCCTCTTCCTTCCTCTCTCTCTAAAAAAATCAATAAAAACATACTTTGAAAAATGCTTAGAGGAAGGCAATATCATCAAAGTGATAGCCTTTGGTAAGTGTGGAAAATTGAGAATCCTAGAATAAATTTAATTATATTAGATGAATGATTTTACTTTTTGCAAAAATTGAGTAATAGGGACCAGATGTACTCTTCTTCACAAAACAACTACAAAACCAAAATTAATATATGAACATTGGACATCAGGAAATAAATTAAAGTGGCCCCTGAAAAAGGGAGACAAGTAAGGTTAGCCCTATGGTTGCCCCAGGTTTCTTCATGGGCAAGTGTTCAGGCTGCAGAGGACCAAGCACAGTGCAGTGATTTTGCAGGGTTGAAGAGGCAGAGTTGATATTTTAGGGAGGCCAATGTGAGTCTTCAAGGCAGAGTAATGAAAAGGAGAGAACAGTTCATGGAGAGAACATGGAAGTCTGCAGAGATCCCCTGACCCCACCCCCATCACTCCCCTGGAATCTGTAGCTGAGTACTGATGATCTCATACATGTAATAAAACTACATAGAAGGAGCAAAGGAAACCATGCTTAGAGTGAACACAGGATAAGAAATAGTGTATGAAACAAGGGTAGAAATTTCATATCCATGGCCATCAGATTGTATTTTCTAAATGTATTGACTCAATAGTGATGCAAAATTATACTAGACTAAAGGCTGTTGAAGAGAATTTAGAATAAGTCCTCTAGAGGATCTATTTTTTTTTTCTATGTAATTTACCTGCATTCCAGGACAAAGGTCAAGAATATTATAGGAATAAATAATACTCAGGACCCTATAAGGTAAAATTACAATGCCTGTTATCCAACAAAACATATTGAGCATACAAAGAAGCAGGAAAATATGACCCAAGTTAAAGAGAAAGATCTGTCGGTAGAAATAGATGCAGAAATGACACTGATGATAGAACTAGCAGACAAGGGCATTAAAACAGTTTACAACTGCAGTTGTTTTCCCACATGCTCAAGAAGATAGAGTGAAGATTGAGAATGGTAACTTGAGACATAGGAAATAAAAAAAGAACCAAACTGATTATCTGGAGAATAAAACTATGAATCTGGTATTACTCTGAAACAAAACTACGGAAAGAAAACTACTGACCAGTATTCCTTATCAATATAGGTACAAGAATTCCTAATGGACTTTTAGCAAATTGAATAAAAAAAAAAATAGTACAAAAGGGATAATATGTCACGATCAAGTGGTGTTTATCACAGGAATTTAATTGGGTTGAACATTTGAATAAATCAGTCCTTGTAAATCACCACATTAACTGATTGAAAAGATAAACCATAGATAAGATCATCTCAATATATTCAAAATTCAAAATTTATTCCTGATAAAAATTCTCAGCAAGCTACTGATAAGAAGGAATTGCTTCACACTAATAAGGGAATTTGTGAACTGTCTAGATCTAGTATCATGTATGATGGTGAAAGACTGAATCCCTAATAATAGGAACAAGGGTAGGGTTCTGGTCCCCCACCCTTCTATTCAATGTGCTGCCAGTCATCATGGAAGTAGGAGAGGAAGAAAAAAAGTAAAAAGCAACCAAACTGCAAATAAAGAAGTAAAACTTTCTTAACAAATAACACCATGATCATCTACATAGAAAAACCTATGAATCTATAACAAAAAGTATGGAGGAACTAATAATGAGTTTAACAAGGTTACAAGACATAACATTAATTTATAAAAATAAATTATACTTAAAAGCTAAAACTACAAAACTCTTGGAAAAACAAAAAAAAACAAAACAAGACAAAAGCCTCACGACATTAGATTTGACAATAATTTCTTAGATATGACTCCAAAGACACACACACACAAAAGAAAAAGTAGATAAAGTGGTCTTTATGAAAACTAAAACTTTTTGTTAAGGCACACTATCAACAGACTGAAAAGACAACCCATGAAATGGGAGAAATATTTGAATATCATAAATCTGATAAGGGAGTAATATCCCGAGTGTGTAGAGAACTCCTAAAACTCAGCAACCAAGAAACAAACAACCCGATTCAAAAATGGGCAAAGGACTTGCATAAATATTTCTTCAAAGAAGATATACAAAAAGCCAATAAACACATGAGAAAAAGCTCAGCGTCGTGAATCAGTAGAGAAACGCATTTTTGTTTTTTCATCTTTTATTTATTTACTTGTACTCTCTTTGAAAAACTTATCTTTATTCTTAAAAGTATTACAGATGTTCCCTTTCCCCCCCCCCAATTTACTCCCTCCAGCCTAGTCCCCCCTCAACCTCCCTGCCTTCACTGCACTATTATCTGTGTCCATGGGTTACGCATATATGCATACAAGTTCTTTGGTTAACTACTTCTCCCCTAACCCCCTTCCCTCTGAGATTTGTCAGTCTGTTCCATGCTTCTGTGTCTCTAGATCTATTTTGTTCATCAGTTTATTTTGTTTATTAGATTTCACATATAAGTGAGATCATATGATACTTGTCTTTCTCTGACTGACTTATTTCACTTAGCATAATACTCTCCAGGTCCCTCCATGCTGTCTCAAAGGGTAAGAGATTCTTCTTTTTTAGCAGCTGCATAGTATTCCATTGTATAAGTGTACCACAGCTATTTTATTCATTCATCTACTGATGGGTGCTTGGGCTGTTTCCAGATCTTATCTATTGTAAATAGCATTTCTATGAACATAGGAACATATATATTCTTTTTTTTTTTTATCGTCACCCGAGTATATTTTTCCAGTTTTTGTACAGATGGAATGGGAGGGAGAGAGAGGAAGGGAGAGAGAGAGAGAAACATCGACGTGAAGGGACACATCGAGTGGCTGCCACCCGCACGACCAACCAGGGCCGGGGACAAACTGCAACCGAAGTACGTGCCCTTAGCGGGAACTGAACCCAGGTCTCCCCGGACCGCAGGCCAATGCTCTAACCGCTGAGCCAAACTGGCCAGGGCGGAACATATATATTCTTTCTGATTGGTGTTTCAGGACTCTTAGGATATATTCCTAGAAGTGGGATCAGTGGGTCAAATGGCATTTCCATTTTTAGTTTTTTAATGAAACTTCATACTGTTTTTCTTAGTGGCTGCACCAGTCTGCATTTTCACCAACAGTATATCAGGTTCCCTTTTCTCCACATCTTCACCAGCATTTGTCATTTGTTAGTTTGTTGATGGCAGTCATTCTGGTAGGTATGAGGTGATACCTCACTGTGGTTTTAATTTGCATCTCTCTGATTATTAGTGACTTTGAGCATTTTTTTATATGTCTCTTGGCCATCTGTATATCCTCTTTGGAGAAGTGTCTATTCAGGTCCTTTGCTCATTTTTTAAATTGGATTGTTTGTGTTCCTTTTGTTAAGTTGTATGAGTTCTTTATATATTTTGTAAATTAACCTCTTACCAGATGTATTATTGGCAAATATATTTTCCCCATACAGTGGGATCCCTTTCCACTTTGTTGACAGTTTCTGTTGCTGTGCAGAAGCTTTTTATTTTGATGTAGTCACATTTCTTTAATTTTTTTCTTTGTTTCTCTTGCCTTAGGTGATGTATTGGTGAAAATTCTGTTACATGAGATGTCTGAGATTTTTCTGCCTATGGTTTCTTCTAGGAAATATATTTTAAAACTGCAGTGACATACCACTTCAGGCCCATTAGAATGGCTATTATTTAAATGATAACAACAACAACAACAACAACAAAAACACAAGAAAATTACAAGTGTTGATAAGGATGAGAAAAATTGGAACCCCTGTGCACTGTTGTGAAAACAGTATGACAGTTCCCCCAAAAGTTAAAAATAGAATTACCATATGCCCCAGCAATTCCACTTTGAGGTACAAATCTCCAGGAAGAAAGGTTTGGAATAGATATTTGTATGCCCATGTTTATAGCAGCATTATTCACAAGAACTAAAACATGGAAGCAACCCAAGTGTTCACCACAGATGAATGGATAAATGAATGTGGACTATACATACAAATGAAACATCATTCAGCCTTAAAAGGAAAGGAAACTCTGACCTATGCTACAATGTGAATGAACCTCAAGGAAATTATGCTCAGTGAAATAAGCCAGTCACAGAAAGGCAAATATTGTTTGAATCCCCTTATATGAAGTACTCAGAGCAGTTAAAATTATAAGACATAAAATAGAATGGAGGTTGCCAAGAGCTGTGGGAAGGAGGAATGGGGTGTTATTATTTAATCAGTAAAGAGGTTCAGTTTTACTAGACCATAAGAGCTATGGATGGTGGTGGTGATTGCACAAAAATATGAATGTACTTGTTACTGCTGAGAAGTGTATTTAGAAATGGTTGAGATGGTAAAACTTATGTATATTGTACCACAAAAATTGTACAAACATAAATTGTATTTCTGCATACTAGGAGTGAACATTCACAATTGAAATTAAAAAACCAATACTATTACAGTAGAAGCAAAAATATGAAACACTTAGAGATACATCAAATGAAACATATACAAGTCCTGTACCCTTGAACAAAACATTACTGAAACAATAAATAAATAAATAGATAAATAAATGAATAAATAAATGGAGAGATATACTGTGTTTATAGATTGGAAGATTTAATATTGTTAAGATAACAACCCTCCACAGATGAATCTATAGGTTTAATGCATTCTCAACCAAAAGCACTGCAGCCTTTATTTTTTTTTTAGAAACTGTCAAGCTGATTCTAAAATTTGGGTGAAATTGCAAAGACCTAGATACCACAAACAACTTTGAAAATGAGGGTGAAAAATGAAGGACTTATCCTACTTAATCTAAAAATTTATACAGCTACAGTAATAAAGAAAGTATGGTTTTGGCATCAAGATAGGCTAATAGATTAATAAATCAGATTGCAGAATCCAAAAAGAGACCCACACATATATAACTAATTGAGTTTTGACAAAGATACAAGGGCAGTTCAGTGGGTAAAGGGTAATATTTCAACGTATGGTATTGTAGCAATTGGATATTCTTATGGGGGAAAAAATGGTCAAAGATGAACTCAAATGTGTACTAGGTCAAAGTGTAAACTTTAAACTATAAAATTTCTGGACTATAACAAGGAGAAAATCTTTGTTTTCTTGGGTTAGGTAAAGACTTCTTAGATATGAGATCAAAATTTGATCCACCAAAAAAAAAAAAAAAAAAATTAAAAATTGAGGTTGGACTTAGCAAAATTAAGAACTTATGCTTTTTGAAAGATACTGTTCAGATGGCAAAGAAGCCGTCTTATTTGCTCAACATGAAAAGATACTCAACATCAATCATCATTATGGAAAGGAAAATCAAAACCACGACGAGATGCCACTATACATGCATTTGAATGTATAAAGTTAGAAAGACTGATCATCAGCATGGTGTTGGAAATGTGAAGCAACTAGGACTAGGATGAGAAAGGAAATAAGGCATAAGTGCAGGAGGAAACACAGACCACAAGACAGTAAGGTCTCTGGGGGACCAAGGGTTATTGTTGCCGTTGAGACACTAGAGCTGAGAAGGAAGCAGACATCAAAGAATGAGGTGCTTTCAATAAGGCTTATTGAGGTGTTGCCATCATTGGTAATGACCAGGTCTGTGGCAGGAACATGGAAGTGAATGGCTTGGGCAGGCTGAGCATAAGATCTTTGAAGAGAGAAATTTAAAAATGAGAGACTAAAACTCTGAGAAGATTGTTTATGTGTGTATGGGAATCCACAATAATTAGGGCTAGAATAGTACTGAAGGTAACGAGAGGGAGTCAGAACCCGGAAACATGTAGATTTGAGGAGGAGCGACCCATAAGCTTGTGGTGTGTGTGGATTTGTCTAAAGAAGGCAGGAGGTGCTGGGCTAAAGTGGAGAATATTGCAGAAACAACAGTGTCCTTATGAATTTGTATTCTAATGATAGAGAAATCAATATACAAACAAAGACATGTTGTATTTTTTTCATCTTTAGCTGAGGACATTTTTCTATTTATTTTCAGACAGAGTAGGAGAGAGAGAGAGAGAGAGAGAAACATTGATGTGAGAGAGACACATTAATTGGTTGCTTCCCAAATGGCCTGGATCAAGGCTGGGGACCAAACCTGCAACCAAGGTATGAATCTTTGAACGGAATTGAATCCACAACTCTTTGGTCCGTGGGCCGATGCTCTAACCACTGAGAAAACTGGCCAAGGCACAAAGATATGTTAATAACTATTTTAATTTACATATCAAAATATTTTTACCTTATGGATATAAGACACGAGGACAATATGTAATTCATTCCAAAATCTGGAAAAATAATTGATGGAAACTGAAGTTGTTGAAATGCTACACAGGCAGCATAAACTTTCATAATAATCCGTTTTGAGGGGGTTATCATATACTTCATTAATTCATGATTTTTAAAAAAGCTGGATCCAAATCTAGTTTCAGTGTACTAAATAACTAGCTTCCTATTTGTTAAATTTGGAAGAAAATTTCTCATCCGCAATGACTAGCTGGAACTTGACCCCCCCAAAAATCAAGTATTATAAAACTGAGAGCCAAGTGTGTGCCCAGCTAGCATGTCAGAGGACTACAGAGAAAATATTAGACATGACATTCTTGTTAGGAAAGATCAACACATGCCTGAGCATACCTTTGCTCGTATGTTCACTTCTGCTTGGAGAGCTCTTCCTGCCCTAACAGAAGAGCTCCTGGAAGGTCTGGCTGAGGTCCCATTTTCCCTGAGAAACCTCGCTCTGGCTGCCCCGCACTCTGCTCTTCCTACGAGTGCCTGTGCTGTTTATTGCCCCTCCCCCCTTTTTACTTAATTTTATCATAGCTCATATTATTATAGAAACCACTACTTAATACTAATGTTAATATTTACTGGGCACTTACTGCATGCCAGGCCCTGCACTGAACAGTTTACATTATTTTATTTAATATTTAATTCTTACAATAACCTTACTATTCACATTATTATTACCATTATTTTTAATTTATAGAAGTGAGGTTTTTTTTTTAAGTTGACTTAGTCAAAATCGTTCACAACCAGGATTCCAATATGTAAGATGAATACTTAAAATAAACAAAAGGGATGGGAGGTAGTAAAGGGTTTAGGGGATCAAATATATGGTGTCAGAAGGAGATTTGACTTTGAGTGGTGGACACACACTGCAATATACAGGTGATGTATTATAAAATTGTACACTTGAAACCTATCTAATTTTATTAACCAAAAAGTAAGAAATAAAATAAATAGTACCAAGAGTTTGCAAATATATAGAATGATGAAAACTTTCTCACACTACCAAGAGGAATGCAAATTGGCACAATCACTTTAGAAAACAATTGGGTATTATCCAGAAGTGTCAAAGATCCTCTATTAACTGAGCTATTTCACTCTTGAAATGTTCTCTAGGAAAACTCTTGTCCTTATGTAACCAAATAAATATGGAAGAATGATTCTTTCAGCAAGGCTAATACTCAACACAATGAGAAGACAACTCAATAGGACAAAAATTATAGGATGGATAAATGATTCATGCAACGGAACAGGACACAGCAATAATGATTAAACAGGCAGCGACATAGCTGAATATTATGTTTAGTGAAAGAATCAAAATGTGAAAGAATACATACAGTGTAATTCCATTTTTCTAATGGTCAAAAGTAATAGGCAAAAGTAAGGACTGCTATGTCAGTAGTAACTAGAAGGGAAGCTAAGGTGAAGGAGATCCTGGGTGGAGGGTCCCTCTGGGGCTCCATCATGCTTTATAACATCACAGCTGTTAAAGTGTCCATATTGAGCACATTTCCACGGCATTATATTACACAAACAAGAGGTTATAACCAAAATACAACCCCAACTGGAATATGGCACAATGCTATATACTCATTCAACATCTGGCTGATTTAATTAAACTCAAATTATTAATGATCAATGGTTAACTGCAAAGACAAAGTGGATTGTGAAAAAAAAACTATAATTTTAGAATCTTTGATTGGATGGAGACCTCTACACTTTCTAGTTGAATTTTCTACCTAATTATAAATCCCCTCTGCTATATCCTGGACAGCAATCCTACAATGTAGTTGGGAAAATGACAAATGGGTAAGCCAAGCTTCATTTTAGAACTGACCTAAGATTTAGAAGATATTTCTATCTTAAATTACTTCCCTGTAATTTTTTCACACTAATAAAAATCCTTCTTAAGATATGGGGGAAAACTGTTAAAAAAATAAAATGAATTTTTTTCTGGCTGGTTTGGCTCAGCAGTTAGAGCGTTGGCCCACAAACCAATGAGACCTGAGTTTGATTTCAGCCAAGGGCACGTACCTCAGTTGCAGTGTATACCTGGCCCCTGTTGGGGTCATGTAGGTGGCAACCACTCAATATGTCTCTCTCACGTCAATGTTTCTTTCTCTCTCTTTCTCCCTCTCTCCCTCCTGCTCTATCTGAAGATGAATGCAAAACTATCCTTGGGTGAGAATAAAAAAATAAATTAAAATAAAATAAAAAAATAATAATAAAATAAATTTTTACCTACAGATTATTCTTTTGCCTCAAATTTGGATAAGAAGAGAGTTAAGAATGTGGACTATTGTATTGAAAAACACTGAAATCAGATTATGATTTCATACTTTTTTTTTATCCTCACCCGAGGACATTTTCAATATTTTGTTCAAATAGAGTGGGAGGGAGAGAGAGAGAGAGAAACATCGACATGAAAGGGACAACACATTGAGTGGTTGCCACCTGCACAACCCAACCAGGGCCGGGGACAAACTTCAACCGAGGTACGTGCCCTTAGCAGAAACCGAACCCAGTCTCTCTGGACCCCAGGCCGGCCTTCTAACCGCTGAGCAAAATCGACCAGGGCTGATTTCATACTTTTAACAGAAAAATGAAATATGTATTTTGTATTAACACTGTGCTATAGACTCTGTTTATGTCCCCCCACAGCCAAATTTGTATGTTCAAACCCTAACTCCCAATGTGATGATATTTCAAGATGGGGTCTTTGGGAAGTGATTAGGTCAAGAGGGTGAAGTACTCATGAATGGAATTAGTGCACTTTTAGAAGAAACCTCAGAAAGATGATCTGTTTCTGTCTCTCTGTCTCTCTCTGTTTTCTTCTCTCCCCTCCCCCACTTTCTATCTGCCTTTCGGTGTCTCTTTCTAACTCCACGTGAGGACATAGTGAGAAGGTCACAGTCTGTAAAACCAGAGAGAGAGAGCTCACCAGAAACCAAATATTTCTGCACCTTGATCTTAGACTTCCCAGCCTCCAAAACTGCAAAAAAAAATGTTTGTTGTTTAATCTACCCAATCTATGGTATTTATTACAGCAGCCTGAGCGAAGACCCACTGAATGACACAATGTTGAAACAAATGCACAGCTAGTGTCAAAGTTGAAAGTGACTCTCACCATGAAAGGACGAATCACTGGTACATGAGTGTAATTTTGAAACTGCATCATCCCAAAATAATTATCATTGCAATTTTATTATAATTTTGTACAAAAAATTTCAAAGTATTTTGTCCTTTGAGAATGATAATTCTCTAGACGTTTTGTGCAAGAATGATTATTCTCTAACCCTGTCAGCCGCAGCTCCGTTCCTGCTGACACACTTTTCACATTTGCAGCACTACACGGAGGCTCAGTTCCAACTGGAACATTTATTGATATTATGAGCCTTTGGTGCAAAGCTGAGAATAATTCAGGGAAAATATTTTAAGAAGCACTTTTTTTCTAGAAGGAACTTAGTACTGAGAATTTGCTGTTTGGACAGTTATAAAACATGATTTGTCTTGAATGAAACAAATTCAGTGTCCATAACAATAATATAAAATTTACTTCAGAAATTACAAGAAATTTTTTTCTTACAATGATTGTAAATACTGTCTTTAGAAGATTGGCTGGAAGAATAAAATATGTTTCTTTTCTCTATCATTTTCTCCTTTTCTTTATAATTTTTATAATTATTTTGTTGTACTCTTGCCATGTCTTTTCTATGTTGGTTTTATCATGGGTGGTATGAATAATTTTGACATTTTTTTCTTATTGGGGAAATTCTGTGGCACAGTTGATATGTTTTAAATTCATACTCATAAAATGTGGGACATTTTCTAAAGGAAGCTTTTTACTTCTTGCCTAGATAAGTCAAATTTGCAATTCTTAAAGTCCAATACAATAAAATGCTTCCAAAGAGTTTAAAATCATAATTTAACCAAATATGTATTAGCCTACTTTGTATTATTATTTTACTTTGATTATTTGATTTAAGCATTGTAACTCTGTTATAACAGCTTTACTAAAGGACTGTTCCAAAGGACTGTCTCTTAATATTTACATTATTTTACTTTACTTTCCTCCTCAACTATTTAAATGTTCTTAAAAATGTATATATATACACAATTAATAGTTTGCCCAAACATGATTGCAAATGCATGTTTCCATGTAACAATAAGAAATACATACTTATGCTTCAAGTACTTGATGCAGTTTTTGTACATAGAGCACACAGAGGACTTCCCTAGCAGTCACAGCAGCATTTGACAGTCAAAGCTCAAGTATTAACAGTTCATCGTAATGACCTACTATGTCCAGAGGACTGATAGCTTTACCTGTTCAGGTAGGATGGAAACCTAAAGGCTCACAGACACGACTCAAGTTCAGAGACGCCAGAAACGACCAAGTAGGTGCCTGCTTTGGGAGCTCCTGCAGAGGCAATGAAAAGCATCCGGTCTTGGCAGAGGCCTGAGACTGACAGTGGCCACTGATGTTCCCATATTTACATATTATAAAAAACATATGGGTCAGTGAGAAAAATACTTCTGAAAATGTATAGACTGTGTAGACTTGGTTTTTAAAAACAGCAAAAAATCACATGTTGAAAAAACAAAATACTGAACATGGCCTGTGACGGCCTTTGAAACGTTACCAAGATTGAAGTGCCTAGCAATCCAGAGAAAGAATGCGTTTTTTGAAGATTTTATTCATCGTGATCACTTACAATAATTTTTTGTCATAGAATAAATACTTATTAATTCATCACAGTAGGCTCTGCTTTTAGTCTGGATTATGTAACAGCCATCAAAACTCAGGCCCTTTTTTTTTTTTTTTTTTTAATTAATTTATTGTTGTTACAGATGTTTCTCTTTTTCCCCCGCAGACACCCCCCCCATCCCACCCCCAGCCGAGCATCGTTGTCTATGTTCATTGGTTACGCGTACATGCCTATGAGTTCTTTGGTTTATCTCATCCCTCCCCCAGCTCTTAAAGGATGGCAAAGATATTAAACATCCTTTTTGATGTTTTGAGAGAATAAGCCATAACCTCAGCATTCCATTAGTTCTGTGAACATATTTAATTTATAGCTGAATGTGAAATATGTCTATTATGTGCACATCCACATATATACATATAAGGCTAACATATGTGCAATGCCCCTGACACCCATTCAGTGTTCCCAGCCATAGATGTTTCAGCGGTCTTTGACAGTGTCTGTACTGATAGGACCTGTCTCTACCAGTTGTTAAATATTTTAAAAGCCTCCTGCATCTATCTATCTATCTATCTATCTATCTATCTATCTATCTATCATCTATCGTGGGGCAAAAGTAGGTTTACAGTTGTTCATATGAAAAATAATACAATAATTAATAAATAATGCAAGAATAAACTCTGTGTTTTGCATACCAACAGTTGTAAACCTACATTTGCCCTACCCTGTACACACACACACGTACGCACACATACACACAGACGTACATACAAAAATAAGAATTGCTTTCAGGATTTAAGAAAAAGAAAATAAAGCTTTTTGTTGGCAGTCATATATATAATAATTTGCTATACCAATAAAACAGACTTTTAGCGCTCGATTTAGAATATTCACTCTATAAAATGACTCAAAACTGGGCTTCCCGTTCTGTGGTTCTATGAAAGCGAAGTAACACAAAAACAAAAGCAAGAAACAAAGGGACATGCGAGCACGAGCTGCATCTTTTACTCTGCCTTTGGAGTCAGTGTTTTTTTGCGTATTTCCTGTTTTGTTCTGTCTATTTTACCTGGTTTGGACTGTATATAGAAAAGCCTCTGGATTTCCATGCAAACTCTAAACTCATTAGCACACCCACAAAATTATGGATGAGTGACAGTGCAAGAGACAGATACTCAATAATCTTTACTCTATTTCAAGAAGTGTTCTTTCTTTATAAACTCTAATTGCTTCATGTATTCACTTCATATAGAAAAAATTCATTCATTCCCACATGCTTGAGTTTCCTAAGGCTGCTGTGAAAAATTACCACAAGCTGGGTGACTTAAAATAGTAGACATTTATTCTCTCACAGTTCTGGAGGCCAGAAGTCTGAAATCAAGACTCGACATACTTGGTTTCCTCTTGGAGGTTCAGAGAAAGGATCTGATCCTGGCCTCTTTTAACTTCTGGTGGTTGCTGGAAATCCTTAGTGTTCTTTGGCTTGTGGATGCACCAGTACAATCTCTGCTTCTGTCTCCACATTGCTCTCCATGACCATGCCTCTTCCCCACTTCTTATAGGGACATCATTCTACTCCACTCTGACCTCATCTTACCTTCATCCCATCTGCAAAGACCCTATTTCCAAATAAGGTCACATTTACAGGTGCTGGGGGTGAGGATTTCAACATATCTTTTGAGAGACATACTTTTTCTTAGTCACTTCAGGCTGCTATAACAAAATACCATAGAGTTGATGGCTTATAAACAACAGAAATATATTTCTTAGAATATGGAAACTGGAAGTCTGAGATCAAGGCACTGGCACATTCAGTGTCCTGTGAGAGCTCACCTCTTGGATCACAGATGACCATCTCCTAGCTGTGACTTTCCAAGGTGGAAAGAGTGTGGGAGCTCTCTGGAGTCTCTTTTCTAAGGGCACTAATTCCATCATGAGGGTTCCACACTTATGAGCTAATCACCACACAAAGGCCTCACCTCCTAATATCATCAGACTGGGAGTTGGTTGTCAGCATACAAATTTTGGAAGGGACACAAACATTCAGTCTATAGCACAAGCCAACCCAGTCAAATATTACTAAATGTGTTTTATTGGATGCAAGTAACCATTGAAACTCAGATAGTTAAAACTAAGAGCATGGCAAGCAAAAGACTCAAGGTCAAAGGCAACTACTGGTCAGTCATGAAACTGGACTTGACAAAAGTTCTGTGAGCTCACACTATCCAAAACATAAGCTGTGTTGAAAGATTTCACGCCTTCACAGATATAGCCATGCTTTATGTAGCAAGTGGACGAGCAAAAGTCACCTTGTTTGTTTTTATAGTTCTACTCTAGAATTGATAAGATTAGTTCTTTGTTTGGGTAAGAACATAATAAATAGCCTGAAGTATTTCAATAACCTGCCATAATCTAGAGGTTTACGCACAGAGAATTATGAATATATCATTTGTGTTCACTTAACATGGGAACACAATGATATTGGAGAATCAATTTCTCTTTGTTGGAGGACACATTGAGGCATGGAGCACTCTTCTCAGATGAATTCATCGTTGATCTCATTCAGAGGTAAGCTGTGGAGCAGCTCCGAAACTCTTTGTTCAGGGAGGCATTACCTGTCAGAGGACAATTGTTTTAGTTAACCAATTGTTCTTTAGCTCCACGCTCAGTAAAAGCAGCCTTTCTTCCCCCCCTGAGGATCTCTATACTTTTCTTGCCATTTTTTGCAAAGATAACCATCCCAAATACTTCGAAAGAGAAGGCACATTTTTAAAATGGTGTTAATATTTTAGATTAGTAATTTCCTTTCAGAAAAAAAAAATGACCATGTAGGAAATTAATATCTTAAGACAAAAACTGTTAGTTATGCTTTCAAAAGTTAACTATGACATTTTTGTTAGTAGTTCAGATTCCATGGCTAAGTATCTCCTTTTCTCCATAGTCACAGGTGAAATTCCTGAGTGAGAGCATTTGGTGCATCTTTGTACCCTAGAAGGTATAGGTGACAGGCCAGTTTAGAGCTTATTGGCCTTGAGCCAGGTGTCCATCCTTAACCTCCAAACCACATATCAGTGGTTCCATGTAGCAAATATGTGAAGTCCCCTTAGGACTTCACTCTTCCTAGAACCATGAGGGCACCTTGACTGACATGTCTAGGACAGGAAGAGCCCATGTTCCTGCTTGCTTTAGAAGGATGTCTGAAAGATTTATTCAATACCTACATCATTGGGGTGAAATATAGATTCTTGCTTATATTGTATTCATGCGAAGTGTACATGCCAAGTACTCTAGAGATGTTAGATGTCACCATTAATATGTGGTGGTGAGGGCAGTGTGCAGAGGCAAAGGACTTCAAAAATACATTTCTCATGGTACGTGTGATAAAACTCAGTAATAGGATCGTGCCAGCCCTTTCAGACTCTGATAAGAAAGAACGTTTTCTCAATAAGCTTAGGAGGAAAGAGAGAAAAGGAAAGAAAGCATTTTAAAAGGCAACAATTACACTTTACTTATCAGATATGAACGTAGTCTAAGTGTAAGTATAAGATGCCGCATCAGTATTGGAGGATGCTTGTGTGGAGACAGAATGTAGGGGCAGATAGGAGACTTTGATACATGCGGGAAAGGAGTGAGCATTTCAGTCCTCTTTGTCGTGGAGAAAAAAAGATCATACTCCTCATGTCTTGTGGCATCCTCCCCTGTCAGAGAGATAGAGAGAGAGAGAGAAAGAGAGAGTTTTCTCTACACAGGCATAGCCTAAGTTTGAAACAGAGACGTTTAAGGACAGTGATGTAACCGCACATAGGATAAAAAGGGAACAAAGACACAGAGTGAGGATTGGGAACCAGCAATTTAGACCTTCTAAGAGCAGGATGCAAGGAGGGAGTGAAGAAGCCACTGTCCCTCACCCCACCCCCGGGCAATCATTGCCTTGAGAGTTGTGAGAGTGTCTGAAAAGAACTCAGCTTAGAGGACATGATTGAAAAGGACATGCCCTTGGGATCCTGAGCACTTCCTAGTGATGAGCGGAGAGTAGGCTTGCTACTGCAGGTTGGCTGAAACGAACCCCAAAAACAGAAGGCTAATGGGGGCCCTCAAGCTAACTGAAGCTGGAGTGAAGGGTGGCGCTGGAGGACCAGTCCCGGAAGCCCATTTCCTCTTTCTCTGCCTTCGACCTCCTACTTCCTCTTTGACATTGTGCCTTCTCTTCACTGCCCTTTGCTGGGTGTCAGTGTTTAGACTTAGAATCATCCAAAGACAGCTAAAGGACACGACTCTGACCTGTGGTAAGAGAACATTAAACACCATATTGTACCTTCGATTTCATTTGAAGATTTTTGGTAGCTAAGGGAAAAAAAAAAAAAAAAATCTGTGCCATCCACAAGTTTTCTTTCTAGCAAGAGAAAACATCCTAATCATTTGCAGAAAGACCTGCCCTCTCCTGGAATAAAACCGAAGCAGGGAATTATTACATGGATCCAAATTGTCATAGCATTACAGTGGGCAAAATCAAAGGCGACACCTGTGTCACACAGCTCTTCCCTCAGACCATGTTCACAAAAGGAACCACATAGTCAATGCACACACACCAGCACGTCAAAGCCCTTCTTTCCTTTGTAGTGACAAACACGCCCCTGTGAGACAGTCATGTTTACTAACAGGTATCCAAAGTGAAGGTGTCACAATTAATGAGTGGCAATGATTCAACGGAGAACTGAATTTGCATTCATATCTCTCTGCACTGGGAGGCATTTGAATAGTTCCTTGAACAAGATTCACAGGAAAGAACTACAGTGCCCTTGCAGAATTACCAGAGGGATTTATAATCTTCACTCATTTTCAACGATGTTAATAGAAGGATCATTGTTCCCAGTTTAGTTGCTCTCAGCAAAACAGGGGGCATGGTTTAGATGTCAAATGTTTGCTAAAAACTTCATGCACAACAGTAAGAGGGTCTGTGGAGAACACGTAGATAATGGAATGTGAATGTCACAGGCTGACGATTAGTACTTCTCAGGGAGCCCATTCCTGATCAGGAGGAGGAAATGGTAGAACAGAAAGTATTATCTGGCTCTTCAGAAAAATTCATGTTTATTCTGAGGCTGTAATTTGAGAAGTCAAGCATATTCTTTTGCCCCTGGGGCTATGACCACATGATTGCCCAGTACCAGGGAGCTGAGAAGCACTCAGCCCGCGAGAACACTCTGGGACCCATGTAGATGCATTTATAGAAAGACTTTTTAGTTTCTGTATCTTAATTTGGTGGCGAATGTTGCTTTTCTTGTGGACACCCTGGCTAGTACACTTTTTGGTGAACACCATTTCTTTTCCTAGACAGGACAGTGAGCCCTAGAAGCCCCCGGCAGAGCCACGCACCGGCTGTGACTCAGGGCTGGCACTGCGGACGAGCCAAAGGAAACATGAATGGCCGTGGCTGAGTCTGCTGGTTACGGCCACTGGCAGAGCACAGTAATTAGAAGCACTATTCCCTTGGTGCTGCGGGTCAAGGGCAGAGCTCTCACAGGCTATTTATATTGCTGCAGGAATTCTCTGTTCTCAACATTACCGAGGTTTATATAAGTGGTCATTAGGAAAAATTGACTGAGTACATTCTGTACTCAGAAGTGTTTTGCACGTATTCCAAGAGGGCCCAGAAGAAGGGGGGAAGGGAGCGGGATTCTCACATTTGTGTAAAGTCTTACATCCATAAGGCTTTCATTAACATTTAAAAAAATCCTGACGTAATTAATATTTCGAAATCATGTACACTCACTGAGGCCCTCAGACCCAAATATGAGAATGTGAAAGCATCCATCGCACAGGAAGATATTTTGCCTATCTGGGGTTTTAAATAAAGGATTTTTTTCCCACCTCATCTCCTCTCCTAACGGCCTTATAATTTGTTCCATTTATGATCTTGTGTGTAGTTTTAACAATTCTTACATCAAAATACAGTAAAAATCCATTCTAGTCCAAGGCCAAAGTATACTTTTAATATACTGGGTTTAAATTTAATTTAACAGTGTCATGTAATCTACCAGGAACGTTTTCTTTTCAGCTTCTAACTTCTCAGAAGTACCCTCGTGTAACTGTATTCTAATCACTTCTATTTTTATTGGAAACTCTGGTGAAAACCTTATGTGTGATATTTTTTAAAAGTTTTTAGTAATTAAGCCCCCTTGGATAGCACTTTAAACAAGTCTTATTCTTATACTAAATTCTACATGTAACTTGAAATATTGGGTGCTTCCCCAAATTTTAATGAGTTTAATAATGTTAATATACTACTTAATAATTACTCACTTCCCTTAGAAAGTAATAAAAAACCAAATATACTCTTGAAAACTAAAAGGCGTTGATGAGAATTATTGTGATATATGTTTAAATATCACTTTTTATTATTGCAAAAGTATGTATGCTCTTTCCAGGGCCTGGGGGTCAGGAGCTGAAGATTCCCAAGCTTGTGGCTCAAGCTGCCTCATCGCATTCCTGAAGGGCTTACTGATCATCTTTGAATTTGTCCTTCCCTGAACCCCAGGGGCTCTCCTGCCCTGGGCAACCCCATTAGTTCCTCCCACTTCCTGCCCTGCTCCCTGCCAACTTTTAGTACCTCTCCTGTGACAAGAGTCAATCTTCCTGGTTGGTGAAACTCCCTGGAGGGGACCTAGTCACCTGAGTTTCTTTTGGAGGATCTGTGTTTAGGAATCTGCTACCCTTCAAGTGCCTTCAGCTAAAAATAGTCAATATACCAAAGCAGCATATTTTGGGGAAGCCTGTTCTGCTACCCTTCTGACCAAAGCAACAGAGAAACAGATGTCTGAAACAGAGGGAGGCCAAAGAGGGCCGGTGTTTCTCAGTGGGCTGCTCGCCTGGTCCCCCTCAGTGGGACCTGTGTGTGAAGGGCCACACCTGTTGGGGGTGCAGGAGGCCTCAAAGACAGCACTTCCTGCAAGTGACACCCTCAGCAACCTGAGGCACCAAGGGTACCTGGCAGCAATATTTCTTAAGGGTGGGAGCTATGGAGAAGAGGGGACATTTGGCCTCTGAGCTAAGTTGATTTTCAAGCCGGGAAAGTGAGGACGATGGTACGGTGTTTGGACAGGATGGTGTTAAGTAAGGAAATGAGAATATACAGTTTGCATTGTAAAAAGAACACTGTGTTCGCAGAAAATTCAATACGTCAAAAGAGAGCAAAATCTGTGAGCAATAAGAGCCAACCTGCACTGCTGGGGCAATTCAGATACGACTTGATGAGAAGCTGCACTCCAGCAGTGATGCACCAGGGAGGGACAGCTTCAGAAACGTCGTCAGGACTGAGAGCAATGTCAATGTTATTGGAAACGAGGGGCTGAGAAATGGGGAGGTCTTGAGGCTGCCCTGCACATCTGACCCACGATTCTGTGGCTTCCTTCATAAGGTAGGAGAAGTTCAGGGGCTATGCGGGCGTGAGCATGGGCCACGACAGGGCAGAACACAGCTGGGGGGATGAAGTCTCTGCTCTGGCCCTCGAGTAAAAGGCGTGAGTTAAAGACACAGGAGTGAAAGAGATCACTGGGCAGAATTAGAAGAAAGGAGAGTCTGGGATGAAGCCCCAGGGAAAAATGCAATTAAATGAAAGAGAGAAGAGAGAACCTTCAAAGGAGACAGAGGATAGAAGGAAACCCAGGAGGGGAATAGAACTACAGCCAAAAGAATGGTAATTGCGTCAGTCCGTGTTCTTTCTATGGTTTCCCATGGATTTATGAGTGTGGCAGCCATTGAGAGGATCCAGATGGGCTGATTTCAAGGAGCTCAGTGAAATGGAGGAAAGCATCAAAGACACTGAGAGGTGGCTGCAAACGCTACCCCCATGTACTACTTTGGTGTAAGGATTATTTTGAGCCAAAAACAATTGAGGAGCAGACAGAAGAAAAGCTCTCTGCCTTCCCCATTTGCCTAAAATCAGGACATACACATATAAAGGTGTCCCCCTCCCTTCTCTTCCAGCAAGAACAAAAGTTAACCACCAGAGTCAACTCTGGACCCCAGTCAGCCCAGAGAGCACCAGAGAAATCCATGCAGCAAACCTCACTAACTAGCCTTTATCTTTAATTAGTTCCCCTATATCTTTACCTTCTCACAGTTTGCTTCCCCTAGAAACTCAAAGTCCTGTTCCTTTGTCTTGTCATTTCTTCAAAAATATATTGTTCTTTTGTTCAAATGCTCTATAAGCCAAGTTCTAACTCCTGCTTTGAGTGACTCATCACTGAGTTCTCCCATGTGTATATGCACTGCATGGGTTAAGAAACATCTGTTTATTTCTCTTTTGTTCATCTGTCTTTTGTCTGCCTAATTACAGGACCCAAGTGGAGAACCTAGGAGAGTAGAGGGGAAAAGATTTTCTTCCTCCCCTGCAGTATATATGGGTATTAGCAAGAGGGATGAGTGTTACAGCCAGAAGTGAGTGGAGAAGCAGGGAGGTGGAATAGCATCTAGTCAGGAGCAGCAGGTGCAAAGATAAGGGTTTCAGGTAGAAAAGGAGAACTAAAATGCAAAGTATCAGTTATAATGGGTCGGGGAATAAAATATATTATTATTTAACTTATGGTACTATTTACTGAAAACTTACTGTATACCAATGTTTCCAGCAAACAAGGGTAACTATTGACTAGACACACACATACACACACACACACACACACACACACACACACACACACACGCCCCCCTGAAGCAGCATTCATTGAAGTGAATTTACAGAACTGGGCATGGCTGCACTTCTCATTCCAGCTCAGATGTCACACCCTGGGTCAGTGGTCCTGGAGATCCTTGGATGAATGATGAGGAAGAACCAGCCTTTCCCCTCCAAAGCTCAGGGACCCCAGTCTCAGCAGTGGGTCAAAAAAGAACATGGTCACACCCTTTCCTCTGTGTACATTGGCTGAGGGAACCCTGGCCTCTCCCTTGGTATGATCAGGGCTAGGTCCAAGCCTTGAAGTTCAGCTGTATGACCTGGCAGATGGGTGACCTCCAGTCCTTTCCACATGGATTGCTTCAAACACTTGGAAACTCTTCTGGGAGGGCAAGCTAAATCAAACATTCCAAGTTAATGCTCCTTAAGCCTCTGATTTTTTTACTTCTCACAGCATATCAATAACGTAGGATTCATTTTTTCCTCAATTTTATAGACAAAAAAGCTGAGGCTTAAAGATGTTAAGGGAGTTCTCCAGGTCCTAGAGCTACCTCATGCAGTGGGCCCAGGATCTGGCTGCCTTCGGAGCTATGATTTTTTCACACCACCACCTAGAAGAATCGACAGAAGCAGAGTCATAGAGGGTGACGGGCTTCGCGCTGAATGCACATGGGGGCCAATGGTGATTTTTAGTGGAAGATCTAGTGTGTGTTTTAGATGTGTCCAGTTTGAATTTGGAGGATGGACACAATGGGGAGACCAGTTAGCTGGTTACTGGAGTAATCGAAGCAGAAAATTGAAGTCCTGAACTAACTGAGGCAGCCACAAAGCAGATGGGGGAAGGGGTGGTGGATGAGTTTCTGAATACGATGAGGTTATGCAGGGAGCCATGAAAAATGGTGTGAATTTCAGAGCATCCAACATGTGTTATAAAACAGCTGGTCAGTAAAAGTGTTGTTATAATAGAAACTCCCCAGCATCACAGCTAGCACAATTGCTGATCGCCAATAAAAAACTCCTCCACTGTTCGAATGAACCCATTCACCTTTGTGTCACTCTCACTATTTCCCAGCTGTCATTGCTAATGTTTCAGCCATTGCAAAGTACTAAGAGGAAATGCTTTTACAAGTCCTGGACTGCCAACGTTCTTCATTAGCGTTTAAGTGCTTTGGACATTTATGACTATGGCTATTCCTTTGTCATGAATATTATCCCATTATGTCTAAATGCTTTATAGGTCTTGGTAGAAAAACACTACAGACTGAAAAATCCTAATTATTATTATTGCCATTATTATGATGAGGATTTTTAAAGTATTTTCAGAATTATCTCATTAAGAGAGAGTTTATTGCAAGTTTACTGTCTTGCATTTCTCTTTTCCATTCTTTCCTATACTCTTGATTTCTCTTATAATGTTTTAGTTGTTCTCACTAATGAAAAGAGAGCCTACTAAAGGCATGCTCATAAACTATAAAGACATATATTTATTTTAAGTAATCCCTTTTATAACAACCCTATTTCTTACAACCATTAAATAAGAGCATCCAGTTGATTTTCTATCTAAATTGAGTAATATTTATCAAGTGTCCTCATTTGTTAATATATGGCATATTCAAAGAAAATAATCCTGAATAATTAATAGCAAATATATTTTTGGCATACTGTTTGTATGTTTAAGCCCTTTCTAACAGCATATTTAGGTATGTTAGATGGTGACTATTAATTTTAGATAAATTAAATATTTTTAAAGCTATGGATGCTTTCTCATATATTTTTTTGACATATGGTTCAAGACTTCTTCCTTTCATGCATCGAGTCCATTCACAATCTCCAGATATCCTTGGACTTTTAATTTTAGATTATTAAATTCTGTAAAGACACAGAACCAGTAGGATTTGTTGAATAGGATATATACATATGTTTATATGTTTTATTGTGAGAAATTGGCTCCCATAATTATGAAGCCTATGAAGTCCCATAATCTGCCATCTTCAGGTTGGTGACCTAGGAAATCTGATGGTGTAAATTCTGATTCGATGGCATGAGAAGACCAATGTCCCAGCTCAGTCAGGCGGAAAGAGTTAATCCAACTTGTCTCCATTTTTTTTCTGTTCTATTCAGGCCTTGAGAAACTGCATGATCCCCACCCACTCTGGTCAGTGTGATCTGCTTTACTCAGTCCATCAGTTAAATGTTAATCTCATCTGGAAACACCGTCACAGACATACCCAGAAACCATGCTCTACGAAGTATCTGAGCACCTTGTGATCTTGCTAAGCTGACACACAAACTTAACCACCAGACACTGGAGAAAGCTGCTGTCGAGGCAAACAAGTGCAGGTATTACTGTAACATGGGCAAGGCAATTCCTTCTTCCATAATCCGTTTACTCTGGTGCACTGTTTTCTCGTCAGAATTTCTCTTTTTCCAGTGTGCATAGTTTGTGGAAAGCAGAAATGTCTTCAGAAGTAAATATTCTTGAAGAAACTTAATCTCCATTTTCGTAGCAACAAAGATTACTGTTAAATATGCAAACATTGGGCTTTTATGGTAATCAACAAAATACATTTTCAGCAATCTCCAAACAAAAGGCAAAACTGACAAAATTATTTCTCTTCTATAATTTTCTACAATAATCGCTACACATAATTTTTTCCTTTGTTCAAGTTAAACTTTACCAGATATTCATGTAGATAAGATAAACAAAAAGATATATGTATAATCACATAAATACATACATAGATAATTTCGATAATAAAAATGAAAATCTTTTTTTAATCCTCACTCAAGGATATGTTTTTATTAATTTGAGAGAGAGAAAGAAAACATTGATGTGACAGAAAAACATCGAACTGTTGCCTTTCATATGTGTCCTCCCAGGCTCAAACCTGCAATCTAGGTACGTGCTCTGACAGGGAATGGAACCCAAAACCTTTTGGTGTATGGAATGATGCTCCAACCAGCTGAGCTACCCACCCAGGCAGGACAAAATGAAAATCATTTTTAATGGATTTTAAATGAAATGTATTCTATTTGAATGATTGTTAGCCTTTGATGGAATAATTTCGACATGTGTATACACACACACACACAAATGTGCTTCTGTTTGGTTATAATTGAAAAGCTAGATTAAAAATCAATCACTTTTTATTTTGTTTTGTTTTTTCCGATGTCTTTTTTATTTTTTTACTTTTTATTTTAAAATATAAGTTCTTCTAAGAGCTTTTAAAATTAACCATTGGTTATTTTTCTCAAGAAAATTAAATTTAATTCATCTTTTTAATTAGTTCTAGTCTTTCAAACAAGTATACTAGTCCCGCAAAGTTATTCTTTCATGTAACTGCCCTTTATAAATGCCAATAAACATATTTCTGCTTTCCCATGAGACTATTTCTTAAGATAGCTCTCACATGTTATAAGGGCAGAAAGCCACCCGCATTTTTAGGTTGAAATAAATCCCTTGTAGCACAATGCTGTCCCATTTATGTTTTTGGATAAAGAGATCTATCTAGAGTTAAAATAAGAAGAATACAGGACCTTTTGCTGAAAGAATACAGGACCTTTTGCTGAAAGACACCTGGTAACATCTTTTTAAAAGAACTAAAACAATGAATTCTGCAAACAAAAACAAAAATAAGTAACCCAGTGTCCTGTTTATATATCCTAGATAAAATTATATAAAACAACTCTAAAAAATTATTTCAGTGAAAAAAATCCAAGAAAAGAGAATATATCTTATCCAAGAGAGACCAAATGTATATCAGCAATCTAAAAATTTAAGGAGTTGAAGAGACTTTCAAGGCTAAGAACACCGATCAAGAACCACATAAAACACAATGCTAATAGGGCTGTTATCCGGAGCATTCAATGTCTGAGGCTCTTTCCCTGAGACCTATGAAGGTCAGGAGGAAGCAGTGGTGGTTCCATTTGCATCTTGCTTTCTGCCCATTATATATCTGGGGTGTTGAGAGTGTGGTCACCAGAACACTCCTTCTCTGTTCTGGACACTGAGTTGGTGCGGTCACTTGGAGAGCAATTTGGCACCATCCAATGCAATGAGGAGGACATACCATTTTATTGAGCAAGTGCAGATAGCTGAGGAAAGCCTCAAACCTACTTAAAAAAGAGTAAAATAGGCAAACTGTAAAAAAAAGCAACATTGGGCTACAGAGACAGAAGAAATCTTAAGAAAAAACTATAAATGGCCATAAAAATATGATGAAATATTGCCTTCTCGAAATAAGGACAGAATGCAAGAAAAGATCAAAGGAACAATCAGATAAATAAGAAAGAGCACTGTTATATGAAATATAGGAGCAAACATTTACATTTTAAATTTTAAAGGAAAAAGTTGAAGGGTTGCAAGATGACCAGAAAGAAATAACCCAGAAAATAGAATAAAGGAAATTGGGGAATAAACCAGAAGAGTAGGTAGGGACTCCTGCAAATGGGCCCCCAGCACTGCAAAACCAGAAAAGCCTTTTTAGGGGATTGTGGGTGAAGGCTCAGTCCAGAGCCAGAGTCCAGCCAGACCTGGAGCAGAGGGCAGAGCGCCCAGGAGGTCTCTCATGTAGTGTCATTCTCGTCGCCACCCTGTTGCAGAGACCTTTACATTTTCCTTTGGAAACATTTTATTCTTCCCTGAAATCCAACTGAATACATTAAAATATCATCAGCCAATTTAATACACTGTTTTTTAAAAATCTTAATGGAACACAGACTTTGTTGCTTCCTGAAGAAAGATAATAATTTTGAGATCTCACATGGAGAAAACCGTTCACTTTATGTTCACTTTTGACAGCGTTGATCAGAAGCTGCAGCGGGAATCCCACCTTCTCGCCGGCTTGCATATCACGGGAGGAGGGCCGCTGTCTGCAGCTCCGACCTGGGGCTCGCTGCTCGCCTGGTGGGCTGTAGCTCTGGGTGCTGTGGACTAGAAGGGAGGCAGCATACAAACCGGCGAATCCTACATACATCCTCTTCAAAAGGTCTGGCACCAAAAAAAAAAGTTATTTTACTACAATCCTTGTTATTAGAACCGATGCAAATAAACATGATAGGAGCACAGAAAAAGGGATTTGTGGAATATTCACACAGCCAAATACAACAGTTAAAAAGGTTGTTCTAGAATGAATAACTTCTCCAAAACTTTGTGGCAAAAGCTATTTATGGAACAGAACGTACAGCCTGGTAACATGTAAATTTTAAAATAGGCAAAACAACTCAACGTAAAACTTATGAATACACACATGTTGAAGAAGCATCACACACAAATGGGATGACAAATCCAGGGTATTTATGATCTCAAAGAATCATTGATGATCGCAAAGAATATTTGGGGGTTTGACAAGGGACTTACATCTTACTGGTAAATTTAAATTTTCTAAGAAATTGTGAAACATATATGTCAAACTCAAGACTTGAGAAAGCAGGGAGTTCATTATGTTCTTCCCCATATTCTTACACTTCATGAAAACTGAAAATTACAGCCCCATGGAAGGTGTAAAGTTACCTCATTATCATCAACGTCGGTGCCATTTCTGCAACCCTGGGCAGCTGTGCCTTCTAAGTGCCTGGGGGAATCACCTACTGGCACACACTGCCTTCAATGAACACCATTTAAATTGAAGGGAAATTCTGACTTCAGCGAAACGGGAAAGTCAAATTAACATTTCTTCTCGAAACTCCCAAAGCCACCTACTACCACATTGACGTCATTGCTCCCAATATTTATATGAGTTCTTGCTAACTGATTATTTCCCTTATAGAGCTTTTTGCCTTTTGCCATTTCTCTGAATTTCTAATTCTATTAGCTATGGCCTTGATTGTTTGTGCACCCCAAAATTCATATGTTGAAACCTAACCCCAATGTGATGGTGTCAGGAGGCAGGGTTTTGGGAAATGATGAGGTCATTAGCGTGAAACCACCATGATGGAATGAGTGCCCTTAAAAAGGAGGCTCCAGAGAGCTCCCTCACCCCTCCCACGTATGGGGGCACAGTGAGAAGTCTGTGACCTGAAAGAGGGTCCTCACCCAACCATGCTGGCACTTTGATCTTGGACTTGCAGCCTCCAGACTGTGAGAAATAAACATCTGCTGTTTAGAAACCACCCCGTCTGTGGTGCTGTTATAGCAGCTTGAATGGACTCAGACACTAGTTCTTTCTCAAATATTCTTGAGGCCCGGGGAAAGCACACGTTAATGCACAGGAGATTATTTTACTTTACAGCTCCAAGAATCACTTCCTGTGGCTGGTTGCATCCTCCTTCTCTGACAGTCACTGGGCAGGAAAGGGCTGGTCCAAGACAATAATCCAGGGTCCTACATGTCTAGGGCAAAACTCACACTAATTCAGCAAAGACACAGCGAAAGAAAACAAAAATATTGCGTAGTTGCTGCACCCTTTCCACCTATTCCCATTTTAGACATTTCCAATAGTTTTACAAAAGATAGGTGCAATGGGTAAAGATTACGTACTTTTCCCGAAGTTAGGGTAAGCCCACCATAAAATTCTCTCAGGCCTTATAGAGAAGAAATACATTACATCTATGTGTGTGGAATAATCTCAGAACCATCACAAATTGATTTGTGTTTTTTTAAAAAGCAATAGATAATTTCATTCCAAAGAAAATTACATGCTCATTATAATCAGGGATCATTAGCAATTGCGATTATAGAGTCAAATCTGTGTTTGTGATTTTAGGTATCTTATTGCCTGAAATAGAAGGATTAAACCAATTGATTTTTTTAAAAAAATCTATGTGTTCTTATTACACCCTTGAGCCATCAATCTCAGCAATACTGTTGTTGTGGGCGACACTCTGAGAGTAAGGTCTGAAGACACATGGATATACAAGTTGAAGATGGTGTGACGATGCTGATGTGGTCACATGTGGAATCTGAAATCTGATGATCCAAGATCTAAATCTCAGGCCATCTTTAGCCTGACACTTGAGTGATTTTCTTCATCACTTTATTCATGGGGAAAGAGCTTAATGCTAAAGGCATATGATCAACCTATGTCTACAACATGTGTGTGTGGTTTTCCTGCTATAAGATGATGTGAATTATTTATTTTATTTTTTGTCCTCACCTGAGGACATTTTTGCATTTATCTTCAGATACAGTGGGAGGGAGAAAGGGAGGAAGAGAGAGAGAGAGAAACATCGATGTGAGAGAGACACAATGACTGGTTGCCACCCACATGACCCCAACCAGGGCTGGGGACAAACTGCAACCGAAGTACGTGCCCTTATTGGGAACCGAACCCGGGTCTCTCTGGTCAGAGCCAAACTGGCCAGGGCAATATGGATTATTTTAAAACAAAGAGTAAAATAATTGATCGTTTATAAGATTTTTTCTATATCCATTTTCAAGCATGAATTAGAATCTTATTCCACTAAAGAAATGAAATTTTCTGCGCCACGCTGTGTCACAGGAGACTTGTTGGTTAGGCATCTCCTCAAAGTCCTTTGTTCATCTACCTCCCTGGAGCACCAGCTTGAACTGCCTCAGCCAGTCTCCACCCCTCTCCCACCCCTCCTCCAAGTGGCCGTTGGTCCCGAGCCACTCTGCTTTCCCTGTCTCCTTCCTGGTGTCAGCTCTTGTTCAAAGCAAATGGCCCTTTCAGGGCTTGTAGCAGAAGTATGTAGGTAGAAATGAACAGTGACGAGATGGCGCAGAATGAAGGGCAGATTTTATCAGGTTAGGCTGATGGGTACTATTGTGATGACCATAATTTTCTTATCACTTTAAATGTACCATCTGAAACAGTCCTGAGGACCTCATTACCCACCTTGCATCTCAGCCTGTCTCCTTGAATAAGTGGGTTTCCTTGCCACTGAGGTTGCTCTGAAATTCCAAACACAATAAACAATGCCAGATCCTCACACCGCTTACAACACTGGAGTCTCCACCCTTAAAATTCACTCCTGCCTCTTTAAGTCTCTCCCCCAGCTCTCCTGTTCCAGGGGAGCTAAACCACATTCCGCAGGCTGTTGGGATAACTATCCTCTTCCAGAGGAAGCTCCTCTATAGAAAACATTGGGACTTTTGATCTTGTGAACTGTCTCTAATGTATTTTTTCTGTGTCTCCATTTATTTTGCTTTATTTAGCTTCTTTCTTTTTATTATTATTATGTCCCAATCAGACACTGAATTGTTTGAAGTCCCAGCTGAATGATGCAGCAACTGCTTCTGGAAGTGGAGTCTCACTGGGTGTGGCCACATTCATTTCCCTCCTGTGGAATAACACATCTTAGGAAAGGCCTGCCATCCACCCAAAAGGTAATAAACAATTTCTGTTTATCTCTTACTCTTTATAAAATAAATATATATTTTTTTAATCTTCGCCCAATGATATATTCCCATTTATCTTCAGATAGAGTGGGAGTGGGAAGGAGAGAAAGACATAGATGTGGGAGAGACAGATCGATTCGTTGCCTCCTGCATGAGCTGGACCAGGGCTGGGGACTGAAATGCAACTGAGGTACGTGTCCTTGATTGGAATCGAACCCTCAACTCTTTGGTCCGGGGCCAGTGCTCCAACTGCTGAGCCAAACTGACCAGGGCTCATATTTTTCTTTTTTTAAATTTCTTGAAGAAACAAAATGGAGCAGGTACTACTTTTTCCTTGAGTAGCACAGAGAACAGAATATAACCCACCACACGAGCTGCCATGGTGCACAGGGCTTGTAAGAGGTGGCAAGTCCTTGAAAATGCTTCAAACGCTCAGTGCGTAAAGGAACCTGGAGAGAGGCAAACTTCCGATTCATGTGCTGCGCTGCTAAGATGATGACAAAAGACTTCTACATTTCCTTTAAAAAAAAAACACCCCACATGTTTTAATCACATCCATTACACCAAGATTCAATGAGAGAGCTATGCCAAGTGCTAACCTGGGTATTTTTCTGAGGCACAGAATTGAGGACTATCAGAAAGGCTCTATTGATTAATTTTTGTTACAGATGTTTCTCCTTTTTTCCCCCACTGATTCCCCCCTAAAACACTCATGCAAAACCCTGGAGCCCCTGCTCCATGAAGAATACGTCACAGACTCTCCCTCCATCCTCTGCCGATGGCCTCTCCCAGAACACAGAGGAAGGTGTCGCCAAGGAATCCTCCTAGGATACATGAGTATCCCAGGAAAACCAGGACGTTCATTTTCATGCAGCACTGTTTAAATGTACCCAAAATACACACTAATCCCCCCCCCCAAAAAAGAAAGAAAGCAAATTCCTATTTTTAAATCTGGACAATTCCAGAAATTAATCAGTAAGCCCTGTCTACTCCACACCCAGATTTGTCATCGACCTAATCGTTGTCCAATTACTAAGTGGTCACATCTGCAGGATACTGTGCCAGACTCTCCTGTCCCTACAAGATTCAGGCCTCGAATACAGGTGCGCCAGTCAGAGGAATTGGGATCGCACACTATGCACACACTCACACACTTAAACATACACACACACACACATTCACACATATACACATTCACGCATACTCATTCACACACACACACACTCACACATACACACTCACATTCATACACACATTCACACATACGAACACATTCATACATACACAAACATTAACACATTCACACATATGTGCACACTCACATTCACACATACACACTCACATATTCACACACTGACACACAGCTACACACTCACACATTCACACACACACACACATAATCTAATTATTATGTAAATATTTTGCAACCAACCTGGGTATCCTCAGTTTAAAAGAACTGAGAAAAGAATTTGATTACATGCCATTGTATTGCACAACGATTGCAAATTAAAACCCAAATGATTTTCATTGTAGATGGCAGAGAAAGTAGATCCAAAAAATCCTGGTGTCCTTTATAGAGGAACAAATCATGTTTTAATTGCTCCAGAGAAAATAATTATATGCTGTATTTGTGCATAGGATCTTTTTGTTCTGTGGTGTAGTTGTTTTATATAAATGACTATTTCCTAATTTATCCATCTGGTGAGAATTAGACTTTATTTCTATATTAGGTTTCATTTTTGAAGTGTCATCCCTAAATTCTACTCTGTGTCAGTCTCTAGAACCCAACATAGTGATATCCCCCAGGCAAAACTATAACTTACTAAAAAGCTCCTATTGGAATAACAAAAATTGTATAATTTGACTGCCTTGTACTATTCTGCTACTGGGGTATGACCGAAACAGAGATCTTACAGTTTCACCTCAAGAACAATCACCTATGAGTGTAAATTGATTCTCTTACTTTGTTGGGTGCCAAGGGAAAGTACCTGGGCACCCGAACAGGCATTTAGCTGTTGCGGCCGCCGCAGCAGAACAGCGTTGCCTTGTTCGTCCTCCAGCTCCACTGTGTCTCAGAGCCTTTGCACCTGCTGTTGCTCTGCCTGAAACATTCTCGAAGGGTTTGCAGGGTCGGCTCCTTTGCTTCATTCAGACCTCTGTTCGGAAGACTGTCACTGCCACCACCACAGCCGCCCATGCTCAGCCCTGTCTCCAGCCCTTTCCCCACTCCCGTTGGTGTTTAGTACGCCTCTTTTTGTCCTTCTCCGCTGACCAGAATGTAAACGAAATCAGAGTAGGAATGTGTCTTTTTGTTCACTTTTACATCCCCACTCCAGGCCAATGTTAGTAAACAGAAAGTGCTCAACATATGTTGAATTAATAAGTCATCTAGTTCAATGTGTCACCAGATAGATTTTAAAAATTAAATGTCATTTCCATCTTCTATACATATATTCTGTTACCAACCTTCACCAAGTGGTGAAAAGTCTCCTCTGGAGGCAATTGCTCCATTTACTTGGCTCTCTGCCACCCTCCCCCACCTTCTCCCGGGAGAACTCAGGAAACAGGCAAACTGGTGTCGGATCACCCGGAGAACCAGCCTGTTCACATACCACTTCCCCTGGCAAGGGCCTCGGTCTCTCAGGGACAGTCTGTGTGCTGCTGACACGTGTCTTTCGCCAGCTCCACCTGGGACACAGACCTGCGCAGACTGTCAGAGACCACAGGCGTCTTCACGATGGTTTAGGTCTGGGCACTCCAGCAAGGCGTTTAAGTGGACAGCACACTTCCTCACGGCCTGAGTTCCTGGGCAATCTGCACAGCCCCTGTGCTGACCCCCGGAGCCAGGACCGCAGCCCACTCCTCGGTTCCAGGGAGAGGCTGAGGGTCGGCGAGAGGCCGTGACCCAGCTGGTCCTGAAGGAGACAGGAGAACCCGGCGGAGGGAAACGCTACTCTTCTGCTTCTAGACCACCTTTTACTCCATCATTCCGCCTGAGACCCTGCCGTCCTGTAGGACATTCTCAGGACAAGAGCACAGTGGTGGAAATACAACGTGAGGAAGAATGATGCCTAGGTAAAGGAGGCATGGTTTAGCCAGGACTTTCATGGAGTGAATACAGCCAAGGGATATCAAACCTGTACCTCTGAGGAGCCTCCCCCATAGGCTCCCTGGGACCCTGGACGTGTGAGGTGCAGAGTCCCTGAATGACAGGCTTTGCAGTAAGGAGCAGGGGTTTGGGGGGTGGGCATCTGAGCTGCCCTGTTGTCTTAAATCAGATTCCCAGAGGTGAACCTTGAGATGAGGATTCAAGTGCAAATTTTGCGTTAAAGAGAGGAAAGGGAAGGCACCTGGCTGGGTAGATCTCAGGGCAGTCCAGCCCCAGCGTTTCTGGAAGGTGCTCGGAGACTGCATTGTCCTCCGGAGTTCGCTCCATGGGAGGAAAGGAAGCTGGGCTTTCACACAGCAGCTCTGGGCAGTCACTGAGCTTCCAGGGGACGCCCAGGTCCCAGAACAGTCCTCTAAGCAAAGCTGTGCTGCAAAGACCAGGGGAAAGTCACCCCAGGCAGAAGAAAGGAAGGGGCTGTGGGTGTCCGGAGGAGCAAAGCGTGGGTGCAGGCAGGCAGGAGTGTGTGATAAGAGGTGGGAGAGGTGGGCGCTGATCAAGGGTTAAGATTTGGGTCTAAGTGGGATGGGATGCCTTTGGAGGGCTGGAAACATTTATCTTTTTTTTTTTTTATCCTCAGCCTAGGACATTTTTCCATTTTTTGTTCAGGTAGAGTGGGGGGGAGAGAGAGGAACAGAGAGAGAGAGAGAAACATCGATGTGAAAGGGACACATCGAGTGGCTGCCACCCGCACAACCGACCAAGGCCGGGGACAAACTGCAACCGAGGTACGCGCCCTTAGCGGGAACCGAACCCGGGTCTCTCAGGACCGCAGGCCGATGCTCTAACCGCTGAGCCAAACCGGCCAGGGCAGAAACATTTATCTTTTATTTTAAAATTATTTTGGAAACTAAAGGGAAGATGGTTTGCAAGGGAAAAAGGTAGAAGCTGATAAATACCACACACGTGTGCGTGCACACACACACACAGGATTTAAAATAGTTCAAATCCTTTACTTTTATATGTTTTCAGATTTAATTAAGAACCAAGACTTGAAAATACATGACAATTGAGGTAATCTTAATGTCTATCTATTTATTGTATCTACTATCCATTTATCATTTATCCATCCATTCATGCATGCATCCATCCACCCATCTATCCATCATCTATCTAATCATCATCTATCTGTCTCTAGATACATACTCGTACATTCACACACACAGTTTTTTTTTTTTTTCTTCTAATAAATACTCATGAAATTCTACCTTATGTGAAACCAGATTTACATTTCAAATTGCAGGAGACAAATAAGAGGATCTTCTTTTCTCGAATACTAAACATCTCAGACATATGGTCACAGAATACATAAATGACCTTTCATGAAAGTTCTGGTTTAGTATATCTTGAAATAAACATGCCCAAGAGTTTATATAATAAGGCATGTATGCTTCAAATGACATTGTCTACAAATTTTAGAGAATCACTCACTAAAGCTTTATAAAAGATTAGGTTAAGTTGCATTATTAAAGCTGGCTAGATTCCACTGTCGCTTAATATTTTAAAATAAAGAAATATGTAATCACCCATTATCTGTGTCTTTTAAACAACAGAAAAGAAGTGTGTGTGTGTGTGTGTGTGTGTGTGTGTGTGTGTTTTAAGGGAAATGTGGATCTCCCTGGGCTTACTGCTACTGTTTCCTGCCTGCCATATACCAGATCATTTTGACATGAATCTATGTTTTTCTCTAGATCCATTATCTGAGGAAAGTCAGAGGTATTTCCATACAGTTACCATACAATGGTCATCAGCACATGCTGGGATTTCACTATTGCTTTGTGATTTATGTCCATTACAACTAGTATGAAACATCAAATATAGCCAAGAATATTTGATTGCCTTAATCAGTACTAAATGGTCTATAAACATTTTAAACATGATTGAATGTTGTAAATTTCTCCTAACTGTTGTCTTCTAAAACTTTCTCTATAGGTTTCTGTCTTATAATTAATGTTCCTTTATTTTAGTTTAAAACATATTTATATATTTTAAAACCAGAGGCATTTGCATTAGCCTATTTTCTTAAGATTCCAGCAATGGGTTTTTAAAGAATCGAAATGAAAACACGTAATCCCTCCTCCTACAATTTTCAATAGGGTCCATCAGAACTATTTATTAAAGACATTTGTCTTTAACTCCAACTAAAATTAAGGTACTAAAAACAACAACATCAAAAAACTGTGCCAATGGCTGTCTTATAAGCACCAGCCCTTTGTTTCATCCAAGCATTTAAAGATGTGCCGTTATGTCTCCACTGATTTACAACCTTCTTCTGAACTTGAAACAAGCCTGTTGCATATTAAAATAGAACACATGCAAATAGACATTTAAATCTCACAGGAGAGGCTCTGATCACTTGAATACTTATTATACATGGTAGATGGTATTTCTATACAAAAATAAACCAACTTTCCTAGGTATAAGGATCACAGCCCAAAATAAAGACACAGAGACCTCAGTTCTACAGTCCGGTTATAGCAACATTTCCACCCTCTACACCTCCTATTGCAAGAAAATAAATGTTAAAAGTCTTTAAAAATTATATAGATTTAAATTTTCTATTTTTATTTCCTTAATTATCTATTTCTTCTTACTCTACATTTTAAAAATCTAGTTTTGTCAAAAAAATGTTTAATTGAAACTTTTTAGAAAGCATACTTGTTACTGAAAAATTAATCAGCAAAATCAGCGAGCTAATTTTAATGATGATTACTATTTTGATGGGTGAATATTTTTAGCTCCATCTGGAATGCAAAAATGCTCTCTGACTTGGAGAGATGTAAAGTGAGTATGAACTGCGTTATGCTATATCTAACAAGCACAGATAGCACATTATCTTAATTCAAATTAGAAAGGTATTTATAGACTAGACTCAGAAGCTGCTGTTCGGGTAAGGAATAAATGAGGCAGGAGGGGACCAGATTCTGATCAGTTGGAACAAGGCCGTCCCCACAGTGGCTGCGGCCACTTAATTGTCCTGCCGAGAATTGCAACAGTTTCATTCTATCCCCTTTTTTTTTTTCCTTATTTTATGAAGAAAAAAATATATCTGTCAACTTAGGTTAAAGCTGTAAGCTACTGTATCATACCTGTTGGGATATGTTTATGACTCCCGTTAATCAAAAGTGAGTGCTGTACGTCCAGTATTTAGTCTGAGTAGAGGATGGAATTTTCCATGGAACACTGTGTTATGAATTGCTATGACTCATAATATGTTCCCATAAATAAGCCCTCTATGAAGAAAGTGTATTGTAATAGTTGCTGTGTGGAATATCTGCACCGGTAGATTTTGACCTCCGGATCTGTTATGGGAACTGCGCTTTCTATCATTTGTTTTCACAGTGGAAGCGTCAAATGAAACCATAACATTTACTGCTGCACATTTGTTCTCGGCCAGTGTAATATATTGCGAGGCAGCGTCCTGCCATAAAGGCCAGGGGCAGGGAGCGCGCAGGGAGGGACAGTGTCAAGGTTGACTCTGGGCAGCAGCTAAAAAGGCAAACATGCAACTCGCTTGTTTTCAGAATAACCTGGTGAGAAAAATTGGTATCTTTTTTTATCCTCACCCCAGGACATTTTTGCATTTATCTTCAGATAGAGTGGGAGGGAGAGAGGGAGAGAAACATCGATGTGAGAGAGACACATCGACTGGCTGCCACCCACACGACCCCAATCGGGGCTGAGATGAACCGCAACCGAGGTACGTGCCCTTAGCAAAACCGAATCCGGGACTCTCTGGTCCATGGGCCGACGCTCTAACCACTGAGCAAAACTGGCCAGGGCAAAAATTGGTATCTTGAAAGAGTTTTTAAAATATTGCTTGAGAGAGGAGCTTCAAAACTGGAGACTAACAACAGCAAGAGGTAGCGGTGGCCTCTCTGGACCCAGTACCCCCAGCAGCGGCAGCACCTTGCTTCTGGGGGTCTCTCATTGTCAAGGACCATGGCCTCCAGGGCTGAAGCCCATCTGATCCTTTTTCTTATCCAGAAGATGGTGGATAAATGAACAATTAGGGTTTTTGACTCCAGAAGCAACTGGCCTAAAACTGAAAATCTTTCTGCGTTGGCAGCGAGCATCCATCACACGATAAAGAGATATGTCCCCTATTGACTTACCTGCGCTCAGCCCAGAGATTGTCTCAGAAATGAGCCTCCTGTGGCAAAAACAAAATAAAAGGAAAAAGAATGACTTTTCCTTTTTCCTCGAGAGGCATTTTTTTTTGGGGGGGAGGGGGTGATTTCCACAACTGAAAATATTTACTTAGCCTTTTCTAATAAAATGGGCACCTTATTAGATAAATGCACACTTTCATTTTCAGGGCTATGATTCTGAATGTTTCAAAGCACCTCAGTATTTGCAGAAAATATCACAGGGTCGCTGCTCTTTGGGTTTTCCTTCCACGCCTCGACCCCAGCAGTTTGACTTGCTGATGTTAAATCTCACAGGAGTGTGGCTCAGATCAACCTTTCCCTCGATGGAGGAGTAAAACTTCCTTTTATGCATCATAAGAGGGAGATTTTATTCTTTCTAGGCACACACCTTCTAGCAAATGGTTGTATTTATATAAGTCAGAACTGAACCTTGGTTTAAAATCAGAGGGTATATGTCAGTGCTTGTGAAAATGGACAGAAAAAAAAAAAAAAAAACTGTAATGACTTTGCTCCCCTTCTCAGCACCTACAAAGGCATGCTGTCTTCCCAGGGCAACAGGAAAACGTTATTCTATTATGAAAAGAGGTACCGAGACCATTCTTATTAAGCTCTTGTATATTCAACTCTTCTTATGCAGCTTTTATGTGCAAGGTGTGCTGAATACAAAGGAACATAAATATTCATATACTAAAACATCCTCTTAACTCAGAAAAGTCTATTGTAAAAAATAAAGCCAGCCAGCCGCTCACTCCCGCCCTGACATCTTTGGCAGTGTACTTTATTTGTGTCACTTGATTCTCTTCATTCTGGTTCTCGTTCTCTCAGGAGATTTTCACTTCAGGAGCTCAAAATCTGCCCAAACCCACTTGTGATTCTAAACATCTCCCACAAGGATTTTTACTTTGGGCTCTCTTGACACCATTTCTATCATCAGCTCCATACCAGATACCTAAAAGTCTCATAAAGAGTTCTTTGGATATTTTTTCATTGATTATTTTTTGAGAGAGAGAGAGAGAGAAATATCAATGCAAGAGAGACACATTGATTGGTTGCCTCCCTTACAACCCCGACCAAGGTGGGGAACTGGACCTGCAACCCAGTTACATGCCCTTGACCAGGAATCAAACCCAAAACTCTTTGGTCCAAGGGCTGACACTCTAATTGCTGAACCAAACCAGCCAGAACAAGAGTTCTAGACTTTTATTGGCCTCATTTTCATGAGTTCCCTTATTGCCTTTTTGCAGTTACACTGATTTTCTATGCCTATACTTGTTTCTTTACTTCCTTTATGTACTTCCATCTTAGGTTGAGTTGTCATAGAAGGAGACCTTGAGACAAGGGTTGGGTGCAAGTATTTATCACAGAAATTGTTCCAGGGGAACCAACTAATAAGGGAGTGAGGGAGCCCATAAAAGTGAGGTTCCAGTGAAATCCCAGCTCAGCATGATCCTTGGGAGACTTGGGAGTGGGGCATACCACAGAGTGAGTGAGTTCCTGCTGGTGCAGAGGAGAAGCTTTTGTGATCTGGGGCATGGGTGCTGAGGTGGGGCTGTCCGGAGGAAGTGGGGGAGTCCAGGTTCTTCCAGGGCAATCCTCTGAAGAAGGTCCTCAGGTTGCAGAGCACAGAGTGGTGGGAAAATGCAGACTGCTGAGGCTGAGGGGTCTGGATGGGCAAAGACAGCATCTGCCACCACTGTGCTGGAGCTTCTCAAGTTGACCAACTCTCGCAGTCACTTCTGCTCCTTCTTACCATGTAAATGCATCTGTGGTCTGTATTTCACCTTGTATGGCGGTGAAGTGCCAGAGCTCTTTCAGACTACCTCGTATTTAACGTATGCCATTCAGCAAACGAAGAGTTGCCTCCAGGAACACATAACAGAAGTTAGAAAAATGAAAAGTATTTCTGTTTCCATTACCCCAGCCTCCACCACCAATCTAATAAATTAGTGGTGTAAATAATTTGAAAGTTGAGGTTGTATATTTTCTTTGAAAATAGAGAAAAAAGAAAATAAACAGAAATAAAAAGTCATTGGCTTTTATAATTGGATATTTGTAATAAACTAATGAACATTTATTAAGGAACTAGAAGAAAATAAGTAAGAACTTAGCATTTATTGAGAATTACCCGAGTCAGTGTATAGAAGCGACTGCATTTAGGTTTCAGAACTCCCATTATGGTTGAATTACACTCTTTATTTTATTGACCCATAAACTAAGGCTTAAATGAAAGTGCTCTTCCAAAGTCATATAGCCTGCAAAAAGTAAAGCCAACATGCAAATCTGGGTTTCCTAACTCAGCAACACCAGTGTACTTTTCAATTTACACTATTCACATTGTCAATAACACATGGAGAAGAAAATGGGTACCGAGTGACAGAAAAATATATCAGGAGCCAAGTATTTGAAATCTGTCATTATACCCTTAAATTACCAAAGAAAGTTAAATGACCATCTACAACTACACTTACTTCGGTCAGATATTTAAGTGATGTTAGACTATACACTTAAAACCATGTATTTGTGCTATAAAAGATGGCAACCACTGAACGATAATTGCAAATCTTTTGCCCAGGTACATTTTGCACACACTTCCATTCACTTATTTACACATTCATTCCACAAAGAATTAGTAAGCATTTACTGGGCTTTCTAGGGAATAAGTAAGTATAAAAAGACGATTAACCATAATCTCTACCATCAAGAGGAGCTTACTATCTAGTAAGGGGAGTCAAATAAGTTTATTAAAATGCTATCAGATAGAAGATGCGCTTTGTATCATGAGAATGTAAACAATGAAATGGTCAGTTCTACCTGGAAGGTTTAGGCCAGGTTTCACAAAGAAGATTATGTTTGATAAAACCTTTGAAAGTAATAGGTATTTATCATCCAGAGGTTAACAAAAGAAATATTAATGAAAGGGAGCAACAGAAGAAAATCAACAAGCTCCAAACATGTGAATCAGCATGATTTGTAACCAAAATAGAAGTGGAACTTATGTGACTGAATATCTGTGACACATATTCTAAGCAATAACAGTCCCATTTTAATTACGTAATTCAAATAATTTAATTACTTATGAGCTATTTGAGAAGTTGTCAAAAGGTAAAGAAATTATATGCTTTTTTTTGGTGTGTTTATTTAATTAAACTTTTTATTGAAGTGAAGAATACCTATTTGAATAGCTTACTGAATTGTTATGAAGTGGACTCTCTTGTACAACTATGACCCAGGTGAACCAAAGGAGCATGACTCCCCCTGTCCCCCAGTCCCCACATCCTCAGGGAGAGTGCACTGTCAATGCACTTCATGATCGTACTGTCAGCCAAGCTCGGTGCACACTTCGGCTCTCCACTCCACCTCCAGAGTCTCTATTCACCTCACTCAGCTTCTGATTCCATAGATCCACCTAGACTCTGTTTTTTTTTTTTTTTTGTAGATTTAAAATGCTCCATATTCACTGAGGCTGCTGGGATAAAAACCTGAGTTTTTCTGTCTTTTGGGGGCATACGATCACACTCCATCTTCTTGCCTTCCTTCAAGGGTGAACTGGCGATGTGACTGAGTTCTAACCAAGGTAATAGGAGTCGGTGTGATAGGTGTCACTGGGCTTTAGAGAAGTGTCTTTCTGTGTTTATCAATTTCACCAACAACATGCAGATGACAGATGAGGCAGAGGCACAAGATGGAACAAATGAAGCCTGAGCCACACAAGGAGGTGGCTTTCTGACAACCAGCCATGAGGAAGAAACTTTTGTTGAATTCAGCCACTGGAATGTTGGTGTCCATTTGTTACAGCAGCTACATGACTCACATACTGACCAGGAACTGAGCCAGCGAGCAGGAAATGCTCATCCCATGCAAAAGGAGTCGCTGTCAATTGAGGGATTTCCATTTTCTTGTGTGAGTGAAGCACAGATTGTCTGTAGGAGAAGGGCGAGGGGGTTGAGAATGCAGGCCCTGAGAAGGAAGGCACACATTAAAAGTTTGGATAAATGTGATATTGTATGTCTCCTTTGTCACTGTAAAGTCTTTAGCTTTATGTTGGTGGCAAGAGTGAAAACTGAAGATCCCTGAATAGGAAAGAAACACAGTCAGATTTTTTATTCAAAATTATAACTACATTTGCAACCTAAAGATTACATGATGGAAGCAAGGAGACTGTCTACGAATCTTTGTAAACTCAGGAGGAATGGTGAGAGCATGACTGAGAGAAGCCGAAGAGAAGAGGAGATTGGAAGCAAGAGGGGTCGCCACAGGGAATGACCGAGATTTGGTTCTAATTGAAAAGAAAATGGAAGGCAAAACAAGATCAGTGGGTGCCCTGGGATGGGGCAAGGGTAGGAGGGATGAGCAGGTGAGCACAGGGGATTTTAGGGCAGCAACACTATTCTGTGTGATACTACAAAAATGGGTACATTTGTGAAAACCTATAGAACTATACAACACAAAGACTGAATCCTAATGTAAACTTTGGAATTCAGCTCATAACAATATATCATCAATAATATTGGCTCATCCATTGTAATCATTCCACCATATTTAGGTGGTCAATGATAACAAGAAGGGAAACTGAGGCCAGGAAGGATGGAATTGGTAACTCTTGGTATTTTCCACACAATTTTTCTGTAAACCTAAAATAGCTCTAAAAAATAGTCTATGAATTAAAAAGAAAAGAAAATGAACTATTTACATGTTATCATTCCCATATATGTGAAAGAAGTGCTTATACATTTCCAACCTGATTTCCATTTTCACATGTGTCGATCGGAAGCTCCCACACTGCTGCTGTCACGTCCACGGGATGGGGTTGTGGACCTGGCTGTCTTGTGTTACCTTGTTATGCCATCACTCACAGTATTAAAGCTTGCAACCACATCTTAAACATTCAATCCCCATGCCTTTAATCAGTCACTTACTAGTAAAATAGGAAGAAATGTTTTTTCTTTTATTTTTTTTAATCCTCACCTGAGGACATTTTTGCATTTATCTTCGAAAAGAACGAGAGGGAGGGAGGAAGAGAGAGAGAGAGAGAGAAACATCGACATGAGAGAGACACATCGACTGGCTGCCACCCACACGACCCCAACCGGGGCCGGGGACAAACTGCAACCGAAGTACGTGCCCTTAGTGGGAACCAAACATAGGACTCTCTGGTTCACAGGCCGATGCTTTAACCACTGAACCAAACCAGCCAGGGCTGTTTTCCTTTTTACAGTTACTGAAACAAACCAAAAGAAAGTCTGAGTGATTTAACCACAATCTCCTGCCAAGTAAATGGAGAGGCTGAAGAGGAAATGATTTCTGACCAGAACATCCCTTTTCATGGGACCAAACTAAGGCCTCGCTGCCAAGCAGTCTCCTTGGTTGGAGTGCGGTCATGTCCTGCCATTGGGAAGGCATGTTGAAGCAGACACAGTCAGCAGGCCTGCAGATGCAAACCACTGGATGTGTGTTCCGTGGGTTCCTACAGCCACTGATGGAGGAGAAGGAGAACTGAAGTCTCCAGCAGCTCCCCTGACCGTACCAGTGGAATGAGCCACTCCAGAATCGCAGCCCCAGAGCCAATTGCAGATAAATAGTTCTCCTGGTAGTCACTGCTCTCATCCCAGAGCTGGGTGAGATGAAACACAGAGACATGACTGGCAGCCAGGAAGACACACGTGGGGGCCCAGCTTCTCTCGATGTTTCTTTCCCTCACACGTGTGGCTCTCTAAGGTACCCAGGTGGCTCACCATGCTGGGAATCATCAGGCCCAAGAAGTGACATGAATGGGTCACAGAGGACGCACCCTTCCACTGAACTGGAGGTCACAGGTCCTTGTTCCCTATGTGGATGGAGCCCATGTTGGGGAAGGTCTTTACTGGAAGGACATGGGTCTGAGGCAAGCACGGGGGAATTCATTCACATACAGAATGAGGTTTCTCAGCCTCCTTTCTGTTAAGACCTCCGGGCCTGACGATGCCTTACTGAGAGGGGCTGTGCTGGGCACTACAGGATGATTAGAGGCCTCCTTGGCCCTTACCCCCCGGATGCAATGGCACCTTCCGCATTTGTGACATCAAAAATGCCTCCAGACATGGCCAACATGCCCTGTGTAACAGACAAAATCACCCTATTTTAGAACAACAAGTGTTGGAGATGTCCTTAATGATAGGTGCATTACTGTGCACAGGAAAGTATTTCCTACCTTCCTTTTTCACTTTTTAATAAGTTGCTGTCCTGTCACGTCCAAAGAAGTGGTCAACTGGATTGTTAATTCTGTGAATCCCCCCTGCATTTGCACAGGAAATGAGGGCTGAGGACTGACTATTCACCTGTTCAATACAGAGATGAGGCTGAGTGCTAGCAAGCCTGAACTATCTCTCCAAGTTCCTAAATCCAACAACTGAGGGGCCAGCTCTGATATACTTTAAGTCTGCCTGGGGAAAATGGCACCAGAATAGTTCAAATAAAATGGCCAAACTGCATGATTCATTCTAGAAGAGTAGTTCAAAAAGTGAACCCTATTTTAAAAATGCACATTTTTATTTTTATCTGGGACTCTGATAGTTCCACTAGAGATAAATGACTTCTTCTCAGAGGGGAAATAAGAAGCCGTTTAATCTTAGCCTTCTAGTGCTTGAAACTGTTCCACCGCTGTGAACTCATTTATTATTTTAAGCTCCCAAAAAAGGACGAAAGAATTTAGCAAACTTTCATGTGACCACATATTGCTAATAGAATAACTTGCGATTTGAAAAATGTCCACCATTCTGAGAAGGCACTCAGTACCATATACCACAGGCTACATTTCATGCAGTTCAGTCCTAATTTTGATCTTGTCCAAAAGCACTGATATGTATGTATTTATTTATTTAAAATACTTTTGTTGACCCTGCTTTTCTTCCAGACGTTGTCCTAAGCATGGGAATGATGATTTGAACAAAAGATGATGTAGGCCCATGGAAGATTCCTTCAGTTAGGTAGGGACTGGAATCTCAGGCTACACATGCCTTGGTGGGCAGGGAGGTGCTCCTGTGTGAAGGGCACTGTCCTAGGTCCGCCAGCCAAGCTCCAGTAGAAGCAGCATCCAAGCTGAGGCACAAGGAGAAGCTGGCGAGATAAATGTAGAAAGTATCTAAGCAAAGGCATAGGCAAACCCCAGAGGGGCCGTCGTGAAATGAAAGTGTTGCTATTATCAAGTCTCCTATATAACCCTCCGAGTTTGGAGCTCAGGGACTGGTATGCCGGTGTGTGTTGTCTGGAAATTCCACTCTCTCCCTGGGAGAAACAGAAGAGACATTTCATTTGATGATGGTGAAAGGTCGCTTCCTCACCTGACCCAGCTGTGGGTTGGAATCGCCAGCCCTGTATACAGTTGATGTCCCCTTAGGGTTGACTCGAGGCCCCTCCCCCTGGAAACTGTACAAGGCAACTTCATTTTCCATTGATCTCTTTTCTAATCTGCTCTGACGTCCTAGAAGGTTCTGACTAGGTTTCTGCTTAGAATTCTAGAACCCTAACTGTAAGTACTATTCAAACAGGCAATTAATTATATACTTTACAACTTATACGTTTCCTGTGTACATGATTTTGGCTTTCTCAACAAAAATATAATGTATAAATTCTTCAAGGACAGGGAATGTTTCCATCATGTTTTGGTGTGTACCTCCCAGGGAACTGACCCAGTTCTACAAATAAGTCATGTTGAGATCTGCAAAGAAATAGCTTAAGCAAGTGTAAAGTGAAAAGCAAAGAAGTGTGTAGGAGTAGGGTAGAGGGAAATCTGCAGGGACAAGTAATCTCCACATGCAGTAGTGGTTCATACTGGTCAGAGGTTTCTTTCTCTCTCTAATCCAGGATGGGTAGTCAGGCTCTGCTCCCAGGGGTCACCTCCAGGGCTTGCTATCTTTAATACATATCTTCCCCAAATGCTCCAGTTCTTGCAACTTACATCCAGCCTAAGGAAAAAAAGGTCCTGTTAGGTGCAAGTTGAACATATCATGGATACTCATATTCTACTGAGAAGAATGTAATTACAGGCCCAGGAGAGTCTGGGAGTCATAGTTAACTTGATGGCTATGACCAGGAAGAATGTGTTGAGACAGGAGAAACAAAATGTGGAATATATAGATATAATAAAATGTTATTCAACCTCCAAAAGGAAAACATTTCTGACATATGCTATTACATGAATAAACTTTGAAGACATTATGCTACATGAGTCCACTTATATTCCTATCTTGGGATAGGACCCAAAAATCTATGTTTAACCCAGCTCTCCAGAGGATTGAAGGCATGTTAACATCAGAGAGCCACGGGACTGATGGAATAACAATTAGAATAAGCTGTAATTACTGCCATAAAAGAGCTCAAGGAATACAAGTGACTGAGTTGAACAAGAGGTTGGCTGGCATCTTCCTTGAAGGAACTTATATTTGAACTCAGATCTGAAGGATGATAAGCAGTCAACCAGATAAAAAGGACTTTGGGGGATTTGAGAGTGAGATTAGAAAGAGGGATTCAATACACAAAAGTCTTTGACAGGATGAAGACTGGTTCATTGAGAAAACAACAATAAAAAAAGCCCATGTATGTGAAACACAGAAAGAAGGTGACATTAGAAGGACACAGTCATATAAGACAAAAATCAGACCATGGAGAGACTTTTATGCCATAATCAGGTCTTGATTTTTAAGAGTAAAGAGAAAAAAAGAGGAAGTTTAGAATGAGGGTAATAAAATAACAGTTTCCATCTTGCAAATATTTGGCTATGGCATGGAGAAGTCATTAAAGGACCATTAGAATGATGCCAAGACAACAGTTAAGAGCTCTTAGGGCATTTGGGGCAAGAGATGCCGGCAGGTTGGTCCACAATGATAGGTAGCAGGAACGGAAGTGACCCAAGGTGATCATCATGAAGAGGTTGTAGTTGTGCAGGAGGATGTGTGTTTCCTAGTCTCAGAAGAGCTGTTTGGACTATTTTTGTACATAGAGTCATTGATGTTCACCTGACAATTGAAATCATGCGAGTGACTAGGAAAAGAGCCTAGGATGAGAACAAAGAGCTAATCTTATATAACAACAACCCAAGTGATCTATGTTCAGAGATGAGATGAAAAAAGAGATGAAAAGGCTACGTCAGAAGAAAATTAGAGTAAGCTGTTTACTTGAAACCAAGAAAGCAAAAGTTCCAAAAAGTGAGGGGTGATCAGTAGTCGAGTAAGATGCATGAAAGTTGTCATTGGACTTGCTGGCATGGGAGTCCTGGTGACCTCGGGCAGCATAAATCAGTGGAGTAATGAGGGTGGAAGTCCAGCTGAAGTGAGTTAAGAAATGAGAAGATGGTAGAGAAATGGAAACAAGACATGTAGTCAGCACTTACAGAAAATTTGCCTGGGACTGGAGCGACATCAGTCAGTAGATTAAGAGGAATTCTGTTGTCTGTGTTTTTCTCAAATGGCATATTAGAAATATATTTAAGCTAATATGTTTTCCCATATATTCTAATAAAACATGTTCTCTGGCAGCTGTTTAGTCATTACACTCCCGGGAAAGGATAAAAGCAGATGCTCCCAAGGAAGGAAGAATATAGAAACTAGAGGAAGACTCGGGCTGAAAGGAGTCAGATATTCGGACAAGTGGAAGAAAAAGAGATGGAGACACACATATGTCCTGCAACCCTCCCTAGAAGGGGTAGCATGTTGCGGGGAAGCTGAAAAGAAAGGGCCATTCACTTAACTGTCTCTTTGAGACCGGGAGAGGAGACTGACTCACAGGATTTCCACTCACCATGTGTAAGGTTCCTGTGAACAGAGTGTATGTGAGCGAGCTGAGTGACCTTGCTGAGACATGTGGGCATCCTCTGCAACATGGTAGCAATGCAGAAATTATCCTCTGCTCAAAGGAGTGGCTGAGAAGGAGGCAGCTGAGTACATACCACAAGCTTGCTGGGAGGCGCTTCGGGAAAAAGACCAATGTCTACGGGGACAGCTGAAGACTCAGTAGGAGAGAGCTCTAGACTTCAGGGTGCACAGAGTGACCAGGAGGACCACAGCAAGACTAACAGTTCAGACAACCCACCAAGTCAGGAGAATAGACTGAATTCACCAGTTGGAGAATCAGAATCCACTGCTACGGCAGTACCTAAAACCATGAGAACAAGGGAGGTTTCCATGGAGATGCAGGCAGCCAGGGACCAGCATCAGGAACAGAGTGCACAGATCCAGGGCTCTCTTCTTCCTACCCAGGATCCACAAGGAAGCCTGAGAGACTGCCTTGTTCCACGAAATATCTTTAAATATAGGCTCATTTTAACTTTACAGATTAGGTATCAGGGGAGGTTTGGATTAGTTTTAAATCAATACATGAGCTTCTATTCTCTGTGTATCTGAATGTTATGCAGGTAACCTTGAGATTTCACTAAAATGGGAGAGACCTGAGAACATGTTAAATGTTAACGAGGGGGATCCTAGTGAGGGATGCTGATGAATGTAAGGGAGAGAAATTTCAATCACATGCTGTGAAGATGCTGGACACCAGAAAGCTTAAATATTCAATCCCAACCCTTCCCTGCACCAAAACATTATTTTCTAAGCAATTAGTTTGAGACTTTATGCTTTTTGCCTTTCCCTAAACGAATATTCTAAGGCCTGGTACAATCTGCCCCTGGAGAAGGTATCCTACTTTGTGTCTCAGTTGCTTGCAAAGTTTCTGTGGACTAAAAGTCTGCTCCATAAAGCTGTATGCAAGTCATATCTTCTCAGAGGAGATTTTTAGGTCTCCTCCCTTTATCGAAATGATGGCAGTGGGAAGTGATCCTAATCCCACTGTATAGATGGGAAAACTGTTAGTAAGCAGCTCTGCATCTTTGTCACAACTTAGGCATTTGGTCATAGGCTGTTCACATGCCAAGCATTCAACCTCAAAACAAGACCAGCACAGGAGAGCCCAGAGTACACCCAGTGATCTTGGCTGGGCTTCTTTCTTCCTAGGTGTCTTCTCCTCTCATGCCTCAGACTATAACCTGAGAAGCCCCAGCTTCATTTTCTTCATTCTCAATTCCATTATGTTAATGCTCCCCCAAACATGGGCCAGGAAAAAGTGACATTCCAATTCAAACTACAGCAGTCCGCTGATTGACGACATTGTCTTATGTTGCTACTCATCACTTGGGTGAATGCCCTTGCACCCGGAACAGGAGGCAGACAAAAATACTTATGCTATGCATCCAACAGTAAAATCTTATTTACTATAGAAAGTCAGTAGAGATTCTTGTATGTGAAGCCAGACCATAACCCACACATGCTCTGTATCATGCATATATCATTTTATAAATATCACATTGTTGAAGATGGTAATGATATGATGTTAAAAAGATTCTGAGAAATGTATGTTGAAGAGCAACTGAAATTTAATAGCCACATGCTAGTTTTTAAGAATGCTTCTAGATGACTTAAAAATAGCCATTCTGCAGTCTTACTGAAGCAATGAGAACACCTTAGAAGAAGGTCCTCAGGCATTTCATGAACAATTTAGATAGAATCCCCTCTTCTGCAGATCACACATATAACCAAGGCCAGAGGTGACAAGGAGGACATGGCTTCAGCCTGTCTTTATGGGCTTCAGCCTGTCTTTATGGGCTTCAGCTTATTCCTTCCATCCCATAGCCATCTATCTTTCTCCCCACTCTTTGGACTTGAAGCTCCCACTATTGCATGAGGTCAGATATCCAAGCACAAACCTACAGAGTTGTCAGCTTCTCTGATTTAAATCTGACTGATGCAGAACTTGGCAAGTAGAGAGGTTCCAGAGAGACAGAATCTTTAGGATGAGCTCCTGGGTTGTTCTGGGTTTTCTAGAATTGGTTTTCTGATCTGAGTAGATTTAAAAGCACTGAGGACCCTATTTCCAGTGGTAAAGGAGTATCTAGCATGTCATAGCAAAAGAGTCATTCCAGCTATCACCTTACATACCTGCATTTAAGTGAAGATAAATAGTTATTGCTTTTTAAAATTTTGGTGGAAACACATAGTATAATTGGATTGGTTGGCTACTTCTATTTATTTATTTTTTTCTTTATTGATTTATAGAGAAAAGAAAGGAGAGAGAGAGAGATAGAAATATTGATGAGAGAGAACATCGAGTGGTCACCTCCTGCATGCCCCCTACTGGGGATTTGGCCCACAACCTGGGCATGTGCCCTGACCCAGAATTGAATCAGTGACCTTTTGGTGCATGAGTCGACGCTCAACCACTGAGCCACTTGGGCCGGGCTGGTTGGCTACTTCTAACTAAACTAATTTAGGAAAAGAAAGTGATGAGCTCGTGGCTTTAAATTCCCATATTAAGGTTTATATAGGAACCTAAAAGCTTCTAGATTGGCCCTGGAAGAAGTCCTAGCTCCTGTAACCAGAGGACCAAGGTTTCTGAAAATTAAACCCAAATTTTTATTCTGCAGGTGATAAATGTCAGCCAAAATTGAATCCCCAAATCTATACGGTCTCTTTTATTAAAATTAGGTCACTTATCAGAAAGAAATGGGTTTGGAAGTTTGCCATGGGTTTACGTAAGCAAATTCCGATGAAGGTGGTGATGGTGAGCCCTTAATTTTGGTGGCCTTCTTTGCCGGTGGAAGCTGTCCTCACTCCTGCGTGAGGAAGGTCATGTTCCTTCTCATGATAAACATCTAATGCTCCCACCCCACCCCAGAAACTTGCCTACTAATCCTTGTTAAAATCTACACCCATCACTTCTCCTTCTAGGCCTATAAATAGATTCAAGTCCCAAATCTGTGATGGGGTTTGGTACACACTTAAGAGTTGCATGATCAGCCAATTAATATCAATAGCCACCTGGGGGATGTGAATGGCAATGCATCTTAAGAGTGTAGGATTAAGATGGAAAGAACTGAAAGTTGGATCATGCTGAGTCTACCAAGACTGATTGACTGACTCAAGGTTTTAGGTGAGGGTCTAGGAATGGCTCTGATAATTTGCTTGACAGATTGGCTGAATCATGGACCCAAAGGTGGCCAAACTAAATGAAGTGGAAATGTCAGGACTTTCTCAGTGTACTGCAGAGAAAGACATTCAAAGGCATAGAAATATTTGGGTGCAAGAGTGGATTTACCACGTGAGACTCATCTCCCTGGGCATGCCGGTCAGCTCTCTGGGCTATAGTGAAGACTGCCTACCTGATTCTGAGCCATATTAGCTACCAGCCAACCCAACAGCCCATCATGACTTAGGTGCTGTCTGGCTTACCAAATCATACTCTTTTGTTATTTTTCTAAGGACTTTCAAATATTTTGTTACAACTCAGGAAACATAGGCAAGATTGGGTCTATTCTGGTATTTCTGAGTTGAGAAAACTGAGATTCACTTAAAATTATGCATTTTATATTGATAAAATAGTACATATATATCTGTAAAGCCACCACTCCAGATGGTTCAACATTGAGGATAATAATAGATCAATTGTAAATTTTAGTCGATTATAAGCAGTGCATTTAACCACATCTAACAATAAATACAAGGACAGCTCAAGTTGCAAACTTAAAATATGCTAAGTAAGGTTATATCAAACCACACAGAGCATATATCTGTGGCAAAAATACATCATAGCCTCCATTACACAGAGTAAGTGAGATGTGTGGGAAATGACTTGCCCTTTTCTTCCATTAAAGGGCAGAGTTTTTTGAAAAAAGATGGTTCAATTTCCTCCCTCCAAGCTGTCTTTTTAAAATAACATAACATAACACATATTTTGACACAACTCCACATGACTCAGTCCCTTCTTAAAATAAGACCAGAGCACATTCATGGAGACTGAATCACCTCTAACCTTCCGAACTTGGTGAGGATTACTAATCAGGATGTGTTTTCATTCCTGGGATCGTATGGGAAAGTTTGGATTCGACAGCTAACCTAACATTCCATCAGTTATATTATCACTGGAGCTATAAACATGCTTTGTTTCTCTTCTTTTCTCATTGTCTCACCATGAATGAAAGAAAACCCACATAAAACTATGGGTTTTTCATAAATAAAGACTACACATCTCCAGGAAATACACAATTCCTGGAATCATTAAAAAAAAAAAAAAAGAACAAAGTAGCTTATGAAAGTATGGGACACTCATCCACATTCATCCTGGAAGCATTTCAGCTCTGAGAGACACATATATCTTCTGAGTTAATTATTCCTTTTTCAGCACGGAAAGCTTTTTGGCAAAACTCAAACAATTCGGCATTATTTTTCTGATTAAAGAGTGAGACATAAAAGTGCACAGTGCATTCCATAGCATGTACATACTGGCCTACATTGCATTGCCTCGTATACAACAGTGACCAGCTTACATTTACGTGATTCTTGCAAGTTTAAAGACCTGTGTGTCTAAGCAGATGAGTTCCAGTTTAGCCGAAGGACTAAATAAAATTTGACGAAGACCTGGATTTGAATCTTTGTTCCCGACAGGCTGTAGCTCTCAATTTCTTATTCAAAAAAATAAGGATGGATACTATTTAGCTCAAATGTGAATCAAGGAAGCTCATGATTACAGACATGTTTTCTAGGTCTCAAGGACTGTACACTCTGTAGAATGCGATTGTTATCTTGACTGACAAGCCTCAACTCCACAGAGACTGAGTCCTTTCACCCACTTAGTCAGTGTTTCCTTAGTGACTGGCCCAGAAGATAAAGAATTGTAATCACTTCCTGTGAGTGATGTCTTTCTCTCAGTTGTAGAATGAGTAACATTTATATCATTTATTTTTAAGCACTAGCCTATTTGAGAACTATATTTCCCCCTAGGCATTTGGTTAAATCAGCCTAGAATAGTGATGGCTTCTTAGCTCAGCGTCTGCTTCTCATGCCGCCCCTTCCCTTTGCCCTCATCCCCCCACAATAAAGGACATTTACGCTTTTAACAGCAGATATTCTCTTTAACCCTCTCCCGGACACCCACATTGATTCAATCATGGAATAGAGGAAAGAATTCTTGCCTGAAATAGTCATCTTCCAGATGTGCCCACATTCAGGGTTGGTCCAGAATGTCACATCCTGGTGGGAAGTGACTGTGTGTGTTTTGTTCATACTCAAGGTCCTGTTGACAAAAGCAAATGTCGCAGGTGTCCCTCTAAAATTATCACACAGGGACAGTTCTTAGTCAGAAAGAAATATACATATTATCGTGTCTCATCTCCTGTGCACGTTTGAAAGTCTACCTTTCAGGAAGTTCAGTGCTCTGTTTCACTGATCCATTCTTAAAAATCAATCTGTGCAGGCAAAATTTAACGATATCAGTAACAGCAATCCTCGTTCTGTAGCCCAACTTCCCAGTCTTATTTCTTGAGCTTTTACTAGTAGGACATAATATTTGAGAATTCTGGATACATTTTTTTTCCTTTTATTTTTCCAACATAATTTATCCCCTATTTCTACTCCTTTCTTTCTCTTCCACCTGCCTCCCCTGACTCCCGCTGGCCCTCAGTTAGGCAATTAAAGTAATCAGTGGGCACTTTGGCTCCCTTTTCCTGGAGGCAAACATTTTTTTCACAACTTTAACTTATTCAGAGGGAGATAAAAAAAAAAAAAAAATAGGCTGAAGCGCACCAAGCAAACAAATACGTAAATGCACAAAGGCCCACTGTGGTTGCGGACAAGGAAGTTGGAGAGCAGCCTTTATGCAACAAATGTCTGGCTGTTGAAACCCAGATAGGACTAAACCCCTGGGGCCACATCTGGGAGTGTGAGTGTGTGAATGGGGTTTAGCTGGCCTCCCACACAACAGGAATTCCACCCAAACTATGTGTTCTGTATGGGAGGACAGAAAAAAAAAAATGTGTTTGGAATATCACTAAGGAAACCCAGATACATTATCTTTGCCAGAGTACAAAAGACAGTTGAGTTAGTGACTGACTCAAAATGACTAAAACAGAGAGCATGCGTTTAATGATGTTGATGAAACAGGGAAGGAGAAAAAAAGGATGGACACATTTTTTTGTGCCCTAACAAGAACAAGACGCCTCTCTTCACAGCACAAAACGTCTGTGGCTTTTTGCAGGCAAAGAAGAAATAATAAAGGCATTTTGGTTTTTCCACTCGAAGGTTTTGGCTGCCATAAATTGATCTTGCGAATATCAAGATTTTTGTTCCTTTTTCCACATCCCTAAAATGTAGTTTGTTTCAATATGTAGTCCATAGTTGAAAGAGTATGTTCTGATGCCAGAATTAATGTTCAGTCTCAGGATTTTGAGAGTATGTTTTAACCTCCAAACTCTTGCTCCAAGAAGATATGATGAGTGCACCGGTGCATGTGTGTGCATGTGTTGTGTGTACAGGGCCCTAAATTCCATGCAGTAGTTTAGTTTCATTTAATGCCAGTTAATTTTCAGCATTGTAATAAATAACACAGCAAATTACCCTTAAAAAATAAATTGAGCCCTGGCCGGTTTGGCTCAGCAGTTAGAGAGTCGGCCTGCGGTCCAGAGAGACCCGGGTTCGGTTTTTGCTAAGGGCACGTACCTCGGTTGCAGTTTGTCCCCGGCCCTGGTTGGGTTGTGTAGGTGGCAACCACTCAGTGTGTCTCCCTCATGTCGCTGTTTTTCTCCCTCTCTCTCTCTCTCTCTCTCCCCCTCCCACTCTATCTGAACAAAAAATGGAAAAATGTTCTTGGGTGAGGATAAAATAAATAAAATAAAATAAAATAAAATAAAATAAAATAAAATAATAAAATAAAATAAATTGAAATAAATTGAAATATGTTTATATTCATGAAGTTTAGGCAATAATAACACCATCCACTTAATGGATTACTAACTATATAAAGATAACAACAGGAGCAATACTTTATTTCATCATGATAACCCTCCCCCTCTTCCTAAGGCGTGTGTTACACAGTCGTTACTTCAGTGCCGGTCAGCCTGGCCTCCAGCTGTCTGTTTCACAAGGTCCCGTCCTCCGTCTCTTCTTCATACTGCCAGGCGGTAGTTTCTCTTCTGCTGTTGCATTATGGTTACACAATTAAAAATTCAGACTGTTAAAATATAAAGATATTAATTCTTTTTAAAATTGCCAAGGTGGAAGAGTCTATAATCAGCCTCTTCATGTAGCAGCAAAGTGATCTGGAGAATCTAAGGGAGGATCCCACACACTTAGGAACTATGTGGGATCCTTTTACTTTTGCTGAACATGTTAGTTAGAAGTGATGGGGAATCTTTCTGTTGTCTTCTAAAACAACAATAAAAAATTGGCACTTTTTATCCATGGATGCACATGGATGCATCTTTAAGGATTACACTCATAGTTTTTTATGTTTGATTTATTTTCCCCCTTTTTTTGGCTGACAGCTCAAAACAGATGTTGTTCTAGGAAACCAGTGCCTAAGCTATGGGACTCAACATCAAGGGTATAACCCAAACCTCAAAACCACACTCAGTAGAAATATTTGGCGCTTGTAGTCGAGACACCTGGAAGTTAATTGACATGACAGGCATAGATTATCTATGGATTGGATATGAAAGAAACCAGAACCCCAGAGTTTGTAAGTATAGACATAAAATTAATTCAAGCCACTTAATGTGAAGGTTAAAGAATGAAGTAGCAATTTTTAAGGGAAAAAATCTATAAAGCAGGACAATATGACAAACTTTGTAGATAATGACAATTGCAAATTAGGGATTCCAAGATGCGAGTTTCTGCTGTTTAAAACCCTTTAATCAAAGAAACCATCTTTATTTTTATTAATCTATTGATTTTAAAGCATTTATTTAGCCTTTACTGTAACAGCTGCAATACTAATCGATATATAAACATACATAGTTTAGTGGTAGGAATGGTGATAGATAATTCTGACACCTAGTTAAAACTCTAAATTCAACTAGATAACATCACATTCCAGAAATTTTTGAAGACTGTCATTTTGTTTGTAATCATAACCCATGGATTATGAAGTTGGTAATTGCATTACCTAAAGAGATTTTCATTCTATATCACTAGATAGACCAGAGGCATGGTCTAACTTGGAGAAAAACTGAATGTATTACACAAAAAAGCATTTTATAATGGACCTTCACAGTACTCAATAATCATTGTCTGAATACATTTGAAATAAATTTCAAATAACCCACTTCAAATTAAAGACCATGCAGAAGAGAGTGCTTCATTACCAATACACATCCGTTAAACATCATATAATGCACAATTGAATATTCATGCAAAAGCACTGAAAAATACTGCTGGTTAAACCTATATTTTCTATGAAAATACAGGACACAGATACTTACAGAAAGATTCACTCAAGATTCTTAAGCTCAGACTCTGACAAAGAACTCAGACAAGTATGAGCACCAAAATTACTTAATTAGTTAATTTACTTTTAAAAATTATAACTTGATTCTAGTATGCTTTGTCAGGCAAAACCAGTTCTCAAGATAAATGAACACTACAGACAATTCCAAGCATTAAAGAGCCTTTTTTCCACCCAACCTTTCTCTGCCCTATGAGGTTTCTAAGGTTTCAAGTGTATCTATTTTTATATCATGAATCCCATGATGTTTGATGAGTATCTATTTGTATAAAATAACAATAATGATCAATAACGATAGCAGTTAATTTGACATTTACAGTATAAAACTGCCTGCAAATGCTCCCTCTAACTAATACAAATGTATGCACCCTAATTTACGTCTGCAATAGTGGCGTTTTTCTGTTAACCTGCAGAGCAGCCCGTTTCTATCCGAGAATTCATTCTCTAGTCAGCTTGCATTAGGATAGAAGGAAAATGCATACCCGCTATTTTATAACAGGCAAAGAACATAAACTACTAATGGTGGTTAATGTCGTGGATGATATGTAACCTGAGGTACATTTATGTATTGTAACAATATAAAATTAATTTTTGCAGGATGGATAAAAATACGGACATAACTCATTATTTTCTCCATTGAACTCTGTGACACCCCTCTTACCTACAGCACATCATTATAATAACAGCGTCCTTTTCCCTGGATCTGAGAACATGTGTACTCGTAATTCTCATTTAATTCCCATCACATTTTGACTACCTATTTAAAAGTTAGACAATATGATCCTAGAGTAATATAAAAACCATGCAACATCCAGATGGCAGAGGCAACGAACCACCGGCAGACTGGAAAAGAAAAACACCAGAAAGAATCGACAGATGAGAACCTGCGGGATGTTAGCCCTGCCTGGCCCAGGATTATTTGTTCTTAGACACCTCTCTTTCTGCCTGCTTTCCTCAGGAACAGGGAGCGGGGAACAGCAGGCGATCATCGTGGCCCAGATGCCTGCACTCAAGATTGCAATTTCTTCCTGCTCTTTGTTTCTGGACAAAGGCTGAGGCTCACTGAGTAGGAACCTTCATGGGACTAAATAGAAAATAACACACACCTCACAGTGTAAGAGATAGAGGAATAAAGGCTTCATAATTACATGATCTTTATGATATATGTGCCTGTACTAAGTCCCAGGAAGGGAAAGTCAGAAGAAACAAAACGGAACAAGAGCAAAACCACGACAAGAGCCCAGCAACGGGTTTGGAGCTCTGTGTTCCGCACTCAGATTGCTGCCTGACCCTCCCACAGCCGCGCCACAGACCAGACTCAGCACAGCCAGTCTACATGCCGCCTGTCTGAGAGGGAGCGAGGGAAGAGGACACTGAGCTCAGTGTGGCAGCATTTCGAAGTCCCCTCTGTGGTGAGGTGAATGAGCCCAAGCATCCTCAAAGAAAGGAACTCCTAGATCCCTGGGATGATGGAATAACCTCGCTCATACTGGGAACTGACCATCAGGATGAAAATATATTATCGGTTTTACTATAAATTCTGTCCAGAGACCCAGCAGAAGGCTTTTATGTATATACCTGTCATCAGCTTTGTCTAATCTATAGTACTACACAGTAAGGCCTAGAGGGCTTATAACAAGGTTCAAGTCTGTTATATATGAGTATTAGGAATATCTCTACGTACTCTGATAATGAAGAGGCTGTTTAATGGGTCTATCTATGGGCAAGGAAAGTGGTTATCACAGTAAAGAAAAATGAATGTCTAAATTTTTTCTTGTCTATGTTTTTAAAATAATTATAATCAATGTTCAAAATAACCATCTTTCAATCTCTAACTCCAATAAGCAACAACAACCGGTGTATTCTAAGCAATGTAACTTAGATATAACTTAGATGTAACTCCTGAGGGAGAAGTACTCTTCTCACTGGAAAGTCATCAATCAACACGATAATGATGACATCAGGAATACACCAAAAAATATGGGCAAAGGTTCACTAATCTAATGTTGATAGAGGACACAACTTATTTCAGGCATCCAGATCATTTTCCTTAAAGAACCCATAGTAAATATTTTCAGTTTTGTGAGCTATTCTCTCTTGGCTACAACCACTGGATTCTGCCCCTGTAATGTGAAAGCAATATAGATAATATGCAAGTGAATGAGTGTGGCTGTGTTCCGATAAAACTTTATTTATTTGCTTACAGAAACAATGTGGGTAGCACTTGGCCTATAGGCTGCAGTTTATAGACTTCTGCTTTAGAGGAATGAGTTTTCCTAGTGAAAGGGTTACTATCACCCAATTCCAATGTGTAACTGTGAGGGGGGTGATACCATTGTAATAACTAGTTATGAGTAACTAGAAAGGAGTAAAGGGAGGGCCAAGTACAGGCATGCTATTTGTGTAGCTTTGCCAAGAAACTGCCATTTAGACACATGCCCAGTAAAGTCTGGGTGACATAGGGAAGACACTTGCCTGTCAGTCATACCCGGGAACAGGTCATTGGCCAGATTAGGCATGGTCATGGCAAGTGTAGGAAGATAGGGATATTTAAACTCCTAAACAAAGGAGTTGGCTCTCTTGTACTCTCTTGAGACCCTTGTGGCAGGGGGCTTGTGCTCACACTTCTGCATTTTCTCGTATGACCCACAGCCATGTAGACCCCCACAATGGACCAATGGGCTGCAACTAGCCTAATGCTAAACCACCCAGTTCCAACGTGAAATAGAAACGTTTGATGCTGGCTTTGCTTTTAGCTCTACTGAATCCCCAGCTGCACACCTTCCAGGACTGGATTAAAGGAAATGGGACTTGGCAAACCAAGGGATGTAATTCCACGCAAATAAAGCTTTCTACCACATCTCATCCTCCCGTGGGGACCTCCAGAAATGCTGATTCCAGTAGCACCCCAACAAACCCACTCTTACTAGCAACAGAGAAAGACCATCTATACCTTTCTCCAAAAACAGAGGATGATAGATTACAGGTTTCAATACCCCCCTCCTTGGATTAATTTACTAGAGTCCTCACAGAACTCAGAGAAACCAATTACTTAATGGATCACCAGTTTATTATAAAAGAATATAACTCAAGAACAGTTGGATGGAGAGGTGCACAGGGCCAGGCATGGGAAAGGGTACGAGGCTTCTGTCCTGGCCCGCTCCCACCCCGGCCTACTCTCTTCAATACTCCAGGGCTTCACCAACCAGGAAGCTCTCTGAATCCCAATCCTTTTGGGGTTTTATGGAGGATTCATGATATGGGCATGACTATTTCAACCTTCAGCCCTTCTGCCTTCCCCAGAGATAAGGGGGTGAGATTGAAATTTCCAATTCTCTAATCACAGGCTTGGTTCTCCTGGCAACCAACTCTCATCCTTAGGTGCTTTCTAAAAGTCATCTCATTCGCATAACAAAAGAAACCCTTATAGCTCTTTTTACTTAGAAAATTCCCAGGGTTTCAAGAGCTCTGTGCCAGAAAAGGGGATGAAGAGCAAATATATAGTTCTTATAAATCACAATAACATGCCTGGCGTTGGCATCCTATAACCTACTAGCACTAGGCCTGTGAAGGCTACTGCTAGCTGTTCATCAGAATGTGTTCCCTACAGGCCCAGAATTACAGCTGTGGATGAGGCTGCCGACCCACTGCCTGGAACCTGGAGATTGTGGAGAGCCAGTATCAATTCTGTAAATGATTAAAATGCCCGAGAATCATGGTTCTCAAGGTAGGCTTTCTGGGACAAGAAATTTCAGCAAGATAACTTGTCTGAAATGCAGATTTTCTGGTCCCATCCCAAACCTACTGAATCAGACTAACTAGGGGTGGTCAGGCAATGTGTGACTTAGCAAGCCCTCCAGGTGATAGGCATGGGAGCAGTCACCTGTAAAGAGTGTGGGTCCCTGCTTTGTGAGAGGGGAATGACATGTGGGCTCTGTTCTCAGAGAATATTGGGATCTTACTGTCAGATTTAGTTCACATTTTGGAGAGTTGGAAACATATTTTTGTGCACACTTCTGAGTGCCTATTTGTCATTCTGAAGATCTCCTGAAGAGACGTAAATATATACCTGCTCACAGGAAACTAAGCTCTCTTGACGGACCCAGGCATACTATAATGGATATTAAACCTGTCCGGGGTAAGACTCCTGTCACCACCCCCAGGTAACTAGATACATACACACATGTTTACTCCACAACAAGATACATTTGTCGCCTAGGCAGTGAGATGCTGTGCAGATGAAAGAAAACAGGGAATCCATCATAGTAGACATTAACAGAACCCAGAGGCTGCAAGCAAGAGCCGGGACTGCACAGTGCGGCTTACTGGGAGATGCAGCCCTAATGTCTCCCGTCCCTCTGGCCTGTTTCTTTGTTTTGATTGGGTTGGGCACTGTAATCTGATAGGTGGGTGTCCCATGCCACCCAGTGCCGACCTACTCTTCCAGCGTTGGACTCACATTTTAAGGCTAACACAATAGCTCAGGCTAGTTCCAAAGAAGAATGACCAGGCTGCTGGGTCCTCTGAGATGTTGATCAAACTGTCAGCCCAAATCCAAACCCTAAGCCAGGCCCCAATGACACCATCAACTTATTTTGTAAAATATTAAATAAGGCAAAGTAGCAAATAGTGTGTCTTTGCAGAGTGAAGTTGAATTTTAATGAGTGAAACTACAGTTTTAGTCGTTGCACTTGAGGGTTTCTTACTGAGCGTTATAGTCCACCATGCTTTTGAACTATGGCTCTCTGCTGGCAGCTCCACGCTGGGCCGGCTCTGGCTTCACCTCCCCGGATCCTCGGTGGCACTGGCTGTGTGCTGTGAGTACTGATGAAAAGAAAACCCCTTTTCCACACTTTTAAATCTCTTCACTCTTCCTGCCCCCAACTTTTACTATAATGGATATTAAACCTGTCCGGGGTAAGACTCCTTGCAGACTCTAGTGATGAATGCAAACCCCAGAAAATACCACAAAAAATTACATATAGTTTGAGACTCTTTGAAGCTGGATCAGCTGTGCATATATTGGATCCACAGGAATCCAAGGTCAAGAATGTCAGACTTAAATTAACCCAGCATGGAATGTGTGATATCGTCAGAAGGTACTACATGTAAAAACTAGACACTCTGAGGGTACCACTTTTTTTGTCTTCTTGCTCTGAACACTAGCATTATACCTGTAATTTTCAAGTTGAATTCTGCTTGATCCAGCACTATACAAAAGTGAGTTCTTCAATTGGAGTTATTAAAATTATATTGAAAAAAGAATCATTGAATTTTCCTGAACTCACACAACAAAATAACTTTACCTAACACTTGATTGAATTGTACTCTTATATAAATGTAATGATATATGCTAAGTGTTTGATATTAACTTTGATCTCTTGTTTAAAAAGATTTCATGAAGCCAGTAGAGATGTGGTTAATGAAAATGTCTCTAACCTTACCCAGTCTAGCTTCTCTTATTTCTTATTTTATTTCTGTGTCATTTAATGATCTCAATTCATACCCCAAAAGGTGTTTCATTAAATCAGAGAGTCTGGTAATAACTACATAATGTCATGAATGGCATTATCTGCAATAGATCAAAATCAGACAAGGCATAGTGTTTTCAGGAGCTTCAAGCATTTCAAATAATTCAATTCAGAAACATAAGATTGCCTTTTCTCCTTCAGTGAGATTCTGAAGCCAACCGTTGCCCTTCCCTAGAAATATTCTCCTACCTGGGCTTGATTGGATCTTTTCTTTGCATGCTTTGACATCTAGATTGTGAGGATGTGATGGTTAATTTTATGTCTCACCTTGATTGAGCCATGGGGTGCCCAAACATTTAGCTAAATGGTATTTCTGGGTGTGACTGTTTCTGGATAAGATTAATATTTGAATTGCTAGACTGAGTAAAGAACATCACCCTCCCCAATGTGGGTAAGTCTCGTCCAATCCCTCGGGGGCCTGAGTAGAACAAAAAGGCTGAAGACAGGTGAATTTGCTCTTTCTGCCTGACTATTGGAACTGGGAAGAAGGTCTTCTCTTGACCTTGGACCAGGACTTACACCACCAGCACCCTGGTTCTCAAGCCCAGGGGTTTGGACCGGAACTATACCTCCAACTTTCCTGAGCCTCTAGCTTGTAGACTAGTAGATCAAAAGACTTCTCAGCCTCCATGGTCACATTAGCCTATCCCTCATAATAAATCTTTTTCTATTTGTCTGTATATGTCCTATTGGTTCTATTTCTCTGGAAGACTCTGACTAACATAGCACTTTTGATATTCATAGAAAATTAGACACACATGCTAATTTTTTGTTGCATAAGAGATACGTTAAAACATTTTGAATAAAATTTATATACAGTAGAGCAAAAACTTTCACATTGGCTTACTTTCTCTCCCTTAAAATGTATCACTGGCCCAGCCAGTGTGGCTCAGTGGACTGAGCATCATCCCATGGACTGAGAGGTTCCAGTTCGATTTCCAGTCAGAGCACATGCCCAGTCAAAGCACATCGATGTTTTTATCTCTCTCTCCTTTCCTCTCTCTCTAAAAGATCAATAAAAACATATATATTTTTTAAAGTATCTTTGATGTGATCAAAAGTATGAGGATGCCAGATATTTTGACAGATATCTCCTACATCATGAGAGAGTGGGAGTGTATTAGCAGATGAACCAGAGCAGGAGTTTTGCAGAGAACAGAAACTGAAGAAGGATGCAGAAGGCAGAAGAAGTGATGGCAGTCACCCTCAGTCTACAAACGGAAGTCAGTAAGCAAAGAAAATGACTTTCTGGGGTGAAGAAGTGTTCCTAGTGCCAGTGTTTGCACCCCAGTATAAGCCCTCTTCACTTACTCAATGTGGGAGAGAGGGGGAGAGAAGGTCGTGCCTAGACCCCATAACCTGCCCTTTGCCCACACCCTTCACGTGAAGGTCACTACCCAACACACCCTCCACAGATTGTGAGGATGGAATTCAGCTCACTTGAGAACTTCTGATTCCTATTGGGGCAGATGGAGAGCCCAGAAATCTACTTTTTTCACAGGCACTCAAAGTAGTTCTAAGACAGAAGTCCCATGGAACACAGTATTATAAACAGCTCTCGTGACTAATATTCTATCTAATGACTTGCCCAAATTTATAAAAAGAAGGTATTTCATCATACATATTTATTTGAAGTTACTGGTACTTAGAAATGTAATGAGTGAAAACAAGGCAATGTGATGTGTGTTTCCAACCTGATATTAAATGTGACGCATTTTGAATCCCATTCAGAAACCTATTGCTATATGTGTTTTGAAGCAAAAGGTGTATACTAATCCTTTCTGAAACTTTACCTCTTCCCAATTAATAGATAGTTTTTAAATTAATTCCCTGGATAATTTCTTTTCTATTCCATTATAGCTCTGTACTTTGTATAAGCATATGATTATGGAATGCAATCATTATTTTTAGATTCTGAATCTTCAAGTTTTCCTTTTTTTTAGGGAGTGCCCTTAAATGGAATTTCATATAAAAGATTATTTTTAATATCATTACAATGTAAAACAACTTCCATGTTGTTAAATTCAAAAATTATTTTCAAGTCCCCATTTGCTGCCCCTCTAGGTAGCATTGATGCACTTGACCCCACCCGCCTCCTTCCTGAGGTCCTGTTCCACTTGGCTTCATGGCACCATGACATCCTCTAGAACTAGTCCCAAAAACTTGATGTTCAAGACCCTTGACCACCTTCTCTCATCACTCTATTTTTTTTCTCCATATGCAATTTATCTTCAGCCATGTCACTATTATCATTGATATACTAATAACTTCAGAATTATATACCAGCTCATATATGAACTCCAAACTCCATGTTTTTTATACCTACTGCTTTGTATCATCTTCACTTGACATCTAAAACTTGTCAAATCCAACCTATCCTAGTTTGAGTGCAAGCTCTCCTTCCACACAGAGATCTTAAAATGCAATCATTTTTTAATTTCCCTGTATCTCCCTGTATCTCTTTCAGTGACACAACTTTCATTTGTTGCCCAGGCCTGACAACTTGGAGTCATCTTCAATATTGTTCTTTTTCTTACCCTCATATGCAACCTGGTCATTCATCTCTTAACTATGCCTTTTCACTTCTCTTCATCTCCTTCCCCAGGTATAGCCCAAGCTGCCACCATGTCTGGCTGGCCTTCTGTAAGCACATCTAAGTGGTCTCTGCATAACTACTTTGGGTAACCTGACAATCATTTCTATTGATGTAGTGAGAGGTATCTTTTAGAAACCAAATTCTAATCAGTTTTCTTCACTGCACTTTTCTTCAATGATTTCTCAGTACGCTTAAGGACTAAAATCTTGTCCATAGCCTCAAAGCCTCATGAACTAACCACCCTCTCTCTCTCTGCATCATCTCTTACCATCTTCTCCCTCCCCTTCTACACTTGGATCACATCAAGTATCAGGCGGTTTGTTCCAAGTGTTTGAGAAATGCTCATGTTTGCTTGGCTTTATTTCATCCGTTTGTTCTTTTATTTTTTAAAAATATGTTTTATTGATTTTTTTAGAGAGAGAGAAAGGGAGAGAGAGATAGAAACATCAGTGTGAGAGAGAAACATGGATCGGCTGCCTCCTGCATACCCCATACTGGAGAACAAACCCAAAACCCAGGCATGTGCCCTGACCGGGAATTGAACCAGGACCTCTCAGTCTATGGGTCAACACTCACTCCATGGAGCCACACTGGCCAGGCTCATTCTTTCATTTTAATTCTTTTATTCCTCATATCTCAGTTCACATGTCATATCATCAGAGAAGCATAATGTTATGTTTCTCTACCATGACGTCTTGTCATTTTTCTTTATTTCAGTAATCACATTTTCAATTATATATTTATTTGGTTGTTTGTTTTAGATCAATTCTTTCTTAAATACATTATAACATTTAGCTCACTAAAAGTTTACCTCCACGAGGGTAAGGGTAATATAATTTATTTATCATTAGATACCTGGCAAAGAGCACAGCAAATGTCAATATAGGATCCATATCAATTTTATACATGAGTTTTATAAATTCTGTTATCGACCCTGAAAGCTCAATGTTATTCTTAGGTTGAAGTTGGAACTGAGGCTGGGTAGTATTTAGCAGTTTACCAGATTAATTGATACATGTTCATTTTAAAAATATTTTCTAAAACTTTTTGAGGTAGTCTGTTCCACCTCTGATTATTCTAAAATTTCACTTTATATTATTATGCTAAAAGATGCATATCTCCACTGGTACATTTCTTTAAATGCAAAAAAATAACATAGACCAGGCCTAATCTACTATTCTACTTAAAGAAAATTTCAGAGTCCCACTTTTTCTATCTGAAGTGGCCCTTTCTTCAGAGTACTCATTTCATGGGGCATGGTCTTGAGTCACTGCTGGCCCTGTCTTCTTGGGACTTGCTCCAGAGGAAAGTAGCAGGGAGTACACCACTTACTAGTCCTCCCACCTGGGAACTGTCTTCACTTTCTCTCAGCGTACATGTCTTCTTGTTATAAGAGGGGCAGGAAGTGGGGATGATACCATTCAACAGACATGAGATCCGTCTCCGTCTCCATCTCCGTCTCCGTCTCCCTCCTCCTCCCCTCCCCCTCCCCCTCCCCCTCCTCCTCCTTCTTTTTGTCTTCTTCTTCTTCTTTTTCCTTTTTTGGTTGTTAATCCTCATCTGGATATTTTTCCATTGATTTTTAGATAGAGTGGAAAGGAGGGAGGGAGAGAGAGAGAAAGAAACATTGCTGTGAAAGAAACACATCAATTGGTTGCCTCCCTAGATCTTTTGGTTTGAGGGTGGAAGCTCTAACCACTGAGCCAAACTGGCCAGGGCCAGGTGTAAGGTTGTTGACACCTAGTAGGCCTTTAGTATCCTTGGCCTGACATAATCATATTAATTTCATCACCATCTCAGAAGTTTGTCACAAAATAAAGTAACTGTACATTTATATGTAGTTATGTGTTATGCATAAATATTAAGAAATTCCATGTATTGTCCTGGCAGGGTAGCTCAGTGGGTTGAAGTGTTGTCCCAGTATGCCAAGGATTTGGGTTTGATTTCTGATTAGGGAAAATGCAAGAAGCAGGAAGCAACCAATGAATGCATAAATAAGTAGAACAACAAGTCGATGTTTCTCTCTCACTTTCCCTCCCATCCTCTATCTCTTTCAATTCAATAAATACACATTTTAAATAAAATTTTCTTTAGAGAAGTTTCACGTATTGGTATTCTTACAAAAACGTTATAATTATTAATTGCCAAGAAATTAAGATTTACATTTCCTCAAAATAAGTTGATTTAAAAAAGTTGGAATAAACAAACAGAAAATATCCTGGAATACTAAAGTTGGAGAGGCAAGTTTGTTTTTCTGTACTTTGGATGATAACTGTTTCTTAATAAAAATAAGGTTTTTTTCTTAATGGGCAGATAAAAATGCTCTGGGATTAGTGCATTAAATGCTTTCTTAAAATTAGTTTACTTAAGCTCTGGCCAGTTTAGCTCAGTGGTTAGAGCATAAGGCCTGTGGACCAATGAGTCACGTGTTCGATCCTGGTCAAGGGCACAAGTTGTTCCTAGCCCTGGTCAGGTCGTGTGGGAGGCAGCCACTCGATTTGTCTCTCTCACATTGATATTTCTCTCTCTCCCTCCCACTCTATCTGATGATAAACAGAAAAATATCCTCAAGTGAGGATTTAAAAAAAAATTCTTTACTCAAAATGTTTTTTTCTTATGTAGCATTAGAATTTTTCTCTCAATTGTATTTTCTTTGCTACACGAATTTTTTCATATCCAAAAATATGTAAATATATTTAAATATAAATATGTGGCATATTTTGCTTCTATTGCCTAAGAACATATCACAACACAGGAAAATTTTTTTTTTAACTACAATATGCTTTTCTATATAATGCAATTGTAACCTGAATGAGGTTAGAATATGGTTATGATTTTACAATCAAAATATTAATTTAATTGTACTGTTTTCTTTAACTTATCTTTTTAATTTTTTTATCTATCTTTATTGTTGAAACTATTACAGATGTCCCTCCTCCTTTAATACCCTCCTCCTTTTCTCGCCCTCCCCCTCCTTCACTACACTATTGTTTATGTCCATTGGTTGCGCATATATGCAAATAAGTTCTTTGGTTTATCTCTTCCTGCTCCCTGCCCCTTCCCTCTGAGGTTTGTCACTTTGTTCCCTGCTTCCATGTCTCTGGGTCCATTTTGTTCATTATATTCCACAAATAAGTGAGATCGTGTGGTACTTGCCTTTCTCGGACTAGCTTATTTCCCTTAGCATGATACTTGTATTTTCTGGTTTTACTTTTTGAGGTTCAAATAAACATATCTCTGTGTGTAGATATAGATATACTTTCGAAACACAAGACATACAACATATTTGATGTGCACCTCAGTTTCTTAGTCAAAGAGAAATATTTAACTACTGAGAATCAACCTAACCACTTTCTCTGGTAATGAAATCTGTCAAAACTGGCCAAGCTCACGAATAGGCTGTTTAAAGCTCATTGAAGCTATAAAATCTTTAATAATCTTCCAGTCACTTATTTTATCCCTAAGAACTTTGATGATGTCATCTCTGCATCACTCTCTTATCCCTCAAGAAGGGACTCACAATTGTCATTTTTAAAATAGGCTCAATGAAGGTAAATGTCTTCACTGAAGTATAAAATTCTATCTTAGATCATATGCTTCTCTTGAAAATAAGCACAGTTTTTCATATTTAGCTGCTGCTTAATTATATAACTATTCTGTGATAGAGTGAAGTCTCCTTGGAACTATCATGTTTCTACCCAGATGATGCAGAATGAAGGGTAAAACGAATTATTATTATTATTATTACTATTATTATTCAGAGCATTTCTGTGCCTGATTGGTGAGGGTTCCTGATAGTATGTTGGCATGACCTATGTCAGGAAAGCGAAAGACATTTACTCTGAAGACATGTTACAGGCTGGCTGAGGCAACTTGGAAGAATGACTGTCACACAATCAACCTAAGTCCCAGGTTTCTATTAACTGTGAGTGAAGACATTAGCAGACTGAAGTGGAGCATTCTGGTGACACTGCCTTGGCAGGTGACAGTAGCGGGGATTCAGCCATCACACATTAACCTCCCTGAATGAGCTGTGGATTGGAAGATTTTGCCCAACTAGAAAGACTCCGAGCCCCACAATCCAACAAATTGGCATTCATTCATGCAAAACCCAGAGCCACGTCAGCTACACAATTTCTAAGGGAACTGTGAGGTCTAAGAACACAGAAGGTCAAAAAGACTTTTCCAAACTACCAATTGCTTTGTAAGCCCCTGTAAACAAATCTCTTATCTTGAACACATTTTTCGTCTCTTCGGGTGGAACATTCCCACTTGTGGAGACAATCACTGTGTGGCCACAATTTGAGCATTTTGCTCTCAGAACGATGTGAAATGGTCGTGAAGGTTAAGAGGGCGGCTGTCTGGGAAACAGCCCTGCATTAAGAACAGAGGCCGCGGGCCGCCTTGCCGCTTTGTCAGACGCACTTGAATGTGAGGAATGTGGCGGCGATGCTGTCCATTTGTTGGGAGCAGGAGCAGATAATTTATGGGGTTCCCTGAAAGAGTTCTCGTTCTGCTTGCCTCTTGCCCTTTGCACTCTCCGCTTGTTCAGGGAGCCTCGGGAGCTGGGAGGGCGTCCCATGTACATGAACTTAGGAACGGACCTAGCAGGATTTCTGACATGAAATTACATGTTTGCAACAATCCAGCTGCAACGAGGAATAATAACGTCTCTTTAAAGAGGATTACATTTTAAAAGAGTCTTTAAAAAAACTTCCTTTGAACAAATGAAATTGTATTTCCCACTTGCTAATACAATTCCAACACATGATTTGCTTCATCACAAATATAAGCTGTTACACCAAAGGTTTTCTAGTTGCAACAATTCACATATTATTTATAATTTAGTGTAGATAAGGATCTTTGTGCAAAATGTAAGTGCCTTATTTTTAGCTAACAAACATAAAATTATTTATTGATATTTCATATTTGTCTCTTTTCCCAAAAATGATACATTTTTCTTATAGTGCAATGTGTCTCATGTGAATGAAAGTTTTAGGTTGCAACAGTAAACCAGAAAGTGGATGAATCAAGTATCTGGGAGGGTAAGAAAGTCCATCTCCTTATCTCTTGTGCTTGGCTCCTCTTCTCTAACTGCTCTTCATCAAGACACAGGTCTGTCCCATCACCGGTGGGGGATGCTCCCTGCCCTTCACTTTATTTATTTATTCTTTCTTTAATTTTTTTTTCCTTTATTAATTTTTATAAGAAAAGGAAGGGAGAGAGAGATAGAAACATAGATGAGAGAAAACATCGATTGGCCACCTCCTGCATGCCCCTCAATGGGGATCGGCCCACAACCTGGGCATGTGCCCCAACCAGGAATCGAACCAGTGACCTCTTGGTGCATGGGTCAACGCTCAACCACTGAGTCACACCAGCCGGTTGGGAGCAGAAACAGAACCATGGCACCTTCATCGTCAGCAGGGCCTGCCTCAGCTCCTTTCCGCTGGGGTTGGGGGTGTTTCCAGGCTCAAGCCAGGCCAAGTCCACCTGTTGGAAAAAGTCCAAACATTGACAGTATTGAAATCATTCTTTTTGCTTTGGGGTACACATTAAAATAAATCTTGGGGTGGATCATGAAACTAAACCATACCAACCAATTACTTTGCCAGGCACTGGGCTCCAAGTTCTGCTCGTATGTTTTACTGTGTAAGCCAGTCTCATCTTAGGGTACTTACGACATCTTATAATACTTATGACAAGTGGGGTCATAATTCAGTGAAACAATACTTTTGACCTATATGCCAATGTTTTTATTTTTCTTTTCTGAAGAAATTTTAAAAGACTAAAAGATCTTAGCTTTTGTGAACTTCAAAATCTTTTCTTCTCTAGTTCTCATATTCAATTAACTAAAATGGAAAGAACTCAATATTTAAAATGAAATAAAATTGAAGGAGCTCACTCTTTAAAACAAAATCATTCTTTTCATTAAAAATAATACTTTTGTTCAGCAAAATTTTAAGTTCTATTTTGAATACATAGACATTTAGTGAAATGCCTCTTTAAGTGGCTAAAAAAAAATGTTTTTATCATGTTGAGCAAAGGGTTGAAGCTGTTGTTTTATAACTTTAGCTTTCTCAAAGTGCAGTCATAGTCATACACCCTGCAGATGGACTGTCTTGGAAAAGACAGGAAAATTGGATTGTAAGAACAAAGAGTAGAAACTTTCTGGTGAAAGAAGGAGGAATTCCCTACACAGGTTTGCCCCAGTGAATCAGTGTATTATCATCTGAAAGGCAGCTGCCTCTTGTCGGGGGTGTTCTACAGCCTCACTCATAACACCAGAGCTGCTTGGAGGGAAGCAATGTTATATAGCTGAATACAGTTAAAAGTAAAATTCACCTGTAAGTTAAGGGACATTTTTATTTCAAAAAAATCATTCAAAACAAATACCCCATTCTAAAATAAAAGGATGTCACTATGATTCTAAGGGAAGGTTTTTAGGGTAATGTAATATGGACAGTTTCTCAAATGCAACAGGACAGCAGCTAATTGTATGATTAGTCTTTGTTCATTATACATGTGTGATATAATCAAGTTTAGGGATAAAATGAAACTATGGAACTGCAGGTCTTGTCATATTAAATTGATGAGAAAAATTATTGCTTAAAGAGACCTTATGACATATTAATAAATGGGTATAGCCTGTAAGGAATATTAACCAAACCTGTCTGAACGAGATTATAAATCTCCAATGAGTTTTTATATTACTCATGCCTCCAGGACACAGAAACACAAACTACTGGATCGTAGCCATGTAAGATTTGCAGCTACAAGGCTTAAAAAATAGCAAGACGAAAGGTAATGCTTAATTAAATGGGTCTACAGGTAAGTCCTAGGTGCAGTTAATTTTAAGAGTGTCTGTGATGCAAGTGCATCTGTGGACATTCAGAACGACATTGGCTCGATCTTAACACACGAGAAAAACCCAGTGTGCCCTCAAAGATAAATATGTCTTGTTTTTATTTAATATCATATCAGATGCAACCTTTGCCAGAAAAGCAAACTTTACATAGATGGTGTATAATTTAGGTTAGAAACTACTTTCTCTGGCACTCTGTAGATTCTTCAAATACAAGTCACAGTCAACATAATCAGAGCAAATACTGGACGCGCCACATGCCTTAGATTCATTAGATCAGTTTGTGTTCACAAATGATGTCCATATAGATTAAGTCCCTTGGACCAAGTCATGTATGTGGTAGATCCTTCTTGAACCATGGGTTTGAACCCAGGCAGGAAACTGGCTCTAACTCAGTTTTATACCCGCAACCATGCTGATATCCACAGCCCCTCAGTACCTAAGAAAGCCAGCTCCAGTCAACAGGAAGCAATTTGAGAACGCGAAGTTAGCAAGGAAAACTTCAGCAAGTCATCTAAGAATGTGAGAGGTAGTTTAACAACTATTTATTTTAAGTTTCACCAGATCGTTTTCCTTGGCTCTGCTGAGAAATATTAAAACTAGATTCACATGTATGAATGAGATTCGTGAGAAAACCTGTTCTTCTCAACTTTTGTTATCTAAGGGTGATATTAAGGAGAGTTGGTTGGCAAGTGTGTAGAAGAGCAAAGTTGATAGCTGTTTTAAGCAGTATTTTTAGAAAGTTCTGCTGATGCTTAGGAATCCATTAATGCTGTGGAAGGCAGTGCTGTTTTACCTTCCATGGTTGTTCTGGTCTTGGTGACAGATCAGGTATTTAAGTGGCCTTGGATGATGTTCATAACTGCAGTGGTTAAGGAACAATGTCTGTGATGAAGTTTGTGTCTTCTAGGACAAAGCCTTGAATTCCCCTGGGTGAAATTGGCATTGCTTCACCCTCCCGTCGTGGAGTATTGAATGCTCATGGAGTTAAATCCAGCCTGCTGCTAAACTAGACTATTGACCTCTGACTCCAAACTCCTTCTTGGAAGCCTCAAGAAATAGAGTTCAAAGGCATAGTTGGCAACTCAATTTTTCTTTCATATAGATGTGTTTAATGTACAAAAGAAGATACTAGCATAACTCCATTTGTTTGTTCATTTATTCATTTATTCTAAAGACACAGTATTTGGAAAAAGCTTTGTTTGCCTTAGGTTTATCCTCTGTAGGATAAAATGATTATTAATGATTAAGAAAGGCATTGGCCATATAGGAAATTTTAGATACAGACATGAACTTAGAAAGTTCAAAATCAGTCGTCAGATCATGATAATATTTTTTCATTCATTTACTCATTTATTACATAAAAACATTTATTGAGCAACTACTACATACCAGGCACAATTCTAGGCACTTAGAATAGATCAATCAACAGGCCAGGCAACTTTTTTGCTCCTGTGAAATTTTTTATTTGTTTAGCTCTGAATCTACTACAATAGTTGTATATCCTAAGGAAGTAGTTACCTTATGCTTTTTTTTTCTTTTCTTTTCTGAGTACCTTATTTTTCTTAGGAAGCAAGGAATACAATGAAACAGAGTAAAATGAGTATTTTTATTCATTTCAAACATGTATTAAGTATTTTTCTTCAAATGTATATTTGACCAACTGATATTTGATCCATCCATGAATGCATAAAATGTTCTTAATGCTCTCTGAAAGTTGAGTAAGAACTAAGATTAAGATATAATTGCATTAGAAAGGCAGACAGTCTCAATGCCTTTCGAGTAAATAAATAATATCTGCTCTACAAAGTCTCATTGGTAAAAACTCATTGGTAAACCAACTTATTGTCTAGAAGGAAAGTCTTTTCTAAGAATAGTTGATAAAATTTCATTCTTTTTGAGTTTTTCAACCTTGCCCAATCCTTTCTGAAGCCTATTTTAAACTTATGATTGAATTTTTAATATTATAGATAATAAATAATACCTAGCAAATATATTTGCATCAAAGTGAATATTTTTGCTAGCTCTGACAAAAGTTATATTTGAACGAGATAAGAACACTTCCCTTTTATTTAGATTTAAGATATGGTATTCTTTATCTGTGAAGCTGTAAATCCACCTTCACCAGGGTTCCAATTACTCTCTTCATTAGTCATGATGGATGCCCACTGTCCCCTCTCGTCACCCGATTCCAGCAAAGTTACAGGAGGTCTCTGGCAAAAGAGGTTTGTGATGAAGGAACACAGCATAGCTGTGTCAGATGTTAGAAAGCATCATATTAGCACCTTTGGTAAGAGCTTTTTAAACCCCGTTAATCAGCCCGAGTCGGTTTCAGTTATGCATTTAACTAACTGTGTAGGGAGAAGAGACTAGCCTGCGTGGAAGTGCCAGGCTTCCACCGGCCTCCCCAGGGCCTTGCCTCCTGCTGCTAAGATGTGCATTGTTTTCACTGCCCAACATTTCGCAGCCTTTGCCTATAGCTTTTCTCTCCACAGCGTTCTCAGGAAGAAAACACATGTTTGTTGCTTCAGTTCCCATTTGAGCAAGAGCTCTAAGCCTGACCATCCGCCCGTATTTCAACATTTTAGTGTTGGTTTGATATTTCTGTAAAATTGTCCCACTTTGATGTCTCACACATTCAAATACTGCATAACATTTTCTTAATCAAGCTAGAGACCCTTCCTATTCCTTTTTAGGCACAATCATTATGACAGTATGCCACTGGAAAGTCTCTTCCTTTCTTCCTTCTTTTTTTCCTCCCTCCCTCCTTCCCTCTCTCCCTCCCTCCCTCCCTCCTTTCCTTCCTTATAATTCTTCCGTTAACCTGCCATGGTCTGTACATAATCCTATATCGTTTTAACTTGGCCACTGGATTTCTACATCTCTCCCAAAGGTGTGAACATGAACTCCTTAATTTCAGGGACTTGTTCTTCTTTTGTTTACAGGGACTAATATAGTGCAAGGTGCAAACTAAGCACTCAACCATTGCTTCTTGAAAGGATTAATGAATGGATAAAAAAGAAAATGCACAGGTGCAATCACCCAACTTTGATCATTCTTTATAATATTTATTGCCTTCATTTCTTGCCCTTCTTTGCCCACACCTCTCTAAAACAACTCCTGTTTGGATGACTACACATAATGTCATTGTGTGTCTCCTTCCTGCTAAATCAACCCCTTGCAGGCCATTAACAAAATCCCATTCTATACTTTATTTTAGAAGTAATGATGCCTATAAATGTTTTGAGACCTCAGAGCAATAGGAGCTCAAGAGTTGTTATATTAAAACTAAAGCTTTTGAACAGACAATATCTCACCCATACATTCATTGGTATACCCTTTCTTTAACCGAGACATTCAACAGAACCAAGAGGAAGAGACAGAGTAGAAATAGCTTCACACATCTTTTCTGATTAAGTCATAAAGGAAGAGATAAGTTCACTCCATTTGAAGAAATTCTTCCTGAGTTTCTTTTTGCTTCAAGAAACCTAGAATTGCCCTTTTGAAAGAGATGGAGTTAGATTTTACTTTTATTGTAAAAATATGTTTGTATTGATTTCTTTTTTAGAGAGAGAGATAGAAACATCAAAGTGAGAGAGCAACATTAACAGGCCGCCTCTTGCACACCCCCTACTGGGGACTGAGCCCCCAAACCCAGACATGTGCCCTTACTGGGAATCAAACCGGGACCTCTCAGTCCATGGGAGGATGCTCAATTCAATGAGCCACACTGGCTAAGCAGATTTGACTTTTAATATTTCCAGCGAACAAGTATGAAAGACTATGTCCTACATTGGGATTACAACAAAACTATATGTGGAAAATTGTTTTAGAATTCAGGCTTATGTAGCTACAGTGGGCACCTATAAAGTATAAATTGAAAACATAGTAAAGGTAACCATGTATAATTATTGAGGTACACTTAGCATTTAAATGGATCAATGTATCTTCAAAGATTTTTACAAATATTAACAAATTACTTCTTACATTGGCCCTATGACTAAGCATCCATTGCCTCTGCACTGTTTCAGGGAAGAATAAATCAATATAAGGAGGAGGAGTCTCACAGACAGAAGGAGAAGAACAAAGTTTTTGAGAACAATTTAAAATGGAAAATCTAAGTAAAAGTAGAATTCAAGGCTTAAAGACATTCTCATTGTTGCCAGTGCCTTTGGGGTGATTAAGATTAAAACAAACAAAGCTGTTTTCTCTTCATATCTGATAAAATTTAGTTTCAATCTCTGCAGAAAATGCAAAGCAAGCCCTGGCTGGTTTTGCTCAGCGGTTAGAGTGTCGGCCTGCGGTCCAGAGATACCCGGGTTCAGTTCCCGCTGAGGGCGTGTGCCTCAGTTGCAGTTTGTCCCCAGCCCTGGTTGGGTTGTGTGGGTGGCGACCACTTGATGTGTCCCTTTCACGTTGATGTTTCTCTCTCCCCCTCTCCCGCTCACTCTATCTGAACAAAATATGGAAAAATGTCCTCAGGTGAGGATTTAAAAAAAAAAAAAGATACAAAGCAATAAAGCCTGTTTCAGAAGCAAACAAGTAGACAATGGCCTTGAGCTTGAGGCCGTGCCTGGGACAGAAGTGCATTTATTGTTAAGGCACCTCCCTGCTAAAGGGCAAATGAGGTCTGTCATTTAGAAGCCAGCTCTTGTGCCTGGGGGTCCTGGTCAGGCCTGGAGACTGTAAGTGCAGGACTTTTTCAACCCTAAATGTATGCTGCAGAAAGAAATGAGAAAGGGAAACCCCAAACCAATAAACAGTCCTTCTTTATTGCTTTAAATGTTACCTCTGGCACCAAGGGTCTATGTGTGGACTTTCCAGAAACTCCCTGTTCACAGAGCACCAACCAGAAGAAAGCAGAGGCAAGACCCTTCTGCGTCGAGGAAGTATCACACACTTTAGCTCATTACACACTTTAAGTGCTCTTGTCCCTTCTTTGGTTGAGAGGTCCTGATCTTCACCCCACACTTCGCGACAGCTTCAGGGCAAGGCCACAGCTAGCTCTGACCTCTGCTCCGGTTTACAAACATATTCAGCATGAACCCAGAGAAACCATCAGCCCAAGGTCTCAACTGCACAAACAAATCGTAAGACTTAAATCGGATTCTTAAAAACCCAAAAGTTAACAAGGAAACAATCGTTTCTCTCTCGTCCCCAAAGACAATTTAAGTAAATCACCTGATACGGTAACAAAGTTCCTATCCATCACAGTCACACAGTCTCACAGGTCAAGGGTCAGGAAATAATCACTCGGAAAACTTGTAATGATACTGCACCGTTGAAAGGGACCAATCTCCCTCCGCCGAGGTGCTTCCAGGTCAATGAGATGTGTTTGACCTAGAAGAGCTAATGGCGTAGAGAATGTCCTGCTGGCAACATTGAATAGAGAAGCTCTTAAGTGCCTGCAGGAAAAACTGTGGTGTTGTTAATGGGGCACATGTAAGCATGAAAACAGCAGTCGTCTGAGCGTCAGAAGCACGTGCGTTTCAGCATTAATTTCTCTTGAAGACATTTTTCAAAAATGTTTAGGTAAAGATTCAATCAGGGGTTTATTTTTAGTCTGCTGCATAATCTGAGCAAACTGACTTCGTTCGTGAATGTCTCTAGGTACGAAGCATGAAGGACAACCTGCCGAATTCAGGCATTTTTCACACTTGCAACAGAAGAGCAAAATACTAAGAAATCACAAGTGAATCTTAACACAACTTTAATTCTAAACTTTGGCAAGCTAAGTATTACATTTTTTTAAATCTTTAATATCATCCATATTTGGAAGATGATTATTTTGATTGTGAAAAATGTGAAATGTTGTGTTTAAAATACACAATGAAAACTTGTCTTATGCCTATTTTTGTTCTCTTTTGGAGGGGCTGGGTCAAAATACAAAACTACAGAAAGATTCATTTAGGGAGAAAGATGAATGGAATTTTTTCTTTTTCTTTTGCAGACACTGTCTATTTCATCAACATGGAAGAAAATAAAATGCATATCCAAAGATCAGACACAACTGTAAAATTAACTGAGTGGCTCTAACCCTTTTTCCTTCCTTCCTCCCTTCCCGTTGTCAACTAGTCATCAACCAGCCAGGCAGCATGGTGCGTCGGCCTTTTGTGTTTGCACTGACTTTGGCTGGAAGAGAAAGGGGTAAAATGTTTCCTTGAATTCCGACTATAAGGTGTACGTGTTCTACAGGACTTTCATGACACTTTCCTAGTGGAAGTGACCATTCACGGCGTGTTCTTGACTCTGTCTAGGAGCAAGCCAGCTAACCCGTGTATTTGCATACCTAAAACAGGATTCACTAAAAATGTATGTTGATGATAACATCATGGGTGTGCAATTTCACATTCTAATTGATACTATTCGGGGGCCTACCAGTAGAAAAGAACAGGCCCAGTTTATATCCTATTCAAGAAAAGAGCCTTAATTATTAAATCTCACCATGCAGCTGCCTATGATTTTAGGGAGGAGCATTGGAATAACCATGTTTAATGAGATTATTAGATAAGGATAAGCAAGTAGATCTACTTTGCATCCAGTGAACACACTTTAAATATTTCAACATTTCTATCACTGAATACTCTATTATGATAATACTTCCCATTTATACAAACTTCCCATTTTGTGAGTTGTGGCGATTAGGTCAGGAATTGGAGTCACAGGGCTATTCCTATGGCAGAGAGATTGCACATCAGGATAAATCAACGGCCTCTCTGAGCTTCTGGGCAGGATCTGATGTACTTTGCCCTCTGCCGTTCCTCTGTGCAAGCCACAAAGCCATTTATGAACACGGTAAGCCCCGCTGAGTAATTGAATTGTATAGAATCAGATAAAAAATGATGGAGAAAAGAAGGCAAGGAGAACAAGGAAATGACTTGGGCAAGCATGTAATATAAACACAGGGTGAGGGGGGAGGGCAGGATAAAAGCCAAAATTATAAGCAACAAGAGTGTGGTGCTGAGGCTGGCCTGTCTTTTCAGTTCCGGATGCTTATGTGAACTCTATGAAGAGGTTCTCAGAGCAGGGAACCTGGAACAGAGGCTCACCGCCAGGATGGCATATTTGCTTGAGTCCATCATCTCAGCGTCTGGGTCTGAATTTGAGAATTATGAATGAGAGATGCAGTGGAGGGTGGCAAGATTTTGTTTCTCCCTCAGAGGCTGAAAAAAAAGAAAGGTTTTGAGACCAGTACAGTGAATGTCCTATTGAGCTCTGAAATCAGAAGCTTTTGTTCGTGCGTGGGGCTCCAAAAGCCTCTCATGCCGACTGACCCCTGGGACCGCCTTTTGCATCCCTCAGAATAACTCTTGCCATTTGTCTCTGGCATCTGGTAGAGACCGAGTGGGTGGCTCTCAGACAGAGTCTAAAAATAGAATCTCCCATTTCAGAGGAAATCAAAAGGGAAGCAAGCAATAGGTATCCTGGTTTATTTGCAAAGCAAAGCTTGCTTGTTCCCTCAGACAAAGCGGTGCGTCATTTCTGAGGAAGAGCTCAGAGTGGGTAAGATGTGCTGGAAATGCAGGGATAGATAAGGAGGTCACAGGAAAGGGACAAATGGAAATCATCCCCGGGACTGGCAGAGAATTTGTTTCTTCTTGACCCTGTGGACCAACTGAGGATTGCTGAGTGACACTCAGAACAGCATTCAAGACAATAAAGCCCAGGAACGGCCAGCATGTCCTTTCTGTTCCTTGAGAATTGTAGACAAGGCAGGAGACTTGGGCTAAGCATTCCTGACATCAACGGCTTGAAAGGCACACAGAGCGACAGCTTCTCATGCACTACTACTTGGAAAAAATATTCCCTAGTGTTTCTCGTTGTTTGTCCTGTGCTTACCCCAAGTTGGCATAGAGGAATTTGTGACACAGTGTTCAAATTTGTGCATCTGTTAATTATATGAAATTGGCCAGACTCTTACATTTTAATATATTTTATAAAGAAACAAAGAAAGAAGGAGAGGAGGGAGGGAGGAAGGGAGGAAAGGGGAGAGAGAGAAAGAGAGAGAGACTATAGCATTATTATTAAGACAGCATTCAATTATATATAAAATATCAAGTCATACAGAAATCTAGAATAAACATCTATATTGAAATGTAACTATTTAAAATAGTTGCTAGGGGGTACAGTGGGAGAACATAAAAATGTCATCAAATGAGAACAAAGTTTCTCATTAAGCTCAAAATCTTCAAACAGCCTCCATTTATCTTCTCTAAATTTAATCCCATAATTAGAAATTTAGCCAGAATTAACGTTTCCTCTTTTGGCCAATTTCCTAAAATCCTAATCACTAAATCATCAAGAGTTGTAAGAAGGTGGTATTGAGTAGATGAACTCAGCCCAGATTAGCTAGATCGGTGGATGGGCTCTGCCACTTCACTCATCTGTTGACATGAGTAAATTGCATAACTTCTCTGTGCCTCAGTTTCCATACATGCAAACTGGGAACAATTTTAGAACTTACTTCATAAGGTTTGTTATGGGTTCAACTCTGCCTGCCCCCATTCACATGTTGAAGTCCTCAGAATTCAACCTTATTTGGAGATAGAGTCCTCAGAGGTAATCAAGTTAAAATGAGGTCAGTAGGGTGGACCCTGACCCAATATGACTGTGTCCTCATAAAAATGGGAAATTTGGACAAAGACACACACTAGGAGAACAGCAAGTGATAAGGGATGATAGGTCTGTAAGTCAAGGAAAGCCAAGGGTTACCAGCAACACAAAAGCTGGGGGAGAAATATAAACAGTCTCCCCCACAGCCTCAGAAAGAACCAACCCTGCCAAAACCTTGGTCTCCGACTTCTGACTCCAGAACTGTGAGAGAATACATTTCTGTTGTTATGCCATCCAGTCTGTGGTACTTGGTTACAGCAGCCCTACAGAAACTGATACAAGGTTATTGAGAAGTTGATGGTTTGATTAAATGTAAAAAGCTTGGAAGCCAGCCAGGAGCAAGATAAACATCAAAAAAAGTGAGCTACGATTATTAGGATTATTGGTGCTATGACTCAGCTCATTTTAAATGTTAAAGGAATACTTTCTATGTTTAACATGGATGCCTGAGTCAACTGACTTCTTAGGTGGCCCCTCACCCATCTGTTTGATTGACAGTTGGACTCACTGGGGAAATATTCAGAGCCATTTTGGGAGACATTCCTAGTCAGGATGGATGCTGCCCCCCACCCACTGGGGTCCAGGAGTCTCTCTCACCCTGCACCCAGGAGACACTTGCACATTCATGCACAATACTCAGGCAGAGCCAATGCACTCACCTCCTTTACCACGAACCACAGCAAATGGAAAGAAAAAGAGAGCAGAGGAGAAAAGTAATTTCTGTGCCCTCATTACACAAGGACTGTGCAATTCCACATTTAACACAGATGATCTGGCCCAGTGGTTTTCACTCCCAACTGCACAGCACGAGTGGAAAAGCTTACTTCCAAACTTGCGCAAGGATAGAGAGCCCTTTGGAAAGACTGTTCCATGCGCCGTGGTCCCAGCGGCACATGCCCACCGAGGGTGCATTTCGAAACATTCTGTGGCTTCCTGCCTCCATCAAGGTTCACACCTTTTGTTAATGGGCTCAGGCGACTTCCGAATACTCAGCTGTGCATATTTCACATGCCAGACACTTCCCTCAAAATCTGGGGTCGAATTGTTTTGTCTTCGGGATTCTCTTTTCTCACCTCTCCCAGATTTTAACTTACAGATGAACTCTTCATGGCTCACAGCTGACACATGACAAATGTCTTCCTTAGGAGTGCCTGGCAGCTAAGTGTCAGGGAAGCTAGGGAGCAAGATCTTTCTGCCCCCCGCCCCCCGACAAATGTAAGAGCCACCTCCTGCAGAGGCCGGGAGGGCAGCTGGGTGGGCGCCAGTCTTCCTGCCAGTCATTCCTGGCCCTGGGAAGAGGTCGAACATCCCAAATTCTTGAATACCGTGTTGTTGTTTTCTTTAAATACAAACACACAAAATGACAACAAAAAAGGCTTTCCAAAGCAGTTCGTTTCTTTAAACAGGTCAAGTTGAGTTCCTAGATACAGAAATGTCCTTTGGGTTTTCATGGTCCTCATCAAACATATATGACCACTCACTCTATGCCAGGCTTTTAAAAGGTAATAAATAAATAAAGTACCCTGTGCCTTTCTGGCTGACCCAAAATATAGAAAATACAGCACGATGTAATGACTATGTAATGAATGATTACCAAATGAATTTAAAACAAGTTATTCAGACACAGGAAATTTGAGCTTTTCTAGAGATATTCGTATGGGATGGGGTTGATTCCTTGGGAAATAAGAGCATGCAAATTGATCAAAGACTTCATGAATTTTACCTACTAAATCATTAAATTAATATTATGCTTAATTCAATAGATCTCCTAACAATATATAATTTATAACTGCAAGTGAATTTTTAATATATTTTTATGCCATAACAGAGATATTTGCCTCATATTAAAGGAACAAAGAAAAGATAAATAATTTGCTTGCAGATAAAGAAAAGGACTTTTACTGAGCTGTGTTTTGAAGAAAGAGGAGACTGTTAAATGTAAAGTTCAGGGAACCAGTAGAAGTGTGTCCAGGGAAAGGAAGGACAGTGGCCAGGCACAGAATTGTAAATGTATGTGACGCGTCCAAAGAAAGGTGAGAGCTCCCGTGTGGGGGATGACCGTGTAGGCGAGAGTCTTACTTCCTTCTAGCTCTGGCAGGTAAATATTTTGTGTTGTGTTGTACTCACACACCTACCTACCTACTTGCCTATCTATTCTATGTATCATCCACCTACCTATCTATATCTGTCTAGCTATCTATCATTCATCCATCTATGTTTATGTCTATCATCATCTACCTATCTATAGCTGTCGTTCTATCAAATAGCCCTATTTATCCACATGTATTATCTATTAATCATCTACCTGTCTGTCTATCTGTCTATCTATCTATCTATCTATCTATCTATCTATCTATCTATCTATCTATCTAGTAAAAGGAGTCTCATTGTACAGGAAGGTCAGGTACAGAGTATGTGAACAGTACATTTGGTGAAGCTCACCAAGCATTTGTTGGTCTTGACCATGCTGGTCATTGTGACACAGACAAAACAGACATGACTCTGCACTTAAGCCCTCAGTGTCTACTGGTAATACAGAAAGAAAAAGAATGTGGCTTGACAAATACATATAGACTTCACTTATTCACGGAAGGTAAAAAACTAGAAGGAAAAAATGCAGTTAGTTGCTTCCTGCCCACTTGTCTTCCCAATCACCGTATTAGGATGAGATTAAATTGACCGCCGTGTCTTAGATGTAAGAATAAAAATAATTTTAACATTTGATAGGACTTTGGAAGATGGTTTCAGTGACTAGTGAGACATCATATGACCTTTACCTTGTCACAAGTGCAAGGCAGAACCAACAACCTTGGAATTCTAGAGGCCTTATAATTGGAAGTGGGGCTCCGGGACCTCGCCCAGCTCTGGGGATCACAGACCCACTTACTGTTTGCTGCAGTTAGTCTTGCTTTCCACTCTGGATTCTTATGTCTCTGATAATCTGTGGGGTTTTTTTTTGTTGTTGTTGTTGTTTTTTCTCTGTTGGTACTATCTTTTGATAAGTCTAGTAATTTTTTATTGCAGAATGAGCATTTTATATGAAAAAAAAAAATTATAGAGGTTCTGGATTGTGTTACCTTTCTCTGAAGGAGAGCCCAGAATCTAAACCCAATGATGTGTCTGTCTGACTTGAGTTCAGCTTCAGTTTTTATTTGACTGCTACATCCCCTTCTATGGTAGTGTCTGTGGGGGTGCCCCTGAGAGACAGGGCATGTCAAGGCCACTCGGTCTTCATGGGTCTCAGCACCAATGGCATACCCAAGGTCTGTTCAACTTATAGATGCTTTCCATGCAGATTCCTAGCCTCTACCCTCTGCAAAATTGACAGATACCTTGAGAAAAAATAATGGCGCATATTCTGACAACCTCAGCGCATAAAAGCCTGGTTTTATTTTTCTTTCTTTCTTTTTCCCCAAGCCCTGTGAGGTGTCCAAAAGCTCTGCATTTGGATTTCTTATAGGTTTTGCTTGGCCTCTTATCTTCCAGTCCTGAGACACTTAAAAGTCAACAAATGCCTTCAGGGAAGTAAGAGTTTGCAGAATAAATGACATTTCCACCAGCATTCATTCTCCCTCCCTTCCACACTCCCTCCCTCTCTTCTGAATCCTGTTCACTCAAGAACTAACTTGCTCTTTTTATTTTTAATTATTGTTTATTAATTTATGTTTGTTACAGATGTTTCTCCTTTCTCCCCATTGACGCACTCCTCCCCATCCCCCCACCCCATAACCTGCTTTGTTGTCCACGTCCATTGGTTAAGCGTACATGCATATAAGTTCTGTGGTTTATCTCTTCCCTCTCCCCACAACCCCCTCTTCTGAGGGTTGTCAGTATGTACCCTACTTACACATCTCTGGGTCTACCCAATTCCTCAGACTGATATGTTCATTATATTCCACAAATAAGTGAGATCATGTAATATTTGTCTTTCTCTGCTTGGCTTGTTTCGTTGAGGATAATACTTTCCAGGTCCCTTCCTGTCCTCTCAAAGGATAAGAGATCTTTCTTACAGCTGCATAGTACTCCATTGTGTATATGTACCACTGCTTTTTTATCCATTCATCTACTGATGGACACTTGGGCTGTTTCCAGATCTTAGCTATTGTAAACAGTGTTGCTATAAAAATGGCGGTACATATATTCTTTCTGATTGGTGTTTCAGGCTTCTTAGGGCATATTCCTAGAAGTGGAATCACTGGATCAAATAGCAATTCAATGTTTAATTTTTTGAGGTAACACCATATCATTTTCCATAGAGGCTGCACCAGTCTGCATTCCCACTAGCAGTGTACTAGAGACCCCTTTTCTCCACACCCTCACCAGCACCTGTTGTTTGATGATTTGTTGATGGTGGCCATTCTGACAGGTGTGAGGTGATATCTCATTGTTGTTTTAATATGCATGTCTCAGATGATTAGTGATGTTGAGCATTTCTTAATATGTCTCTTGGCCATTTGTTTGTCCTGTTTGGAGAGGTATCTATTTAGTTCCTCTGCCCATTTTTTAATTGGGTTCCTTGTCTTCTTTTTGTTGAGTTGTATGAGTACTCTATATATATTGGAAATTAACCCCTTATCTGATATATCATTGGCAATTATGTTCTCCCATACAGTGGATTGCCTTTCCATTTTGGTTGTTGTTTCTTTTGCTGTGCAGAAGCTTTTGAGTTTGATGTGGTCCCATGTGTTCATTTTCTCCTTTGTTTCTGTTGCCTTAGGTGATGTATCAGTAAAAATTCTGCTGCGTATGATGTCTGAAATTTTGTTGCCTGCATTTTCCTCTAGGATTTTCATGGATTCATGAGTCACATTTAAATCTTTTATCCATTTTGAGTTTATTCTTGTGTATGGTGTAAGTTGATGGTCTAGTTTCATTTTTCTGCATGTAGCTGTCCAGTTTTCCCAACACCATTTATTAAAGGCTGTCTTCACTCCACTGTATGCTCTTGCCACATTTGTCAAATATTAATTAAGCATATTGCCTTGAGTTCATTTCTGGGTTCTCTGTTCTGTTCCACTGGTCTGTATACCTGTTTTTATGCCAGTAACAAACTGTTTTGATTACAGTAGCTTTGTATTATAATATGATATCTTGTACTATGATCCCACCTACTTTGTTCATCTTTTTCAAGATTGCTGTGGCTATTCCGGGTCTTTTTTGGTTCCATATGAACTTTTGAAGTATTTGTTCTAGCTCTGTGAAATATGTCGTTGGTATTTTGATGGGGATTGCATTGAATCTATAGATTGCTTTGGGTAGTATGGACATTTTAATGATGTTAATTCTTGCAATCCATGAACAAGGTATGTACTTCCACTTTTTTATATCTTCCTCTATTTCTTTTTTCAATGTCCTTTAGTTTTCTGCAAATAGGTTCTTTACTTTTTTGGTTAAGTTTATTCCTAGGTATCTTAATTTTTTTTTGCTGCAATAATAAATGGTATTTTTTTTTAGTTTATCTTTCTGTGAGTTCATCATTGGTGTATAAGAATGCCATCAGTTTCTTGACATTAATTTTGTATCATGCTACTTTGCCAAATTCATTTATTAAGTCTAGTAGATTTTTGATGGAATTTTTAGGATTTTCTATGTATAATATCATGTCATCTGCGAATAATGACAGTTTCACTTCCTCCTTTCCAATTTGGATCCCTTTTATTTTTTCTTCCTGTCTGATTGCTATGGCTAACACTTCCAGGACTATGTTACGTAAGAGTGGCGAAAGTGGGCATCCTTGTCTTGTTCCTGTTCTTATGGGAAATGCTTTTAATTTTTGCCCATTGAGTATGATGTTGGCTGTAGGTCTTTCATATATGTCCTTTATTATGTGAAGATATGATCCCTCTATTCCCACATTGCTGAGCGTTTTTATCAGAAATGGGTGTTGCATTTTGTAAAATGCATTTTCAGCATCTATTGATATGATCATGTGGTTTTTATTCTTCATTATGTTTATGTGGTGTATCACATTGATTGATTTACGAATATTGTACCAGCCATGCATCCCTGGGATGAATACCACTTGATCATGATGAATAATCATTTTGATGTATTGCTGGATTTGATTTGCTAGTATTTTGTTCAGGATTTTGGCATCTATGTTCATCAGGGATATTTACCTGCAGTTTTTTTTTTTTTTTTTTTCGTTGTAGTGTTGTTTTCTGGTTCTAAAATTAGAATTATGATGGTCTCATAAAACGAGTTTGGAAGTCTTTCTTCTTCTTGAATTTTTTGAAATAGTTTGAGGAGAATGGGTGTTAGTTCTTTGAATGTTCAGTAAAACACCCCCAAGAAGGAATCCTGGCCTGGGCTTTTGTTTGCTGGGAGAGTCCTGATTATCTCTTCAACTTTCTTAGTTGTTATTGATCTGTTCAAGTTTTCTATCTTTTCCCAGTCCAGTTTTGGGAGACTATGTGTTTCTAGAAATGTGTCCATTTCGCTTAGATTGTCGAATGTGTTGCCATATAATTGTTCATAGTATTTGTTAACGATCCTTTGTATTTCTGTGGTATTAGTTGTTACTTCTCCTCTTTCATTTCTGATTTTTTGTATTTGGGTTCTCTCTTTTTGTTTCTTGGTGAGTCTAGCTAAGGGTCCATCAATCTTGTTTATCTTTTTGAAAAACCAGCTCTTGTCCTGGCCTGTTTGGCTCAGCGGTTAAAGCGTCGGCCTGTAGTCCGGAGATACCCGGGTTCGGTTCCTGCTAAGGGCATGTACCTCGGTTGCAGTTTGTCCCCTGCCCTGGTTGGTCGTGCAGGTGGCAGCCACTCGATGTGTCCCTTTCACATCGATGTTTCTCTCTCTCTCTCCCTCCTTCTCTCTCTCTCTCCCCCTCCTGCTCTATCTGAACAAAGAATGAAAAAGTGTCTTCGGGTGAGGATAAAAACAAAACAAAACAAAACAAAACAAAAAAAACAGCTCTTTGTTTCATTGATCCTTTGAGTTGTTTTTTTAGACTCTATGTCATTTATTTCTGTGCTGATCTTTACTATTTTCTTCCTTCTACTTGCTCTGGGGTTTTCTTTTTCTTTGCTTTCTAGTTCTTTAAGTTGTGAGGTTAGATAGTCTATTAGAGATTTATCTTGTTTCTTGAGGTTGGCCTGTAGTACTATGAACTTCCCTCTCAGAACTGCTTTCACTGCATCCCATTTATTTTGTATTGTTGTGTGTTCATTTTCATGAGTTTCCAGGAAGTTTTTAATCTCTTTCTTGATATCCTCAGTAACCCATTCATTGTTTAATAACATGCTATTTAGCCTCCATGTGTTCCAATGTCTTTTCATGTTCTTGTTGCAATTGATTTCAAGTTTCATGCCATTGTGTTCTAGGATGCTTGACATGATTTCAATCTTCTTGAACTTGTAGAGACTTGTTTTGTGTCCTAACCTGTGGTCTATCTTTGAGAATGTCCCATGTGCACTTGAGAAGAATGTGAATTCTTCAGTTTTGTGGTGTAATGCTCTGTAGATATGTATGAAATCCATTTGATCTAGCACTTCATTTAGAGTCTCTGTTTCCTTGCTAATTTTTGTCTAGGGGATCTATCCAGTGATAACAGTGGGGTGCTGAAGTCCCCTGGTGTGATTGTATTGCTGTCAATTTCTCCTTTGAAGTCCTCCAGAGGATTTTTAATATATGTTGGTGCTCCTATATTGAGTGCATATATGTTTACCACGGTTCTATATTCCTGTTGGATAGATTATTTTAATGTTATATAGTGGCCTTCTTTATCTCTAGATATGGCCTTCATTTGAAATCTACTTTATCAGATATGAGTATTGCTGCCCCAGCTTTTTTTTCCTGTCCATTTGCTTAGAAGATTTTTTTTCATCCCTTCACTTTCAACCTAAGTGAGTCTTTTGTTGTGAGGTGGGTCTCTTCTAAACAACATATATGTGAGTCATGCTTTCTTATCCAGTCAGTTACTCTGTCTTTTTATTGAAGAATTCAATCCATTTACATTTAAGGTGATTATTGATATGTACTTATTTATTGCCATTTTTGTTTAGTGTGGTTCTATTTTCTTCCTATTTCTTCTGCTAATTATAGCAGTCTTTTTACCATTTCTTGTAGTGCTGGTTTAGTGCTAATGTATTCCCTTAGCCTTTTTTTGTCTGGGAAGCTCTTTATTTGACCTTCTATTTTGAATGATAGCCTCACTGGGTAGAGTAGTCTTGGATTCAGAGCCTTGTCTTTCATGACCTTGATTACCTCATGCCATTCCCTTCTGGCATGTAGTGTTACTTTTGAGAAGTCAGCTGAGAGCCTTATTGGGTTTCCTTTGTAGGTAACCTGTGGCTTATCTCATGCTGCCTTTAGGATTCTCTCTTTGTCTTTAATTTGTGGCATTTTAATTACTATGTGTCTTGGTGTGGGCCTGTTTGGGTTGTTTTTACTTGGGGCTCTCTGTGCTTCTTGAACTTGAATGCCTTTTTTCTTCACCAAATTAGAGAATTTTCTGTCACTATTTCTTCAAACATATTCTCTAACTTTTGCTCATTTTCTTCTTCTTCAGGGACTCCTATGATGTGAATATTATTCTGTTTCCAGTTGTCCCACAGTTCTCTTAAGCTGTCTTCCTGTTTTATAATTGTTTTTTTCCTTTTGTTTTTCTGATTGGTTGATTTTTCTCTACTCTGTTTTATAATTCACTGATCTGGTCCTCAGCTTCCTCTAGTCTGCTGTTTAGTCCTTCCAACATATTACTTATTTCTGCTATGTCATTCTTCATTTCTTCTTGGTGGTTTTTAATTTCCAGTTGGTTGATTTTCAATGTTTCTATGTCATTACTCATGGTGCTCATGTCTTCACACATGCTGTTGAGCTTCCTCAAGATCATGGCTCTGAATTCTAGCTCTGTTAACTTGCTTAACTGCTTTTCATTTATCTCATCTTCAGTAGAGGTCTCTTGTTCTTTGGAACCTCTCCTGGCTTGCTTTTGAAGGTTCTAATAGCTTTCAACAGATTTTATTTATTTGTAAGTGTATCTGTTTCATTTGATCATTTGTTTTGGGGTTTTGTCCATCTCTTCTAGCTTTTTTGTTGTGAGTGTTGGTCTAGCTACCCCACCATAGGTTAATGTGGAATTCCCTTTCAATATAATTGAACAGAAGCATGGAAAACAGCCTGCTGAGACCTAGAGGTAGAAGAATGGAGAGTAGGCCTGGCTTATCCTAAAACCCATTGGATATTTGTGGACAAAGGGGTAAGAACTTCTTTTTATTGGTTCACAGTTCTGAACACTCCCCAGATCTGTATCATCTCTTAAGGACTCAGTTCTCCAAAAAACTGGGAGTCATCTCAGAATATTAAATTCTACATGATATGAAGAAACTATTTAAAAACATTTCTAAAGGTCAGTAATTTCAGAATCAGTTCAGCTTCTTTTGGAGCCAAGCAATGTATTGGGCAAATTTAATTAGTTTTGTGCTGCAGTCCTGGGTCCCTGCCATTTTCTCCCAGTCCAAGGGTGTGGCTAAACACAACAGGTGTCACCCAATGAAGTATTTTATGAGATCTTGATAGGTTGAATTTAATCGAGAAACCAGATTTGCTCCTTTTGAGCTATAATATTTGCAGTGACGGTGGGTTTGAGACTGTTCTCTGATGCTTGTTGACATTTATGGATGTTTGGCGCCTGCGGGGGCAGGTTTACATAGGTGATGTGACCCCAAGTCATGTTATGTGTGTCTGATGCGTGGAACATGGGGAGGGGGTTTTGTGTGTTGCTTTCACCAGAACAACCTCCACAGGGGCAGAGTCCATGTGTAGGATGCATCCTTCTCTGTGTTGGCCAAGTTTCTTCATTGTGACTTTGTGCAATGACGGTGTCTTTGTCCAGTGGTGTCAGCACTAGCGTTCTTTCGGTGGGGTGAGCCATGCAGGGTCACTCCTCAAAGGCCCTTTTCTTTTACAGTCTAAGAGTATTTAGCCAAGAACAACTGAGTTTCCTCTAGTCACCTAAGGACACCACCACTGTCCTGCGACGGGGCGGCCTTCTTGAACACATTAATATTTTCACATATTGAACCAGTGCAACTCCATCTTATGAAATGCGGCCATGCACAGAGGAGGCAGCTGTAGTCCTGACCGACAGAGGGAATACATAACCGGCTCTTCCCTTTCCTTTCGGGCAAGCGTCCAACACGGTTCACCCCTACAGGACACTGACAGATGCTTTATGCAAGTTTCCCCCAATGTATTAGATCTTCACAGCAAACATTTACTTTAAAAAGTTATAAATTAATTTAATGTTTTAAGCATATGGCATCTACATCCTTCTTTTATGTCTTTTAAACCAGCTTCTCCATGTTTTCGATTTGAATTTTTAAGGGCTGCACAAGGTAATAATCGCACCGAATCATTTAGTACTCCCTACCCCAGCCTTGTCTCATGGTACCCTCATGGTGCCTGGGTTTAATAATAAATGAGCTTGTTAATCTAATCCTGAGTAATTCAGGAAAGAAAATGTCCTCCTCCTAATGTCTTTTTCTGATAATGATGGAGAGTTATGTTGATAAAACTGCTTCCACGGAAGATGAAGTGCTCCTGATAGCTGCTCTCCATCACTGAAGGGCCAAGGATGTGTGTGAGGTCCCTCGGAGGATGCAGCAGGCCCGCCACTGTCCAGGACACAGGGTCAGGCTGTGTTTCCATGGGTGCTCCTCTCTGACAGAGTCTCAGATGGACAGGGCAGGAGCTGGGGACCTGGCACACAGGGAAATGGAAAGAGGGTTTGTTCAACCCTTTTATTCAGCCAGTCAGTTGATAGTCAATGAACGGCTCCTAGATGCCATGTGTTTTCCTGGGCAGTGGGGATTAAACAAAGCAAGGCACCCAGAAATCCTTGCCATTCTAGTGTTTACATTTTGGTAGATAAAGTCAGAAATGATATAGTCAAATAGAATGTGGTATGTTCGGTGGAGGTGAGTGCTACGAGGGGAAAGGCAGGAGGAGGAGGCAAGCTGCTCCTTGGCAGAGGGGCCAGTTTTAAATAAGGGGTGAGAGGACTCAAAGAGGAAATAGCTTTTGAGCAAAGTCTTAGACAAAGTGAATCCAAGAAGAAAGCATTCCAGATGCACAGAGAAGAACAAGTCCAAAGGGAAGGTGTCAGTGGGAATATGGTCTCAGGTGAAGCAGGGGTCCTGCAGCCATTCTGTGACCTCTGAGAGGAGGCCAGGGCTATCTGGGTATAGAGCTGTCTGACTCTGAATACACTTCTCAGACTGCAGGGACGAATGGCTCAACTAGAGCACAGCTAGGAGACAACACAGTCATCTTGGCAACATATAGTGTGACTTGGACCAGATTAGCAACAACAGCGATGGTGAGAAGTGGTCAGACTGTGATATAGTTAGACAGAGTTTGCTTCTGGATTAGATGTGGGCATGAGAGGGAGACATGGGAAGAACTCCAACGTGAGCTGTCTGAGCAGCTGAAGGGTTGGAGCAGGGACTAAGATCATGAGATATTTGAAGAGGAGACATCCAGACCTAGTCCAACACTCCCAGGGGGTGCTTACTTTTGCAGAAATCCTGCCTCAAGTAACATCAAAAAGTGTCTTTTCCTTTCACTCCTAGATGATGTGAACTCAAGAGAAGGAGCTGCTATGATTTGGAAGCACAGACTTACTTTGGAGCAGAGCTGAGGGAAAGGCTCCAATCACTGGTGGGGTGGGTCCTGCTCTATAACAAAAGACACATTAGCGAGTAGAAAGCATACAGATTTATTACACAAATTTAATGTGACACAGGAATCTTCCTGAGGAAAGGAAGACCAAAGAGGCAGTTAGGGCTGAACACTTAGGGTTGGACAAAGAGCAGTGGACTATAAAACAGGAAAAGAAAAACAGGTTTCGGCCAGGGTACTTAATGGTGGAAAAGTAACTAAGAAGATAAGGGTTGTTTACCATGGATTGTCGGTGGCTTTCCTTCTGCTGGTACAGAGAAATTAATAGTTTTATCTCCTACTTTTAGGCAGAAGGAGAAAGGCTAGGGTGCCCTTCTTGTACCTGGTGTCCCTCAAGTGCCTTTAACTTAAAATATGCCAACTAGGTATTTTTAAAATTTTATTGGGATGACATTGGTTAATACAATTATATAGTTTTAAGGTATACAGTTCTACAATATATCATCCATATATTGTACTGTGTGTTCACCACCCCAAGTAAAGTCTTCTTCCAACATTATTTATTCCCCCTTTATCCTCTTCTACCTCCCCCACCTCCCTTTCCCTCTGGTAATCACCATATTGCTGTCTGTATCTATGAGTGGTTTGCTTTGTTGTTGTTGTTGCTTAATCCCTTCACCAGAAATAAACCTATGGTCAATTGATATTTGACAGAAAAGGCAAGTACATACAATGGGGTAAAGACAGTCTATTCAACAAATGTGTTATGAAAATTGGACATGCAAAAAAAGTGCATCTAGACCACCTTTTTACAATATACACAAGAATAAACTAAAAATCAATTAAAGACTTAAATGTTAGACTCAAAACCATGAAATTCCTAGAAGAAAACATAAGCAGTAAAACCTTGGATATTTCTTGTAGCAATATATTTTCTGATATGTCTCCTCAGGCAAGGGAAACAAAAGAAAATAAACAAATGGGACTACATCAAACTAAAAGTTTTGCACAGCAAAGGAAACCATCAACAAAATTGGAAGACATCCCTGAATGAAAGAACATATTTGCCAAAGATACACCTGATAAAGGGTTACTATCCTACATTTATAAGGAACTTAAAAAACTCAACATCAGCCCTGGCCAGTTTGGCTCAGCGGTTAGAGTGTCGGCCTGCGGTCCGGAGAGACCCGGGTTCGGTTCCCGCTAAGGGCATGTACCTTGGTTGCAGTTTGTCCCCGGCCCTGGTTGGTCGTGCGGGTGGCAGCCACTCGATGTGTCCCTTTCACATCGATGTTTCCCTCTCTCTCTCTTCCTCTCTCTCCCTCCCACTCTGTCTGCACAAAAAATGGAAAAATGTCCTCGGGTGAAGATAAAAAAAAAACAAAAAAAAACCTCAACATCAAAAACCAATCCAATTTAAATATGAGCAAAGGGCAATTCCAAAATGCTGGTGGAATGAATGGAAGCTACACAGACCATCTCCCAGGACCAAAGTAGAATTATGACAAAAATAAAGACAAATAATCAGGAAAAAGCAAGAGAAAGGCAGCTTGGAGGACCATATAACCAGGGACGCTGACTGGATCCTGGTAGGCTTGTGGAAGCTCAAGAGGGGAGCTGGGAGCTCACAGACAGCAGCAGCCTTAGCTGGGAACAGCGCCCTCGGGTTACATTCCCAAGCGGCCCCACAGCACAGAGCTGGGACAGAGACTAAAATAGCCACAGCCACTCACCTTGGGCTCTGGCACAGGGAGGGTCAACTGGACTGGAACTGTGGGGGGACACTTGGGATTTGGAGGGCACTCAGAGCTTTTGCTGAGTTGTGGCCATGCAGGACCGTGGTCATCTTACTCTTTCCTAGGGATTTGGGGAGAGGCAGCAGTCCCTCCCTCAGAGATTCAACCCCAGCTGGTGGCCATTGAAATGCAAATTGAGGCTTATTAACAACCAGCATCTCCTCCATCCTCTGGAAATCCCCATATGCTGAACACCTGAGGGACTTTCTCATTCAACTGAGAAGGCAAGGCTCTTCAAGTTATCCCTACTGATAGCCTCCAGGCAAAAAGCTAGAGGATAACTGTACCATTCCTGGGCTAAAACTCTAACCAGAAATGTAAGACTTGACAGTGGTGTTTAACGTGGGTTCTCCCTGGCTCATCCAAACCCAGGAGAGGGAGCCACAAACACCAGAACACCAACACGCACAGGGAAAATTTGGCAGGCTCCAAATCTCACTATGATAGGGGAAATGGTGAAACACAGAAACAAAAGCCAAATGAAAGAACAAGAGACCTCTATGGAAGATGATATAAATGAGGTGCAGTTAAACAAGGTAACAGAACTAGAACTCAGAGCCATGATCTTGAGGAAGCTCAACAGCATGTGTAAGGACATGAGCACCATGAGTAAAGACATAGAAATGTTGAAAATAAAACAGTTGGAAATTAAAAACCACCAAGAAGAAATGAAGAATGACATAGCAGAAATTAAGAACACATTGGAAGGACTAAACAGCAGACTGGAGGAAGCAGAGGATGGGATCAGTGAATTACAAGACAGGGTAGAAAAAATCAACCAATCAGAAAAACGAAAGGAAAAAACAATGAAAAAACAGGAAGACAACTTAAAAGAACTGTGGGACAATTGGAAACGTAATAATTTTCGCATCATACAAGTCCCCAAAGAAGAAGAAAATGAGCAGTGTTAGAGAATATATTTGAAGAAATTGTGACAGAAAACTTTCCTAATTTGATGAAGGAAGAAGGCATTCAAGTTCAAGAAGCACAGAGAGCCCCAAGTAAGAACAACCCAAACAGGCCCACACCAAGACACATAGTAATTAAATGCCAACAATTAAAGACAAAGAGAGAATCCTAAAGGCAGGAAGAGATAAGCAACAGGTTACCTACAAAGGAAACCCAATAAGGCTCTCAGCTGACTTCTCAACAGTAATACTACATGCCAGAAGGGAATGGCATGAGGTAATCAAGGTCAAGAAAAACAAGGATCTGAATCCAAGACTACTCTACCCAGTGAGGCTATCATTCAAAATAGAAGAACAAATAAAGAACGTCACAGACAAAAAAAGGCTAAGGGAATACATTAGCACCAAACCAGCACTGCAAGAAATGGTAAAATACTGCCGTAATTATCAGGAGAAATAGGAAGAGAAATAGAACCACACTAAACAAAAATGCCAATAAATAAGTACATATCAATAATCACCTTAAATGTAAGTGGATTGAATGCTTCAATAAAAAGACATGGAGTAGCTGATTGGATAAGAAAGCATGACTCACTTATATGTTGTTTAGAAGAGACCCACCTCACAACAAAAGACTCACTTAGGTTGAAAGTGAAGGGATGGAATAAGTCTTCAAAGCAAATGAACAGGAAAAAAAAAGCTGGGGTAGCAATACTCATATCTGATAAAGTAGATTTCAAAATGAAGGTCATAACTAGAGACAAGGAAGGCCACTACATAATGTTGAAAGGATCTATCCAACAGGAAGATATAACCTTGATAAATATATATGCACCCAATATAGGAACACAAACATATATTTAAAATCCTCTGGAAGACTTCAAAGGAGAAACTGAAAGCAATACAATCATAGCATGGCACTTCAACACCCCGCTGGCAGTACTAGATAGATCCTCTAGACAAAAAATTAGCAAGGAAACAGAGACTCTAAATGAAGTGCTAGATCAAATGGATTTCATACATATCTACAGAGACTTACAACCCAAAACGGCAGAATTCACATTCTTCTCAAGTGCACATGGAACATTCTCAAAGATAGACCACATGTTCGGACACAAAGCAAGTCTCTACAAGTTCAAGAAGATTGAAATCATATCAAGCATCTTCTCAGATCACAATGGCATGAAACTTAAAATCAATTGCAATAAGAACATGCTAAGACATTGGAACACGTGGAGGCTAAATAGCATGTTATTAAACAATAAATAGGTTACCGAGGAGATCAAAAAAGAGATTAAAAACTTCCTGGAAACCAATGAAAATGAACACACAATAACACAAAATCTATGGGATGCAGCAAAAGCAGTTCTGAGAGGGAAGTTCAAAGCACTACAGGCCTAACTCAGGAAACAAGATAAATCTCTAATAGACTATCTAAACTCACAATTTAAAGAACTGGAAAGCAAACAAAAATAAAACCCCAGAGCAAGTAGAAGGAAAGAATAGTAAAGATCAGAGGAGAAATAAATGACATAGAGTGCAAAAAAACAATTCAAAGGATCAATGAAACAAAGAGGTGGTTTTTCGAAAAGATAAGCAAGATTGATGGACCCTTAGCTAGACTCACCAAGAAACAAAGAGAGAGAACCCAAATACACAAAATCAGAAATGAAAGAAGAGAAGTAACAACTGACACCACAGAAACACAAAAGATCATTAACAACTACTATAAACAATTATATGGCAACAAATTCAACAATATAAGTGAAATGGACAAATTTCTAAAAACACGTAGTCTCCCAAAACTGGACCAAAAGAGTTAGAACATTTGAATAGACCAATAACAACTAAGGAAATTGAAGAGGTAGTCAAGACTCTTCCAGCAAACAAATGCCCAGGCCCGGATGGCTTCACAGGGGTGTTATACCGAACATGCAAAAAAGAACTAATATCCATTCTCCTCAAACTATTTCAAAAAATTCAAGAAGGAAGATTTCCAAACTGGATTTATGAGGCCAGCATAATTCTAGTTTTTAAACCAGAAAATGACATTACAAAGAAAGAAAACTGTAGCCCAATATCCCTGATTAACATAGACACCAAAATCCTAAACAAAATACTAGGAAATCAGATCCAGCAATACAACAAAAAAAATGATTCACCATGACCAATTGGGATTCATCCCAGGGATGTAAAACTGGTACAATATTTGCAAATCAATAAATGAGATACACCACTGAAACAAAATGAAGAATAAAAACCACATGATCATATTAATAGATGTCAAAAAAGCCTTTGACAAAATCCAGCATCCATTTTTTATAAAAATGTGGGACTAGAGGGACCATATCTTCACATAATAAAGGCCATATATGAAAGACCTACAGCCAACTTCATACTCAATGGGCAAAAACTAAAAGCATTTCTTTTAAGAACAGGAACAAGACAAGGATGCCCACTTTCTCCAGTCTTATTTAACATACTCCTGGAAGTCGTAGCCACAGCAATCAAACAGGAAGAAAAAATAAAAGAGATCCAAAGTGGAAAGGAGGAAATGAAACTGTCATTATTTGTAGATGACAAAATACTATACATAGAAAACCCCAAAAACTCCATAAAAAATCTACTAGACTTAATAAATGAACTTGGCAAAGTAGCAGGATACAAAAATAACATCAAGAAATCAACGGCATTCTTATACAGCAATGATGAACTCACAAGAAGAGAAACTAAGAAAACAATCCCATTTACTATCACAGAAAAAAAAATTAAGATACCTAGGAATAAACTTAACCAAAGAAATAAAGGACCTATTTGCAGAAAACTACAGGTCATAGAAAAAAGAAATAGAGGAAGATATAAAAAAGTGGAAGCACATACCTTGTTCATGGATTGCAAGAATTAACATAATTAAAATGTCCATATTACCCAAAGCAATCTATAGATTCAATGCAATCCCCATCAAAATACCAACGACATATTTCATAGAGCTAGAACAAATACTTCAAAAGTTCATATAGAAACAAAAAAGCCCCGGAATAGCCACAGCAATCTTCAAAAAGAAGAACAAAGTAGGAGGGATCACATTACCAGATTTCAGGTTATACTACAAAGCCACTGTAAACAAAACAGCCTGGTACTGGCACAAAAACAGGCATATAGACCAGTGGAACTGAACAGAGAACCCAACAACGAACCCAAGGCAATATGCTCAATTAATATTTGACAAAGGTGGCAAGAGCATACAGTGGAGTAAAGACAGTCTTTAATAAATGGTGTTGGGAAAACTGGACAGCTACATGCAGAAAAATGAAACTAGACCATCAACTTACACCATACACAAGAATAAACTCAAAATGGATAAAAGATTTAAATGTGACTCATGAATCCATGAAAATCCTAGAGGAAAATGCAGGCAACAAAATTTCAGACATCATACGCAGCAGAATTTTTACTGACACATCACCTAAGGCAATAGAAACAAAGGAGAAAATGAACACATGGGACTACATCAAACTCAAAAGCTTCTGCACAGCAAAAGATACAATCATCAAAACGGAAAGGCTACCCACTGTATGGGAGAGCATAATTGCCAATGATATATCAGATAAGGGGTTAATTTCCAAAATATATTGAGTGCTCATACAACTCAACAAAAGAAAGACAAGGAACCCAATTAAAAAATGGGCAGAGGGACTAAATAGACACCTCTCCAAACAAGACATACAAATAGTTAAGAGACATATGACGAAATGCTCAACATCACTAATCATCCGAGACATGCATATTAAAACAACAATGAGATATCACCTCACACCTGTCAGAATGGCCACCATCAACAAATAATCAAACAACAAGGGTTGGCGAGGGTGTGGAGAAAAGGGGTCTCTAGTACACTGCTGGTGGGAATGCAGACTGGTACAGCTACTATGGAAAATGATATGGTGTTACCTCAAAAAATTAAAAATTGAATTGCCATTTGATCTAGTCATTCTACTTCTAGGAATATACCCTAAGAAGCCTGAAACACCAATCAGAAAGAATATATGTACCCCTATTTTTATAACAGCGCTATTTACAATAGCTAAGATCCGGAAACAGCCCAAGTGTCCATCAGTAGACAAATAGATAAAAAAGCAGTGGGACATATACACAATGGAGTACTATGCAGCTGTAAGAAAGAAAGATCTCTTATCCTTTGAGATGAAATGGAGGGACCTGGAAAGTATTATCCTAAGCAAAACAAGCCAAATAGAGAAAGAAAAATATCATATGATCTCACTTATCTGTGGAATATAATGAACATAACAGTGTGAGGAATCAGGTAGTCCCAGAGATGTGAAAGTGGGGTACAGACTGACAATCCTCAGAAGAGGTGGTGGTGGGGGAGAGATAAACCACAGAACTTATATGCATGTGTGCATGAACAATGGACATAGACAACAAAGCTGGGGACAGGGTGGAAAGGGAGGAGGAGGGGGAATCAGCAGGGGAAAAAAGAGAAACATCTCTAACAAAAATAAATCAATTAATTAAATTTAAAAAATAAATAAATAAATAAATAAAAATAGGCAAAGGACCTGAATAGACATTTCTCCAAAGAGGACATGCAGATGGCCAATAGACACATGAAATAATGTTCAGTGTCACTAATCATCAGAGATATACAAATTAAAACCACAATAAGATATCACCTCACACTCAGAATGGCTAGCATCAATAAATCAGCAAACAAAAAGTGCTGGCGGGGTGTGGAGAAAAGGGAGACCTAGTGCACTATTGGTGGGAATGCAGACTGGTGCAGCCACTATGGAAAACATTATGAAGTTATCTCAAAAATTTAAAAACGGAACTGCCTTATGACCCAGTGATTCTATTTCTGGGGATATATCTAAAGAAATCTGAAACACTAATTTCAAAGAATATATGCACCCCCTTCTTCATTGCAGCATTATTTACAATAGCCAAGATTTGGAAGCAGCCCAATGTTAATCAGCAGATGAGTGGATAAAAAAGTGTGGCACATACCCGGCTGGTGTGGTTCAGTTTGTTGAGCATCATCTTATTCACCAAGAGGTCACTGATTTGATTACCGGTCAGGGCACTTGCCTGGGTTGCAGCCCCGATTCCCAGTGTAGGGTGTGCAGGAGGCAGTAGATCAATGTTTCTGTCCCTGTCTCTCTCTCTTTCTCAAATCAACAAACATAAAACATATTTTTAAAAAATCATTGAATAATTACATAATCAAATACTACTGGGCCAAAGAAAAAAGAACATCTTACCCTTTGCAACAGCATGTATGGACCAGGAGAGCAGTATGCTAAGTGAAATAAGCCAGTCAAAGAAAGACAAGTGCCATATGATTTCACTTATATGTGGAATGCAATGAACAAAATCAACCAACTCGGTTATATTTTGGTGTAATGTGTTCTGAATCCTCCACCCTCTGTGCTGTTGGCTCAGGATCACAGCCTGGAAAGAAGCAAGCCCTTGCTTACTTGCTAAGGAATTGGAAGTCACAGAGATCTGGTTTCATTTGAAGAGAAGGGCAGTGGGGGAAAGGTTGTTGTTTATCATGATGCCAGAATACAGCTCTTTCCTGTGAGGTGTGAGAGCCACTCTGCCTAAAAGCGCACTCAGAGAATCCGTGCTCTGGCACCAGCTGCCACGGGCAGGGCAGAGCTCCAAGTGCACTTACACCCAGAAGCTGGGGCTTGTTCTCCAGCAGCAAGAATGCCCTGCATGGAGCATCCTCCTGCGTGAGCAAAGGAAGTCATGCTCAGGCTCAGGAACAGACAGGGGATCCTTTGTGACCACGGGTTGATTTTGAGAGGAGGCCCTGTGGGAGGGAGCTGGTCCCCAAATCTAAATTTTCCTTCCCTTCCAGACTGTCTCACTGAGTGGAATTTTAGCATTATTGATGTATCCCTCTGAAGGTGTGAATGGATTGATGGATTGAGGGAACCTTCTAATGAGAATGAAAATTACTTTGGGAGGAGTAACTCGAACATTTCTCAACTATCCCTGTGATAGGTATTGATTTCCAATGTGAGTCTGAGATAGATTTCGAAGTGGGTAAAGCCTATGCACCTGTGGTAGGACAGGATCAGCCGTCGGGGGTTGAGAACATGGGCAGCTGACGGGGCGGGCATTAGGGTCCCCAGGACCTGCAGGAACGACTTTGCTTTGCTCACCCCTCCCACGCTGGATGTGGAGAAAGACCCTCTAGTCAACTCGCCACCCTGCCTTCTTTACGTGTCTCTAAGTCGACCCAAGAAAATGTCTTGAAAGTGGAATCTATTCCCTCCCAGATATGAAATGACACGGAGAAGAAGCCCTTCGTCTCAGAACTGTAGGAAGAGCAGAGGGAGGCGATCAGCCTTTGCACGTCTGCAGCTGTGCTTACAGTAGTTCAGCGCTGGGAGCAAAACATTTCCTACGACCGTGGAGCTCTCTGCATCTGGGCTCCACAATATGCCCCCAGCTACCTATTAACATCTGGGGTCCATTAGAGCTGTTGGTTTTATTCTAAAATCCTCCCGTAAAATTGAGTTTCTGATTATCTTGGAGTTTACCTCTCCCTAGCTCCTCACCATGATTCCTTGCCTTTCACTGATACCCTGTGAGAAATGGTGTTTTTCTCGAAATAGGTCAGAATAGGGTTTTACGTTGCATTAGGTTTCATTTTTTTTTTTTTTTAGTGAAATTTGGATTTTATCTTTGCCTACCGTTTACTGTCACCCAGTAACAAACGGCGCTGAGCACGTCCCGTGGTGGCAGGTCGACCAGCTGTCCTACCAGCAGCCCCCATCACTCTTTGCGCTGTGTGGACCTGAGACCGACGTGTGCCTCTGCATCTCGCAGGGTCGACTGGCTGACCCCGGGGATTTTGCTGTTGGAAACATGCTTCACAGATTAAGCTTTACTTGTTTTTTTTTTTGTTGTTTTTTTTAACCAAAGCTCAAAATTTCGAAAGACTAACTGATGGAAACGAAACTGATCTCAAGTATGTTATTTCAGCGAACCGTGTACCATCCTAGTGCAGCAAGAGCACTGGCCTGAAAACCTCCCTGCACAGCTGGCTGGCCACGGGACCGGAAACAATTCAAGTAGCCTTTCTGCACTTCAGTTTCCATCTGGAAAGTGTCAGTGTGGGAAGAAGTCGGCAGTTTTCACAGGACTTTGTGCTGCCGAGGCCTTTTCATTGTGTGGGGAGCCACTCTGTCACATGGATGAGCCGAGACCTGAGGCTCTGCAGGGCCTGGTTGACGATCTCGGGACTGGATGGTTTCTGAAGTCCACTCACTCCCCCAAACCCCTGTTTCCAGAACTCGCTCATTTCCCAGTAACAGAGTGGACAGTGTTGGCAGCTGCCCTTCAGAAACTCTTTCTCTTCAGAAGGTGGCATCGCGTTTTGTTTGCTGGGTGATTAGGGGGACCTTAGGTCTCATTCTATAGCCTCCATTCCCTGTTCTGTAAAATGGGAATTGGCAGAGTGGTCGAGACTGGATAAGCTACAATACACTGTGTTAACCCCTCAACACATGGACTGGGAGGGACCAGAAATGAGCAGACAGCCCACTGACTTTTCCAGTCTGATCTGTTAAGGGACATTATAGTTCATTAGATCTACTTTCTTTTTTAAGTTTTTTGTTTTTATTTTTTTCATTATTGATTTTTTTAGAGTGAGAGGGAGAGAGAGATAGAAACATCGATGAGAAAGAACATCAACTGGCTGCCTCCTGCATGCCCCCCACTGGGGGTTGGGCCCACAACCTGAGCATGTGTCCTGACCAGGAATCGAACCAGCGACCTTTTGGTGCATGAGTTGATGCTCAACCACAGAGCCATGCAGGCCAGACATAAGATTTACTTTTTAAAAATCTTTTCAGGCAGCCCTGGCCGGTTTGGTTTAGCGGTTAGAGCGTCGGCCTGCGGTCTGGAGAGACCTGGGTTTGGTTCCCGCTAAGGGCACGTACCTCGGTTGCGGTTTGTCCCCGGCCCTGGTTGGTCGTGTGGGTGGCAGCCACTCGATGTGTCCCTTCACATCGATGTTTCCCTCTCTCTCTTCCTCTCTCTCCCTCCCACTCTACCTGAACAAAAAATGGAAAAATGTCCTCGGGTGAGGATAAAAAAAAAAAATCTTTTCAGGCAAGTTGCTTTTGTCACCAACAGATATAAACCAGAGGGAGTGTTTCTCCTGATGATTTTGAATTTTCCAGTGCCTTTTTTTTTTTTTTTCAACAAATGTATTAAAAAAGTTTTATTTTAAAATGTAACTATTTAATTTTTTACTTGAAAACGATTTTCTACCGTAAGTCAAAAGACTAAAAAATATATATATATATTAGTCCACAGAAGCATATATTATATATGCTTGCTGGAATTTTTTTAAGAAAGCAAGAGAATTCTAAGCTAAGGACAGATTTCAATGTGAAGCATTCACTCAGCAGCTGCCTTTAGAAGGGGCGAGAATTAAATTGTGTCCAAATCAAGCATCAGATTTCCAGGGAAAGTGGATGAGAAATTACAAAGTGTGCAGAAGAGAGCAGAAAAGGCTGTTAAAAGGTTATAACCTTTTAAAATTGACAAGACTTTCTGGTCAGATAACAGACCCAGGAGATAGCAGTCTTAATTCGGGCATGGAGGCGGGAGGAAGAGTAGGAAGGTGCCCAGGAAAAATGGGTCAGTGCCAAGGGGCAACTGAGCTTATTCTGAGTTATTTGAAGTCTACTTTAGGTAAAAGATTAGAGGTTAGAAAAGAAAGTATGTCCCTAAAGCATTTGGGGGACATTCTGAGAGTTCCTGGGATGGGGAGTCCCTCAGCCCAGAAGCATGATCAAGGACTTATATTTTGGGGACCTATCAGCTTTTCCAATGTCAGAGGATAGCTGGGTCCTCAAGCTAAAGTCGCTATCCAAAGCTTACACAAAGGAGAAGAGAGGCAGGCTCCTCTGAGCTCACTTCTCAACCAGGCTTTGCTTGACCTTGGCCCCATCTTTGCTGGGCCCGCATAGCCCACTTTCAACAAGAATCGTGCTAAGTCAGTTTAGCAAGAATCCCCCCTACCTGACATCTGATCACCCTGACATCTGATCAAATTCCTCCTCCTCACCCTGATGCCTGATCACCATGCCTGCCTTTGGCAAGAATCCCCCATCCCTGACGTTGCCTCTTAGTAGTTAATGCTTCATCCATGAACCCTCACTTTTCTTATTGGCCATACTTCCCCACTGTCTTTGCCTGAAGTTGAACCCCAGTTGTTGTTATTTTGCTACAGCAGCCCATACTGATTGAGACAACACCCCATAACCCATAGTCAAACCTCAACAAATATGTTGTGTGCATGAGAATTCAATCTTTGGGCTTTTGTTGTTTCTTGTCTATTTGTTTTCACTGCAGCACAGCAGATTCGAGGCTTTATCATTCGATTTTAAAAACACAGACTGTGGTCCAGACTATTCGTTCATCAGAAACCATGAGCTCATCTGACTTTAGTTACATTCTACAAACATCTGTGGCTGTCTCAAGACATCGTTACATCATCTCCTAACCAAAAACTCAAAAATAATGTGACTTTTGGGAGTGCTTTTAGATTTTCTCTTTACCTAGTATGACATTCATCATTTAGTCAGTCTCCTTCTGCCAATTCAAGGCATATGCATTTCATGCTTTTTAAAACTGTCTAACATGCTACGATTAATAAAACATATCCAGATCTTTATTCCATTGGATCATTTATGATCTTTTTTAGGTTCAAATCACTGTTTCTTAAAGCTCTCCAGCTACCAGCAGTCTCTCTAAAAGCAGTTCAGCTGCCCAGGAATGCTCCACCACCCCAAATGACTCCCCCCAAATAGACCAGGGCTCCTTCACTGTCTCCTTTCACCCCCCAGAGCTTGGAGCCGTTGTGAACTGACAATGGGTGTAAAGGGGTTCAGATCGTTCCACCCCAAAATATACCACTTTAGCACATTGATTATTTTATGCTAAAGGCACTAGTGACGCAGGGAATCAGGAAAGGGCTCTGAGTTTCCTCTTTCTACCTGACAGCAGGCCAGCAAATTTCCCGTGGGATAGGTGTCCTCCCTGGGCCAGGAAAAGCAGAACATTCTTATCCTTGCCAAAATGGACCTGAACACACACACCTACTAAAATAACCCTCATCTTCCTTTAGTTCCCCCATATATCTCCTAGCCCTGCTCCACAATTTACTGCCCTAGCCTGAGCCACGGTGTCTTCCCACATCCCACACATTATCATTCTTTGTGTAAGAGGTAGATAAGCTTTTGGGCCTATGGTTTCTTTGAGGTTCATTTTTCTTCTGAAGACTCCCTTGTGCACATTAAAATATGAGATACACTCGTATGCTTTTCTCCCGCGAATCTGCTCACGTCTGTGTAGTTCCTACACCAGCCACAGAGCCTGAGAGGGTAGAAGGACCTTGTATTTTCTTGTTAATAACTAACATCATCTGAAACTCTCCCAGGTCCTAAAATGTTTTAATTCAGGGGGAAAATGGTTCATTATACCCTTTAAGAGGAATATCAATCTTGGCATTTAAAGAAACTGCAGCCAGTTAGCAAGAAAGACGTATTTCCTCCGGAGGTCTGACATTCATGGCACAACATGCCAGCCTCTTTGTAAGACGCCCCTGGGCCTGAGAGCCCTGTTCTCAAAGGAACGTGGGAAAAGAACCCGTCTCTCATCTTCTGTAAAAAGATGGCAGATAGGTGGGACAATGCAGTGGACACAAATATCTACCAAAGGAAAACTAACAAACACCAAAGTTTACAATATAAACTGGAAGCCTACTCCAAGGACAATAGAAACCCAGCAGATAGGAGAAGCAGAGGCTGCCATGTTGGAGACATGGAGGGAAGAGCACACATTTGACAGCGACCTGTGCACTCCTGGACCTGTGCTGAGTACGTTAGACTTTCCTGTATTCAGTTCCCCCAATGCCAACGCAATATGGCCGTCAAAGCTGTACAGGGGAGGAAAGTTGGGTTAACAGAAGTTAAATAATTTGCCAAGGACCACACTGATATGGAACGTCCAGGATTGCAAACCCTACATCTCATCATCTTGGGCTTTAAAATAAAGAGCATGGATTAAGCCATCTCTACAGTTTCCTCCAGCTAAAAAGGTGCATGATTATATGAGGTATGATCTTAATTCTAAAGCAGTTATTTACCAAAGCTTGTGTGGATCACTGTTCCTAACAGATGTTAATATTATTTGAAAAACAGAGTTACTTGGTCAAATAACTTAGAGAAACCATTTTCCCTCCCTTTAAAAGAGTCATGATGCGCCCGGCCTGTGTGGCTCAGTGGTTGAGCATTGATCCATGCACCAAGAAGTCACCAGTTCGATTCCCGGTCAGGGCACGAGCCCAGGCTGTGGGCCTGATCTCCAGTGGGGGGCATGCAGGAGGTGGCTAATCGATGTTCTCTCTCATCGATGTTTCTATCTCTCTCTCCCTCTCCCTTCCTCTCTTTCTAAAAATCAATAAAGACAAATAAATAAATAAATAAATAAATGATTCATGATGCAGATTAACATATGAAGAACTCTGAGAAAACTTGCTGTAAGGAAAATGATTTAAGTTTGTTTTACCTAGCATGTCCTAAATAATTAACAATGGAACTTGTTAAAGTGTATTTATTTTTAAGTAGCATTCATTCAGAAGAATGTTCCATGGAACATAGTTTCCAAAATTGGGATCAAACGTTTATTTTGTTTTATAATATAAAAAAAGTGATTGAACTGCATAAGGTTGAAAGATCCAAAGACACAAATATTCACTTAGTCCTATTTCCTCTATTTGATCCATAGTAATTTAATGCTGTAGGGGACATGGTCTCTTGGCTTAGGGGTTTCATGCTGAGAGAGTTCTTCTTTTGGACCAGGCTTGGCAGTCTTGGTGGCTGCTGACAAAGGCATGTGATAATGATCCCTTTAGGACTGTTCATTGCTCCAGGCTCAAATATTCTATCTTTGAACTTTCAAACTTGGCCAGCACATGATGATGTACATCCTATTGTTTTGAACTTTTTGCATTGTCTTTTAATATCTTTTATATGTTAATTTGGCAGTTCACATGAATTGCAAAGTTCTCCCATGACCCTAGTTCCTCTAGCAACACTTACTTGTGGACTGTCACCATTAATACACTGGGTAAATTGATGCAACCCATTTAAGTAAATGGTTCAGGAGTTCACAGCTGAGGAAACACACAGCTCAGCTCTCCCAGCCGCTGGAGGACCTGGTGACATTATTTCCCCTCCTGTAGTGCCTCAAAGGATATGGGCAGAGTCTGTTGTATTTTTACTGCTACTGATAATAAGGGTCTGAAACGGATGTGAGTGAATGAGTTCGTCAGCAGATGAAGGAGAATTCCACTAGAGTTTGCATCATTCCCCCTATTCTGAATGAAATCTTCATTTCATGATGAATGGGGAACCATAGAAGTGACCCAAACAGGGAACCCCAAAACATCACCCCTTATTGTTTGCTAGATGTCTAAAATAAGTTTTAGGATAAAAATATAGACTGATTTTCATGCACCATGCTTTGGAGGACAGCTAAAACACAGTCTGAGACATTCATTAATTCCCGCTTCATTCATTTTGGATTGGGCCTCCCAAACTTTTAATTTTATGTTTCTCAAAGTTGTACTATGTACTTGAACATAGGGTGACCATGTGTACAAGACCATAAACTTGTTGAGTATTTGCTTTACTCTGGTGGGCAGAACAGACATAAAGAAAAATATACAATATATAATAAATATATACAAATCTACCAGACATGTCTATCTATCTATCTTTCTATATACCTAATCTATAATCTATTACCTTCCTTCCTTCCTTCCTTTTCTTCTTTTTTCCCTGAAAAAAATGTTTTAAAGATCAGAGGGCCTTTTCCATTATCCCTTTTTTCAGATGTTAAGGCTTATACCATTTTGCTTATCTTCTCTTATTTTGCCATTTGGGAAATGACATATGATGGATGTGTAATGATCCCAAAGAAATAATCATTATGACCAGGAGTCTGATTAAATTTTTCCATTTTACTTAAACTTAATTATTTATATAGTAACAAAAAATAGGTTCAGAATTATTTGAATTCAATTTCAATGGTAAGATTATTCTACATAGCAAATACCACTGGCATTTTACTTCTTATATCACTGAATGTGTTATATATTATTATTAATATATGAAAAATAAAAGTAATATAACATACATCATAAAATAAAGTAAGTAATATTTATAAGTATATTTATAGCAATGTAAAAGAAGAATATTATTATATGTTACTCTTTATTATATATTGTTTATATTACTGGTATTTATTAATGAACTCAACTGTACTATTTCATAACAAATTTAAGATGAAACGTATACATGATACAGGATTAAGTGTTGTTTGGAAGTGGTGGGGATCTTTGGACAACAGAAATAAGGTCTGGAGAAGCAGCGTTGAAGGAAACACACACCACGTAACCTTGATGGTGGAAGTTCAGGCTTTGATATTGGAGAGCCACAAATTTGACTAGAAGTTTCTAGTGAAGGCAAGTAAGAAACATGATGGGTTAAACGGTTCAGAGATGACCTAAGGGAAAGGAAAACGACTCGCTTTGCAAAGGCACATCTATTTCTAGTTCCTTGGAACACTTCCCTGTGGATTTCCCGGTGAAGGATGGCCAGCAACGGGGAAAACCTCACTCCAGGAACCCCTCCGCAGAAACCAGCAGGGACTTCCACGACCCCACAAGCATGGCAGGGGCACAATACACGGAATCATTTACAAGAAAAGCCTGGGTAGGTCTCAGCAGGGTCGTAGTCACCTGCAGGCTAGAGGGTCCTGTCCGGTAGGCAGCCATCTCCAGGTCTGACACAGAGAATCGAGGTTCAGGATGAGCTGCATCCCCTCAGGCCCTTTCCCACATATTTCTTCCAGTGACTCTTAGAGCGAACCTTTCAACAATAACACACATCAGTTACAAGACAGAGTCCCTAAAAATGCTTTACTTTTGGCTTATTGTGAACGGGTGTGCTTTATTTAATGGGATTTACAATCTCTTATGAAAGCCAGGCGCCTGATGAGAATATAAAGCTTTGTACACAGCCGGACGCCTTGCACACACAGAGGGGAACGAGAAGGAGGGCCCAGGTTCTCCTGGAGGAGAAGTGTGGGATTCCTCCTGCTTAAAGATTAATGGGCCTGCAAGGATGCAAAGTTCTATTCTGGTAATACTTTTCTTAATTGGGTATAACAGAGAATCATCCTCGGTTTTATGAAAAAAACAGAAAGCAATAATAAAGACAGCAGAAGTGCATCATAGACACTGCATTTTAAGGACTCCTACCTTCTAGGATCAACTGGTTGCAAAATGCATGTCAGAATAACTGAGTGACTAAGTTCCTATGGCTCACTAAGTTCCTAAGTTCACTCAGCTTATTTGGTTAAATGTTGGGGGACACTGGCCAAACTTGATCAAGATATGTAGAATACTGGCTATGATTTCAGAGCCAATAGTCTATGAACTCCTCTCCTCGTTATGTCAAATTCCACTTTGTCTATAAAGATGGATGTCTTAAAGCAAGAGAGCAGGGGAAGCTTTCCTCACTCTAAAGTAATTTCTAATCACCAGAGTACATGCTAATATTAGAAAACATTCACAAAAGGGCGAGGGGTCAAGCACTCATCTTTAACCCTCTGGGAATTATTATCAGATCTGTCATGACCATACATGTGGACTCTGATTCTGGATTGCTGTGGATTAAAGCCATAGGTATATGCAGAATAGGTGACTGTTGGTATGATCTATCTTGTCTGTACCTAAATTCCTTAAAAGTGTGATGTGACCAGCCACCATGCTATACCTATTCTATTCTACACCATCCTTCACGTCCCACCTCCCTTGCACTTTGTGCTCTGATAACTGCAGATCCCTTTTGTCCCTAGAACTCAACACACTGCTTCATGCTTGCGTGTCCTCGTGCCAGCCGTGCCCTCTTGTCTGGGTGCCCTCCCTCTTCTCGTCCACCTAGCAAGCCCACCCCCCATGCTTCAAGTCACGTGCAGACACCTCCAGTTCTGAAAATGTCTTTCTTCTCTTAGTTCCACCCCCTGAAGAAGTGTTCTGTGTTCCAAGCAAAAATTTGAAAAGATCTCTTTAATATTCTTAACTGAATAATCAATAGATTTCTTGCAGCAAGGAGTTCTCCCATTCAGAATGAGAACATTTCTGATTAGAATTATACCAGACTGTATTGTTTCAGTTACAGTCACACCTAAATCAAAGTGTATTTTCTCGGTACAATGAAACAAATCCTAATTTCAGACCAAAACCTCATCACTGTATATCAAGATAATGAGTTCTCTAAGTCTAAATGTAAGCACTTTATGTACAAGCAACAATGCAAATTCAGGACAAGCAAGCTCATCCTGTCTTTTGCTAATATGCTATATACTTCTTCGTGCCATAAGTTTTTACATGGTCAGACAGCCTAACAATATCTAACAATTTATAGTACAATTTGACCTCTTCATATTTCAACTGTAGTCATCCTGAGATTCATTTCCTTGAGTGTCCTCCAGCTGGAATTCAGAATTTTAAATGAAAGTTTAGCAAGACAACTCAAGAGATACTAAGGAAGAAGTCTTTTTTTTTTGTTTGTTTAATGAAAACAGGGTTGCCCTGGCCGGTTTGGCTCAGCGGTTAGAGCGTTGGCCTGCGGTCCTGAGAGACCCGGGTTCGGTTCCCGCTAAGGGCGCGTACCTCGGTTGCAGTTTGTCCCCAGCCCTGGTCGGTTGTGCGGGTGGCAGCCACTCGATGTGTTCCTTTCACATCGATGTTTCTCTCTCTCTCTCTGTTCCTCTCTCTCTCTCCCACTCTACCTGAACAAAAAATGGAAAAGTGTCCTCGGGTGAGGATAAAAAAAAAAAAAAGAAAAAAGAAAACAGGGTTACCATGCAAATTCACAGATTAGAGTTACATGTATATTATCGGTTAATAATGGTTTGGCACTTGGTCTATTGCTTATGGTCTATCACTCATTGGCTTTATTAATGGGCGACATGGTGCCTAATATGATGTACATTGAGCACTTTCCTTGAAGGGTTAAAACACTGGCATTCGGTGAATGAAAGCAGCTTCATGTTGCACCAAGCATGTCTCCACTGTGATTCACTACAGGTAAAGCATTTTCATAACAGTGAAGTTAAAACAATGTTCCATTCTCTACTAAAAGTTCTATCACATAGGTACCTTCACAGTACTTATGTGAGCTTGTCCTAAACATTTATTAAAACAAATAATCATTTGAGCCCTGATATATGCAAGTGGTCAACAAATATTTAGAAAATATGCCTTTGAGAATTTTTTCAGAGTAAAAATGGATTCCATCAATGATGATGTCTCCTTTGGAAATGGCCCTAAGTTAACTTACTCTGTTCTGGTGAAAGGAGAGGCCTGGGGAAAAAATGTGTTACAATTAGTATGCACTTAGTTCACCAAAAGAGATGATAGGTTGAAATATAAAATAGGTCCCACTAGGCTTATGTCAGTTCTGGATGACAGATCTCTTGTAGCAGTGCAGTTAGACAAACACAGAATATTTCCTAGGAAGGAACATCCTCAGAAGCACCAGGTAGTACTTTTGTTTTTAGTTAACTCTTTTCAGAATATTAGAGAACAACCATATTACTGTTCAGGCTTATCTGACTTAAGGCGAATTAGAAAAAGTTGGGAAAGTCCCAGAGGAGAACTATGATCATGATTAAAATTTTAAAATAGAAAAATTTAATACCCTGTTAAAGCTATGAGTGAAATCAGAAATACCCTTATCCCACTTTTTTTTTTCCTATTTCACAGTTGAAGGATTTATGCCCAAAAAAAGTCACATTGCTTATTAATTGCCACCCAGTTAGCTAAATTCAGAAATAGAACGAACACACTTTCTTGCATGAGCCCAGCAAGGATCCACCTGTAAATATTAATAGGTATGGAAACAATCAGACTGAAGAGAAGAAATAGAAAAACAATACCTTTTTGCCAAATGCCCTTTAAGTGCAAGGAATGTATTAGTGAGTCTAAAGGAAAAGTCAGTAATTGTGACTAATATAAGTCATTATGCACAGCTGGTTGGACAAATTTCCAGAAGGAAAAGCTTTAGGAAATCACCATATGGCTTTGGTTTGTGCTCATTTACTTAAGCCAGGTTGACTACATTTGTCCTATGCAAACACTGGGGATAAACGGAGATGGACCACTTTAAGATTAGTGTAAGCTCTGGGCACATTTCATAGGCTAGCGGCCATTGCTCATAGCGTTGGCCATAATAAGATGCATCTGCAGACTACATGAGAGGAAAACTTGGTGCAAATGTTAGCTCTTGAAATGTTTTGGCTACTGTTAACTCATTCAATTAGCAGTTGGCTCTGATTTCCAAGAAATGCAAGCATTTCATTCTGTTCTTTTTTTTTTTTTAATTCACTTGCTTTTATTGCACAATATACGTACACCAGCAGTCCTGACTCCACCGTTCTGCTGCTGTGTTTGGATGCTGTGGCAGAGAGGCTCGAGGAGGTGCCAGCACAGTCAGCAGATCCTGAGGGACTCAGGATGACTTCCAAACAGATCTATGGAAAGTGTCAGCTTCTAACTGGACCCTCACGCTCTGAGCAGACAGAGGCACCCAGGCCGGTCTGGATCCCTGCGCTCCTCAAGTGTGCCCGCAGCGCATCTGTACCGGCTGGAGCCTGTTATTAGCACAGCCCCGTGTCTGCAAAGCTGAATGTAGAAGTGGCCCTAGTGCTTTTGATACAAATAGGCCTTTGTGTAAATGGCTGGGGCTGCTCGGGCTGCTGTAACAAAGGACCACAGACTGCATGGGGCCAACAGCAGACGTGTATTTCTCACAGTTCTGGAGGCTGGAAGTCTAAGGTCAGGGTCTTGGCAGAGGAGGGCTTCCCTGTTCATGGTGTCTTCGACTATGTCCTCACGCAATGAGAGGGCCAAAGGCGCTCTCGGGGTCTCTCATAAGGGCACTAATCCCATTCATGTGGGCTCCACCCTCATGACCTAAGCATCTCCCAGAGAGCCCCACCTTCTAATGCCATCACACTGGGGGTTAGATGTCAACATGAATTTTGGAGACTCAAACAGTCAGTCTATAGCAATGCCACTAAGAATATTCCTTAGAATTTGGTTGAATTTTCCATTAAAATGCCCTTTGGGGACAGTTTTGCTCCTGGCCCCTCAACTATCCTGCAGTTTCTATCTTCACTCTCAGCGCAGGACAGAACATTGTCACCAATGTGATGGAAATGTCAGGCTGTCCTGCCATTTGCTCCACTACCGGTCAGCATGGGGTACAAGACAGGTAGCGGAGAACATCACTCATTTGCTGGCCGTTCCCTGTGGTCAGCAGGACCAGCTCTGCATTCAGGGAAGCCTGTGGTCAGGCAGATATTTACAGCCTGTGAGGGGTGCTCAGACCTACGTTTGACCAAGCATATCTCTAACGAAAGTGCCATTTAAGATAAGAAGCTGTTACCATTCCAAGTGAGATATTAACATATGAACTTTTAGTGAGGATTGTCAAATTAGTTAGCCGTGACACTGGAATACACAATGCAGCCCGCGGGTGGCTGGGCACAGACAGAAATGGTAAGTAGGACGGGGTTCGGGATGGGAGATGCTGCTGCCATAGAACCGGGGGTGTGAGTGAAGGAAGATGGGGTAATTTCTCACAACGTCTCTTCTTGAAAACCTCTGTGTTTAAATCACGTACTCTCTCACCTTTGAACCAAGCATCTTTCCAATAAGCTTGGCACTAGCCCCCTCACTTCTTACAGACATGGTTGGCGAAGTCCTCTCTGAAGTGCCTTTTGAGCAAACCCTGAGTAAAAAGAGGAAAGCCAGACACGTGAAAATGGAGGGAAATACCAGCCAATTCCAAGAAAAAAAAAAAAATCCCAAGATCCAGAGGAGGGAGTCAGCTTGATGTCCTCCCTCAATATTAAAGCAAAGAGAAGGAGGGATCAGAGAGGAGGTGGGAGCCAGCTCCCGCAGGGAGCCTGAGCCAGAGAAAGAAATTGGGATTTTATTCTTAGCATATGTTAACCAGGAGGGAACTTCACATCGGAGTAGAATCATCTGGTTCAGAACTCTGATGGCTGTGTGAAGAATGTGGCCATAAGGAAGCGAGGGGGTCAGATACGACAGACTGATACAGATATTGTATGTACGTTATATGTACTATGTAAAAATATATGTTGGAGGAATGTATTCAAAATACATTTTGAATGAGGGGCGACCAAGTTTTCCTGACATGAGATGATGATGTGGGGAATAAGAAAGAGGAAAACTGTGGATTAACAGTAGGTTTGAACCCAAGGAACTGGGTGATGATTATTTTCACTCTTTGGATAAGACCGGGGATGAGCACATCCACAGAAGGCATAGGGGAGGGGCCAAGAGAATCAAGAGTTCTGTTTAGGATCTTTAACATCCACATGGGTCATGGAACAACCAAAGGAGCTTTTGAGTTGGCAGAAATAAGAAATAATGCTTGTTTGGAGAACACGGATTTGTTCCAGTTCCGATAGTATAATAAGGAATAATAGGGCATAAGAGGAATTCTCAGATTTCAGGTTTTCTTATGTACAATTTTGTTCCCAAAGAACACCATGTGAACACAGAAAACCATACCCAGCGGAACCCAAAGCAGAAGGCGCACAGCTCAGACTATAGTGCCAGCAGCACGAGCCGAACCCGGCCTGGTGTTACCAGTCCCCTCTGAGATGGAACAAGCTCCCTGCCACCATCGCACCATAACTCAGGGGCTGCAACCCTCAAGACACCCACTTCCAAAAGCAAATGGCCGGTCGTTTTCAAAATAAAGCTCCAGATGTATTGCAGTAGTTATATATTCTCAACCAGTTATCCTGTGTAAAACTACTAATGTTTTATTAGTTTGCTAACTTTTTTGTATGTCCCTGAGTATTAGGTTTCACCCCATTCTCCCATAAGCCTTGTGGTTTGCCTGCCTGAGTTCCCACTATGTGGTGATGTTTAGGACACATTCGTTGTATGACACCAGGACCGACTGTGTGAGTGACTGGAGTTAAAATGAAAGGCAGAGCTGGAGGCAGGGATGAGGGAGTGTTAGATGCTGAGATTGGAGGCAGGGATGAGGGAGTGTTAGATGCTGAGATTGGAGGCAGGGATGAGGGAGTGTTAGATGCTGAGGTTGGAGGCAGGGATGAGGGAGTGTTAGATGCTGAGGTTGGAGGCAGGGATGAGGGAGTGTTAGATGCTGAGGTTGGAGGCAGGGATGAGGGAGTGTTAGATGCCAGGGTTGGAGGCAGGGATGTGGGAGTGTAAGATGCTGGGGTTGGAGGCAGAGATGAGGGAGTGTTAGATGCTGGGGTTGGAGGCAGGGATGAGGGAGTGTTAGATGCCGAGGTTGGAGGCAGGAATGAGGGAGTGTTAGATGCTGGGGTTGGAGGCAGAGATGTGGGAGTGTAAGATGCTGGGGTTGGAGGCAGAGATGAGGGAGTGTTAGATGCTGGGGTTGGAGGCAGGGATGAGGGAGTGTTAGATGCCGAGGTTGGAGGCAGGGATGAGGGAGTGTTAGATGCTGGGGTTGGAGGCAGGGATGAGGGAGTGTTAGATGCTGGGGTTGGAGGCAGAGATGTGGGAGTGTTAGATGCTGGGGTTGGAGGCAGGGGTGTGGGAATGTTTGATGCTGGGGTTCAAGGCAGGGATATGGTCTTATAACTTCCTCACCTACAGTTCAAGGTTATTTTCTCTATGCCAGTTCCTCCCTGGGGGCAACTCAAAGGCACAAACTCATCTTTATACCCCAACTTCCAGCAAAGGACTTGGTTTCTCAGAGCTGCCCGATAATTTGTGAACCCAGTTGATCCCAGGACAACTTTCTAAATCCCACCCTTCTAAATCTGCATCTCTATGAGCAAAATGGTGTTTGCTGCAAGTTGACTGAGAAGCCTCAACTAAGTTACATGCAGACATTACACTTATTTTATTCTAAAAACATGGGTACAAATGTTGACTCTCTCTCTCTCTCTCTTCTCTGTCTCTCTCTCCTCTCAATGTGTAATTTGGTTTCATTTTGGAGCACCTGTGAATGCTATCCTGTGAGGTTCTCCAGCACCTTTCCCAGCCTCCCACTCCACCCAGCAGGTGCGGTTCGCCCACACCCCTCAGATGGCTTATGGCTAAGCTATTACCATGGCATCCACACGACCTATAGGAAACTTGCTATGGAGGAGTGTTTGTGTCCTTTGAAAATTCCCCTGTTAAATCCTAACCCCCAAGGTGATGGATTAGGAGTTGGGGCATTTGTGAGGTAATGATGTCTAGAGAGTGGAGCCTTCATAGTGGGATCAGTGTCCTTAAAAAAGAGCCCCCAGAGAGCCCCCTCCCCCCTCCCACAGGGAAGACACAGTGAGAAGACGCCTATCTAAGGACCAAGAAGAGGGACCTTAGCAGATACTGAATCTGCCGGCACCCTGATCTTGGGCTTCAGCCCCCAGAGCTGTAAGAAATGAATGCCTGCATTTATAAGCTGCCAGTCTGTGGTATTCTGTGCTGGCAGCCTGAACAGACTAAGACAAAACTTACTTATCTCTTCTACTCCAGTAGCCAGAATTCTGGCCCCACGGGCACAGTGCCCATTTTGTCCCCAAGGCCCGGGAGCAGTAGGTTCTATGGCAGTTTGGGGGCTGGGCCAGTGTCGAGTGGAAGGGTCTGGGCAGGAGACGTGAGGCAGAAGAGACGGTGACTGCTTCAAAATCACATCCCTGTCTGGTCTTCTGGATATAAAAGGAGGGAGGGAGAAGGATTCACCCAGTAGGTTTTATTAGAATTCCCCCTTTTAGAAACATATGCAATAAAATAGCTGGCACACTAGTGAGAAATTTCATATCCTCAAAGATTCAGCTTTAGGGCTTTTGTTCTGGCTGTGGGCCAGAACCAGCAACAGTGACCTTACACCTTCCCACCACAAGCGGGGAGCGTGGGGAGTGTGCGGGGTGGGTGTGGACAAACCTGTCCTAGGAGCCCTTACAGACCCCCACCTCCCTCCTTCCTAATAAACCATCTTGTTTCACTTACAGTCTCCTCTTTGTGGCTTCATAAAACATGCCACTTTCTCTGAGTTATGAAACGGGCAAATGCCAACAAAGAAATGCCACTGTTTTCTGCCTCATAATCCATTTTTAAGAGTGTCTAACACTGCTACCTCAGTGCCCTTAACTCACTGGGCGACAGCGTTTTATGCCTGGCAGTCAGGGAGACCCACCTGCCTCCGAAAGCTTTAACAAATGGGCCTATTTGGCTGCCTTCCTGCTTTGGTACGTAAATTTCCATCCATTCACTTGAGGAAGGTTATTGTATTTCACATGCTGTTAAAAACCCAGAGTGTCAAAGTCATGCTTTATAGCATCACCCCAGGCAAATGTATCACTGTCAGAAGCTTACTCCAATAAAACCTCTTTATGGGTGATAGATTTTATTTGTGAGTTTATAGCAAATATCTGAAACATCAGGTATTCATGTTGTAATCACCTTTTATGGGCCTTGGTGTTCTCCCCTGCTGGGAAAGAACATGCACACCTATGCCCGGGATTTAGGAGGGCTGAGACTTGGATGCGGTGCCCTGGGTAGCTTCGGGCACGTTGCTCAGTTTCCCTGCATTGCATCTTTCCCAGCCTCCCTTGCACAAACGTGGTGAGCGTTAATTCGAATGTGCTTTGAAAATGCGAAAGTGCTGTGTGGCCGTCATTTCAGCAGTGTTAGGAGTTCGGGTCCTTTTTTATTGGTTTTCACTGATTACCTTATTATTTATTTATTTTTTTTATGAAGACATTAAAATTAACCCTTAAACGAGAATGTCTCTATTACATTTTCCAGTTTGGAAGAAGAGCCTTCCAGGTTGGCAGTGAAAACGGCTGTGACCGCGGCCAGCATCTGCCTCAGCGGGATCCGCCGCGCTCTCTCATACAGGCTGGGAAACCGCCTGCACGGGCAAGCTTGCCACTTACTCCAGGAGGCGTCTGTCCTAAGAAGTGCTGGCTGGGGCGAAGGATTGGCGGCCCTCGGGCTGGAGCGCAGCGCGGTTCTGTGGAGGAACAGGCCCATTTCCAAGGGATGCAGCGAAGGACCTTCCGGCCCACCGAGGAGGGCCCACCACGCTGTCACTGTCATTCAGGGCTGGGGGCAGGTCGGGTGTCAGAAGGCAAACAGTTCAGTGAGCCGTGGCTTTCCTTCCCTTTCCCTCTGGAAGTGCAGGTCAAGGCGAATGGGTGCCTCCCAAGGGGACATTAATAAGACAGAGACAGTGGGTTTCCTCTGTGTACACACAGCATGAGGATGAGCCAGGTCAACGGGCAAGACAGAAATATGTCTAGGAAAGGGTTCTGGAATCTACTTGTACCCAGGCACCTGCTATATAACTTTGGGTACATCTTATAATTTTCACACCACCTGGGTCCTCACTAATTGAATAAAAAAATATTATCTCTTCTGGCTTTGATATGAGAAAAGAATGCACTAGCATTTCAAATGAACTGCTATTAAATAGAGGCAGGTAGAAAGTTAATTTTGTAAAAGTTGAATGATCTAACATAATAGGGGGTATTTAAAGGCATAGACATTGCCTGAAGGTGGGTTCATCATTAAATTAAATTTAGATGTGGCTCAAAATATGATATCTCAGGAAAATAATGTCACACTCCCATGGCCTCTAACAGCTTCTTCTCTCAGCACATCTACTTCAGCAGCTAACAAAATTTCTGATTTAATTCCAAAAAGAGCTTGCTGCCACCTAGCCAATTATCCACTCCATTCTGACCCATTCATTTCTGAATTTGATAATTAAAGTATATTTTTAAGTAACCCAAACATGACAACCAAGACGAGTAATGATGACAAATAACTGCTCTTCCATCACACACATTCAAGGGTAAACCTCATTTAGTTGAATTTGTTCCAACAGTAAAATTCAAATGGATTTTCAATGTTTAATCTGGAACCTGCAGCCACTGTAAAACCTGTCATCGTTGCTGAAGTTAAAAGTGTTCCATATTCAGACATGAGGTAATAAAGGTAATTGGTGATGGGCTCAGGATAGGGATAACATATCTACAGAAAATGAAGATTTACCTCAGCTATATAATTCCCCTAACATTTTGACCATGCGTTAGGAATTGAATAACACGTTTAAAGGCTTAAAATATGTTCATTATATTTTGTCTCTACCTTTTTCCTTGCTGATGCTATAGCAATCCTGGGCATGCACTCTGACTGGGAATCGAACTGGTGACCTCCTGGTACATGGGTCAATGCTCAACCACTGAGCCACACCGGCTGGGCACAATCTTGCTTATTTTGTAAGTTTTTACTCTATGTATGAATTTCACTCAGTGAAATGGACATGTTGACACTGTCAACCAATTACTTCCTTAAGACCTATTATTTGTGTTCAGCATGTAAAATAAAGAGATTTAAGCCACAATTCTAGCTTACAAGGAGCTCTATAATATATGTTAGGGAATGAAAGTCAGCCCATGATAAATAATAAGTAGAACTGAGGTATACAAATAAAGCAAAGTACTGACTGTGCTATCCAGACCACTGTCAAATGGAAATGTATTTAGTAAAATCCAAAGCGTGATAAGTAAGGATGGAATGAGCTAAAGCAAACCCACCGGAGATGGACAGATAGCCGCAGGAGCGATGCTCCAAAGTCCTCAGGATCCTGAGTAAAAGGCAAGGACCCACTCAGGTCCTTGACTGTTCCCCATCGAAACTAGGGTACTTTCAGCTCAAATTAACCACCCTTAGGTAGAAGAGTTCACTCCTGGGTAGATCTCTTAGTAGTTTCTTACTACAAAATTAAAATGTAACTTCTTACCTTTATACAACAGCCTCCAATTGGACTCCAAGCTACTTTTCCAGCCACTTGATCAGCTTACATCCTTTGTCCCATTCATAGTGTATTTCAGAGGCATAGGTATAATGGTTGACTTTTCCAAAATGTGCCCTGTGTCTTCAGCCTTTGAGCCTTTGCATAAAGTCTTTTGCTTTGGAACTGTGTTTCCTCACCGAATACAACTGCCCCAGTCCTAATCTTCCTTCTAGATACTTATGGTTTTCACCTCCCTCCATCCTAAGACTTTTTCCCTAAGCAGTACACAGAAGAAATGCCTTCTTTTCCCATCCTTTTACCAAAATTGCTGGCTGTCATCACACACTTACCACAGTGAATTTGATTTATAATTATTTAAATCTATTAGAATCAAATGATGATCTTCCAGAAAAGTTTGAGTCATTTTGATAATGCTCCTCAAATTAACCATCCTTAGGTAGAAGAATTCCACTCCTGGGTAGAACATACCTCTTGGAATGTTTCGTGTAGACTTATCCCTCAAAGCATCTCCCAAATTATCCTGAGCAGCATTAGCTTGAGATGGCTTGTTCTACAGTGAAACCTTGAGACTCGGCTCACTTCAGAGGCGTCTTCACATAATGCTATAAAGGAAAATATTAACTTCCTATGAACACGACATAAAGACTTTTAAAAGTCATCACAAAATAAATGTACTTGAAGATACTCACACTTAAAATGCCAATGTAGACATACCCCTCACAGACTTATGCGCATCTGCTTCTCCCCCAAGTCCTCTTCCAGGCAACTTTTTTTATTTCATCAAAATACCCATGGGAGGCAGGTGCCCTTACAGAAAAAGAAACTCTTCTTTTACCTGCTTGAGGAATTCAGTATCTATTTATACTCAATTCCTTGGACCATCCAGTATTAGAAGCAAGGTTTATTTGATCAAGTAATTCACAGTGACGCTGCAAGGTTTCAATATAGAGAAAACAGAATAATCAACAAGGATGCAATCCCTTAACAGAAATCGGTGTCTATGTATACCGGCTTATTAATGAATGCCCAATTTCAGAGGCAAAGTAAGACACGTAAAAGAACAATCCTGTTTGAAAGAACACTTTCTAAGCCATTAAGGTCAATGAAATAAGGAAATGAAGAAACCATCTTTTCTGAGCTGTAGTTGAACCAAACATTGTTTTCAAAAAGACCTGTTCTTAAATAACTGAACTAACATAGCAGGTGAGGTCTGGAATTTAGGACTATTACTGATTAAACTTAGTCTTCTCTAGTACATCCTGGGGGTGTTAAATGTGGAAAATCTAGTTATAAACTAGTCATTGAACTCATGGTTCGCTAAACAAATTAGCATCTGCTTGGTGACATTTCACTGTCTAAATAGAGCTGATAGTTGACAATCTTGCAGCTCAGAAGTCCCCTTGCTTTGCTTCTGAAATCTATGCGAGTATCTCACAGTCTGTCTTCACCTTTTGCTTGGTGTATACAGCATTATGGTGGCTCTTGAGGGCATGGCCAGATCACATCTGTTAACCAGGGTTTGGTTAAATGGAACCATAACCTCCCCAAAAGCAAATACTGGAAACATGCCATTGTAACCAGATATTTTGAGTTTTCTCTGATTTAGCCGAGACGAGTTTGAGTTTTCATCTCCAGTCACATGCTGTTTCTCTAAAACGAGGGTATACACATGGCTCGGGGGCCAGGGGTGCGGTGGAGCCCGGGACAGCATGTGGCCACCACGGAAAGATCTTCAAAGTTTATTTGTGCAGCTTTCTAGAGTTAGAGTCCTATGGTGCCATCATGAAATACAAAATTCTATTCTCTCCATTAAAAAAAAATCCTAAGAGAACTAAAATGCAAGGTCTATTTTTAAAGAAAGTGTTTATAGCAAAGCGAGATGGGCAGGTGAGCACCAGGGTGTGTTGGAACTGGGAAAGATCCCGGGGTGGGGGGAATTCCCCAGAGATAGGTCATAAACAAATGCTCTTGTGTGTGCTGAGATATTCAGATGCTGAGAGTTTAAAAAGTTTCAGATATTTTTTCATTTTGTTTAAAGCCCTATCAGAAATTAGGCAAGAAGAACGAATGAGAAATTCAATCCTGTTTTTCTCAGGAGTCCCACATTCCATCCATTTGGGCTCGAAGCCACGCTCTCTCCTCAAAGTACCCTTAATGGGTTGTAGTTGTACACACATGCACACATGTTAAACCAAACACAACGACAGAGCGTCCATCTTCCCTCACTGAGGAGAAAGGAGAGTTGGGTCCAGAGAGGTTTGATTGTAGAATTATGACTTCTTTCCAGCAGTATTGGATTGAGAAATGAGGAACTATTAGGAAAGATAAATAAATGAGTCTTCTTAGGGATTACTCTGTGTGGTATTTGGCCTCGCCAGCATTTTGGCCTCTTTATAAACAGTGTAACTGCGGTGTAACTTTTGCCAGAGAATGCAGTCCAAATGTAATAAAACACACCTTTTTTTTGCTAAGCTGGAGGCAAACACTTTATTATTTTTTTAAGAGGTCAGTGTGAGTATCATCTATTGGTTGTGGATTAAGGTAAGAACTTTAGAGTTCTAGCCTGTTCATGAATTGATTAGTCTGCAAAACACACCAAAGCAAAATGTCTATGTCTAGCCAACTCCCTAAATGATTGAAACTGTCTGTGCATGCAAAGACATGATTCCTGGGCCTACATAGGTGCATGAACATAGGTGTTTGCAAACAGACCTTCAAGGTTAGGCCCTTAAGAGGCAAAGTGCCAGCAGAGAAAGACCTGGGATTCGGAGTTAGAGAACACTCGCTGAGTTCCAGGGTCACCTATAAGGGGAGAGAGCAAACCCAGGATCATTGTGAATGGCACCAGCGGTTTCATCACTCACGGGCAGTGTAATCACGCCGTTCTCTTCCCTGGAGCCAAGCATAACCGTTTCTACAGCCTTGCTTCCTAAAAATCATAAAAAAGACTTTCTAGGCTGAGCAACTAAAGTGGATAACTTCAGCCAATAGATATTTACTGGGGTATATACTATATATACTCAGATAACATGAGGGAAATGGTTTCATCTGCTAGACACCAAGCTCCAAACTCAGGTTCAGCCCTGTGGTCATGATCAATGGTGTCAAGAGTTTTTAGTGAAATTTGATTTAGAAACTTTTACAGTATAATCACAAATTTACAACCATTCTGCAGTTCTCTAACAGTGTGATCTGGAAAAACCTAATCTGCTGCGTTGACGGGGAGATGGAGGGAACAGCATCCTGGATGCTGTATAATGTTTTCTAATTCTCCAGTTAACTTGAACAGTAATTTCCTCTCTACATACTTATGCATACAGAGATGGCATGTCACAATTCATTTATTTAGCGAGTAACAGAGCAAGAACAACAAAGAAGCCAAAGAAATATGTTAATTAACATATTATTTCACTAGTTTATTACATCTATATAATATTAATATATTAATTACCTAGGAAAAAGACAAATCTATACAGGCATAGAAATAAAGAGCATTGTTGAAAAAATTCTCAATATTATAAGTGCTCCCTTTTAATTAAAAGTGTAAAGTACAATATTTGAATCATTAAAATATTACTGAAGTGGAATAGGAATAGGAGAGTGGATTTTTAGGATCAATAAAAAATCTCAGAAACAAAATAAAAATGGGTCAAATTATAAAAATTCTCTAAACAAAATTATTATAGAAATGTTCAAGGCAATTCCTTAAGATTTTCATTAACCAGTAACCTGCAGGAGCTGCTTGGCTTGATGGAAGCTTCTTACATCCCACATGAGAAATGATTTGTTCAACATGCCCCAAAGATAACATTGTAGTGCTTATAAATTCAGGAAAATTCAAAAGAGGAGTTGAAAAAAAAAAAATTAGAAGCAATTGCATTTCTTTAGGTGGCATCACTTAAAACAAAATCAATTATGGGTTAATTGGACAAGGATCTTGTAGTCAGTGAGTTTTCTGCCATTATTATAATTAGACAACACATCCTCCCCAAGCACTGGGACAGTCCCCTTATGGCCACTCCCAGGATCTGGAATTGTTTTCTCAGAATAACAGGAAAGGGAGGAGAGTTGAGCTGAAAATACCATCTGGTTCTAATTCAAATTTCCCAATAAACTCCTATGCACCATTTCCAAAAAGAGGAATGAAAGAAAGACAGCCAAATTGAAATGCTCCTAATTTGAGGGAACACGTGGAATGACTGCGAGAGCTAAGAACACGGTCTTCTTGTCTTTTGGACTTCCAGTGGTGATGTGTCTGGCCAAGGTGGCGACCTGAAGGAGATAAGACTGCTTTTATTTTTTAAAAATAATTTTTCTTTATTGATTTTAGAGAGAGAGGAAGGGAGAGGGAGAAAGAGAGACATTGATGAGAGAGAACATCCACTGGCTGCCTCCTGCATGCCCCCCACTGGGGATCGGGCCCACAACCTGGGCATGTGCCCTGACCGGGAATCAAACCAGCAACCTCTTGGTGCATGGGTCGATGCTCAACCACTGAGCCACACCAGCTGAGCAAGACTGTTTTTAAATTAAACATTCCAGTTCATCAGAGAAATACATTATACATAAGATCTTGCCAAACTTTTAACAAACCTTGAATGAAGTGTCTCAACATTTGGCATCACTCATGGGGTTCTTGGCACCATCCACGTGCGTAAGCGCATCACGATCCCCGCTTCGGAGAGGCCGTTCGCTGGACGCCGCTTGTGGGCCTGCCCTCAGCACGGCCATCCCTCCCCCGTTCAGGAACCGTCCTGTCCGAAGTCTGTCTCGACGCTCGGGTCTGGGCTGCCTTTGTACCTGAGTGTTTCCCAATTTTGCTGAGGTTGGGAGGAAAACAAGATTAGCTCAGAAGATTAAATGAATATTTTGCTTCTACTCTCTCGGATGTTTGGCTTTATGTGGAACTCCACCGTGCATACGGTGAAGAGAAACATGTGTTTCTATATGGCAATTTGTAAGTTTTTAGGCCTAGCCTAATCAGTGGTGTGTGGGATTTCAAATGACGTGCATCCCAGCATAACATACAGATTACATCTATGTACCGATGTGTAATATAGATTTTATACAAGTATTATTTCCTCATTGATTTGTAGTGAAACAAAAAACAGTCAAGATTTAAGGTTAAAAGAAGATTTAAGGTAAACAAGAAAGCAAGAAAGAATTTTTAAAAATCCATGACAAAACTTGCATTTCACTAGCACCACGGTATTGAATTTCTTCAGATTCTGTATCTGAATTGGCAAAATAAGGGGATTGCAGGAGTAACGGGACTTCAATTCTTCAGTGAAATGAAGGGTAAATTATACTTTTAGTTATAGTTGGAAAATGAATATTTAGACTATACTTTTTAAAAGTATAAATGTGTGTGAAAGAGCAAAGGCAATCATGAACAGAACCTAGTCTAGACTGGCCCGCTGAGGGGTCAAGTTCATTTGATGTCCTTTCCTACAAAGTGGTATTAGGAAGGCTCAGTTCTAACATGGGTCATCACTGATAAAGTTCCAAATGCCATTGTTCAGGGCTTAGGGTCCCAAACAGAGATCCATCCATGAAGACCCTGATACAGCAGGGCACGTTGAAAAACAGAGCTAGTGGGACCTCTCCACTGCCAGCATGCTGAGTTTTACCAATTTAAGATAATATTTTAATATCTTTCTGACTGTAATAATAATAGACTTATTGTAGAAAAATGTGGGAAGAAAGAAAATAGTGTAAAGATAAATTAAAGTCATCCATAATTTTTTTTTATCATGAAACAAACTACTGTTTATATTCAGATATAGTTTTTCCAATTTTTGTATTTATTTCTAAAAACAAGCAGCTATATGCATGGACAAATTCTATCTATGCTGTGTCACAGTTTGATTTTCTACTATATTTTTGTTCTTTCTTAATACTATATCATAAATTTTGCATGTTATTTTCCTTAAAAAACAATGGCTATACGATATACCACTGTTTGATTATTATTGCACTATAAATTTCTTCATTTACTTTTTGCTTTTATTTCTAAGTTATTTTTAAATTCATACAAAGCATTGACTACTTCTGAATCAAGATGGACTCTATTTACATTTCAAATTATATAATGCATGATGCATTGTGTACATTTAGCATAAAACATGAGAAAACTATAGATTCTTATCTTCTGTATCATACAAAAATGTTTTACAACACATATATTGTCATCTGTAGTAGCATTCTTTGTATAAGTCTACTAAACCTGGCAATGTGTTATTCAGATTTCTGGTGTTTATGTCATATTTGTGTGAAATATTGCTTAGTGCCATATTTCATTTTTTGCTTTCTAAATTTTAAATAACATATCATCGTATTTCTGAAACAAACCACACATTTTATCATCAGTAAAGTAGTACTCATCTTCTATATATTTAAATTTTGAATTTTAGTTAAAATCATAAAATTATTATTTTACTGTAAGTTTTAAAACTCTAAGGAACAACAATTATTTTTTAACCTCAAAATGGCATTGCATAGAGATTTTCTAATTTTCTTTAAAAAATAAAAAATCAGCCCCGGCCTGGTGGCTCAGTTGGCTGGAGCACTGTCCCGTACACCAACATGTTGAAGGTTTGATCCCCGGTCAGGGCACATACCTAGGTTTTGGGTTGGATCCCTGGGTCGGTGTGTGTATGGGAGGCAATAGATTAATGTTTCTCTCTCTCTCCCTCCTTTATTCTCTCTTGAAAAAGATACATTTAAAAATAAATAAAAACACATACCCTCAGGTGAGGATTAAATGTATATATATCAGTCACATGTTCAAAAGCAGTTCATAAACCCCAGTGGATTTTTTGAAAGTGCATTTACGACTGTGTCAGATGCCCCCGCGGCAGTCAGACAGGGCAGGCCTGCAATCCCGGCAGCCTCCGTCTGTGTCGTCCGCAGGAAGTGGATGAATATTCCTCATTTGCATTAGTTCAGGTTCTACTGCGTTACTGCAGAGAATGATAATGGAATTCTTCTTGTAGGCTGGTCCTGTATAAAAACATTATATTCATTCTATAACATTAAACAAGTGAGGGAGATCAAACAGGATTAAATAAAGGTGGCTTCAGAAACAGTGTCTTCAAAGAAAAGTGTGGTGCTGTGACATCTTTTTAAAAACTCCCTTATTTCAAGCCTAGCTCTGCTTAATGTTTCAGGACAGCTGTTTTCACAGGAGACCTGAAGACTCTTGGTTTTAAATGTCAAAATCTAGAATAATTTTCCATAGATCTGGGGCAAATTCTCCCTTAAAAAATAACATACCTACAGAGACAAGCATTATCACACAGTTAATATGCAATCATTCTGAGGGTTTAAAAACAAAAGAGAGAGATTGTCAGGTCAATGTGACTCAGTGGTTGAGCAGCGACCATGAACCAAGAGGTCATTGGTTTGATTCCTGGTCAGGACACATGCCCAGGTTGTGGGCCCGATCCCCAGTGGGGGACATGCAGGAGGTGGCCAATCGATGTTCTCTCTCATCAATGTTTCTATCTCTCTCTCCCTCTCATTTCCTCTCTCTCTAAAATCAATATAGGAAAAAATAAAAGTATTAATTTTACTTGGCCAACATTGCCAAAATGTGCCTGTCACCTGGCACTGGGCTTGCTTTTGCTCCAACCTGGATTAACCCTTCTACTTACAGAAGCCTGCCATGCCCTAGGGCACAGTGGGGCGACCTGAACACTATGTGGTTCTGCGGGACAGGATGCCCCACAGCAGGCTTAGTCGCTTCCAGTGGCACTCATGGGCATGCACACATACATGCTCACACACGCACGCGCGCGCGCACACACACACACACACACACACACACTCAAAGGCAGGTCCTTTTACTCCACTGACTTCCAGATCACCACAGACAGTTCTTTTTTTAATTCCAACCAGTTTGGCTTCTCCATCAAAATACTTTTAACAGGTTGCCCTAGTCAGTTTTACTCAGTGGTTAGAGCATCGGCCCACAAACTAAAGAGCCATAGATTTGATTTCTGGTAAAGGGCACATACCTCGGTTTTGGGTTCAATCCCCAGCCATGGTCCAGGTTGTGCAGGAGGCAACCAATCAATATGTCGCTCTCACATTGATGTTTCTCTCTCTCTCCCTACCTTCCACTCTATCAAAAACAAAAACAAAAAAGAGAAAATTATCCTTGATTGAGGATTAAAAATATATATATATTTTTAACAGGAAATACATACTGGGGTTTTTTTTTAAGTTTCTTTTTTCAAAATTTTGGCTCCCCATAAACTTTAATCTGGTCATTCTTCAAAAACAAACAAATTAGCCACCCCGCATCCCCGCAGGCCAGATGTTCTTGGAATCTTTCCTCTGGGCACCAGAGTACTGGCCAAGCCAGTAATGTGCTCCTCCTCTTAGAGAGAGAACTCTGTGGTCCCCTGGCATTTGTGTGGTCCTTGCAGCTTTTGAAAATTTGTGGGAAGGAAATTAATGGAGATGCACAAATACTCTATTTAACAGGGGTTCTTTGGATGACAATTGGACTATGGTTTTGGATTGGTTGCATGTTGGTTCCATTTCCCTCCTACTTTGAGATTTCTGCTTCTGGACCTTCAGAATGACAATCAGGACTCTTGTGTTCTCAGGCCCAGACATCACTCTCAATGTTGCCATATCATTTTCCTGTTCCAGGTCACCCTCAGTCATTCCTGCTGGGTTAGAATCCAAGTGGACATTTATTTCTGATGCCTGAGCCATGTCTGTAACCACAGGGGATGCTGATCAGAGGTCAGCTAAAGCTGCTTTCATGTGGTCTTCACCCCCATACTCCCCTCTGTGGATGGCAAGTTGAACTCAAGCCCACATTGAGATCCAGGGAGTGACCATGGTTCTCCTTCTAAATTGGACCCTCTGTCTTTGGATGGCCTGAGAAGCTTCAAGGCAGTGGTTCTCAATACCAAAAGCATATAGGAACCCCACCATCCAAGGCCACGCTGATAATGAAGACAGAACACATTCCCAGAGCAAGGATAGAACAAGTTTCCTTATCTCGTTCCCATCATATACACAGGTGCACTGGTTGGAGTTCCACACACCTGGATTTGAAATCTTGCTCTGACACATCTGAGCACTTTTCTTACCATGTGATTATTCTCTATGACAATGGTTTTATCTCCTTAAAAATGGGTCTAATAACCTCATGAGATAGCCCTGGCCGGTTTGGTTCAGTGGTCAGAGCATCAATGAGTTGCGGGTTTGATTCTGGCCAAGGGCACATACCTCGGTTGTGATTCATCCCTGGGCCAGGTTGGGGTCATGTGGGAGGCGGCCACTCGCTGTGTCCCTTTCATGTCGATGTTTCTCTCTCTCTCCCTCCCACTCAATCTGAACAGAAGTTGGAAAACAAGACCTTGGGGGAGGATAAAAAAAAAAATGGGGCTAATAATTTCATGAGAAAAAAAAAAAAGCTTAAAAAATATCTAAAATGAGTCAAAATCCAAAATGTAAAATATCCAAAATGAAAGAGGATAAATAAGACATATTTTAAAAGACCAGAGTAGGTGGAGAGTTTATATAATCTGACTATAGGGTGGCACGGACCTAGAGGAACCTTAGCAGGAAGGCTTAAGTGCAGTGAACTTGAGACTTGTCATAAAGGTTAAAGGAACAAACAGACTTTATTTTTACAAGGTTGTTGGCAAGCTCACTTTGGGAAAGATGTGTGAGGGTGACATGTGACAGAAAAAACGCAAACGTGCTCCTGTTAGGATGGGTGGGTTGGGTGCATATTTTCTCAGTTGAAATAAGCATAAGCTCTTTATGACTGACGGCTTATGTTAAGAGCCTCCAGATGTGACAGAAAACCACTGAGGACTCTCCATGAATGTAAGACATGCCACACACTGGATGTTTTCCTGACTTTCAAGGAGTAACTATGATGTTGATCCCCGATAAAACTTTATAGCAGTTATTAGAGGACATAAAACAATTTATTGGAGTTTATAAAAAAAAAAAAAAAAAAAAAAAAGCAGCAGGTTTTGCTAAAAATACATGCCAAGCTGTCATTACTTTTGGATAGCAGTGCCAGAAACACCACAGTAATCTGCTAAGAATATTTTGTTTGGATTTCATTTTGGTGCTTAGCTTAGAGCTGGTGGGCGTGGCCCCTGGTCCCAGTCCATTGTACAGATTGACCTCCAAAATGGATTCAGGACACAGGGTCCTCCCCCTCTCCATACTGAAAACAATGGCAGGGACTGGTGGGAGGAGGGAAGGAGAGGGCTCTGGTGCAGTGAGATGAATGTTCACGATTTCCAGCTGATCCCACAGCGGGGAGGCCACCTTCTGTCAAAGAGCTCCAATTTGGTGCATGCGACAGTTGGCTGTTGTTTCTAGGGTGGCGATGGCTGGGTAATTTCAGTTAAGCCATTTCTAGAAGGAAGTCTTTCAAAAAAGAGGGGGTGGGCACACTTGAGGAAGTTGATGAAAGGAAGGTACCCACTGGACATGGCAATGTGGATACTACTGGGAGGTTTGGCAAGAGCTAACCCAGGGAGGGCTGCAGGGAGCCGCCACTGGGTGGAATGGAGAGATGCCCTGTAATAATGGTGGGATGAGCAAAGACTTCTACTTTTTGTCCCACCTGAAACAAACACCTGTAAAGGGATTTTTATTAGACACAAACCCATAATTAAAAGGATAAAGTGAAAGGCAAAGTCACTGCATCCTCTCAGGAGTTTCAGAGCCCATGGATGGTAGTAACTCTGGTCCCAAGAACACAGAACCTAAATCTGGTTGCAGGAAAATTATGTATTTAATGATCAGACATCTGAGAAAAGTCTCTAATATGAAAATAATAGAGACCCAAACAAAAAAAAAATGCAAAAAAAAAAAATCAGCAACAATTAAACAAACAAAAAAGCCACTTGGAAGAAACAGAGATTATGTAGGGAGAAAAATTTTCCAAACATATGAACAGAAACAAATCATTAATATCCTCAGAGATTAAAGAAAAGTTTGCCTCTATGAAGCAAGAACATGTGATATGTACATCTATACATTACATATATGTAAAATACTCAGAGACCAAACAAAGAGCACCTAGAGATTAAAAACATGATACAAAATAATTAATCAAGAAGTTATGTTGAGAAAATTCACCAGAGAACCCTAGATTTAAAAAAAACAAACAAACAAAAAAAACAGTTTAGGATGCCCAACTTACAGTTAATACAAATACTGACAAAAGGGAAAATGCAGAGTAGGAAAATATCAAAGGAATACTTTAATAATATTTTTGAGAACAGAAGGATTTGTAGACCAAAGGACCCAACGAAAGCCCACAACAAGAGACGAAAATAGATTTAAACCAAAGAATTCTGCTGTGAGATTTCAGCAAAGAGAGGATGCACTAAACTTTAAGAAACCAAACAAACAAAAACAAAACAAAACAAAACTGAAAATAGGTCATATATGGAAGATCAAAGACCAGAATGACTTTGGACTTTTTAACAACTCCAAAGGCTACAAAACAATGGATAAATTCCTTCCTAATCCTGAAAACAAAACAAAGAAACAACAACAAAAATTTCTAAGATGGATCGTATACTCAACTGTTAATTGTGAATGCTAAAATATCTCAAAGAAATTTATTTTCCAGGCATCGTTTTTAGGTAGTACTTAGAGAACCTAGTGTATCCAAAAGATGTGTAAACAAGGAAAGAAGCAGCTATGGAAACAATAAAACATAATCCACCCCAGGAGAAATCTGAAGGAAATCACTAACTGTGATTCTGAGGGGGATCTCAGGATGGGATCCAGAGGCTACCAGTCCAGACTGAGTAGATCCAGTGGATCCAGGAGGGGACCACCCAAGTGACAGAGCTGACTACCTGAATTACATTCAGAGGAGAAGTACAACTTTGGGGAAGGACATGAAACAGATTGATAATGAAATTTTAGAAAATTAAGCAATACAGGACCACACTAATCACAGAACAAACCTTAACTGCAGGGAGAAATGGAAGACAGTGGAAGAATAGAGAGAACAGGTGTAGACAACATTTCAAGGTTTTTCTGAGAAGGGGAGCAAAGAAAGGGAACAAGACCTGGGGGATATAAGTCAAGAGAGAATTTGGGATCAGTGGCCTTTTCTTTTGTTTGAAAAACAGTGCGTGTGGGTTCCTGTGTGTGAATACGGTTTGTGCTGGTGCTTGATGCTGGCATTTCAGGAGACATCAGTTACTGAAGCAATGAGCTCCCTGAGCAGGCAGGAGGGATGAGATCTGGGCAACTGCAGAGGTCATCTTTGCTGGGGAGGGGCTCCCACCGGACTTTAATAACAGGGAAGTAGGTGAACAGGAGTGAGCATGCACTTCAATTTAGAGAGGGAGTGGGGAGAAGATGAAGTTAGAGTTCTTTTTTTTTTTCAGTTGAACAGTGAGGAGATGCCATCGGTTCTTTCCTTCATGTGTTATTTAAATTTTACAATATCCTGAGAGGCGAGAATTAGACTGGTGGCCTCCTGCATGACCCTGACCGGGGCTGGGGATCGAACCTGCAACCCAGGCACGTGCCCTTGACTAGGAATCAAACCCATGACCCTGCAGTCTGCTGGCTGACGCTCTCACCATTGAGCAAAACTGGCCAGGCAGAGGTGAGAATTAGAACTGCCCCCATTGTCCCATTGTATCAAAGAAGGGACCAAGGCTCCAAGGAATTATGTAACTTTCCAAAAGTCACAGAAGCAGTAAGAGAAAGACCAGGGACTGCAGATCAAGGCAGATCTGATTGCAATGGCCTTGCGTTTGAGGACTCCTGGGAAGAGCTCACCCTCATGTCGCTCAGGGGCCTGGGGGAGATGGACACACAGGAAGCTCCTCCAACGACAGAACACTCCAGAGGTGCTGTACACAAGCTGGGGCCACACGGCTCTGTTCTCTCCACCGTCCACGCCTTTGCATGGAAGGAAACCAGGAGTGCTATTTTTAGTAGAATGAGATTTCTAACAGATGTCCATTGAGGTCCTTTGGAAATCCTGTTTCTTGTCTGTACGATTCATTCTGTCAGAGTTCGGTGGTCAGAAATTGGCAACAGGACTTGAGGAAAGCCAGGTCAGCATCTCAAGGTATTTGATGTATCCGTACAACATGCCGAGCAGGGCAATTACCGTTTGGGAAATAATGTCATAAATATTAAGATGTTTGACTGATTTTACTGATGAGGCACACAGAGAAAACATGTTAAATGTTTTAACTTCTGAAAAAGGCTTTGGCACTTCTGGAGCTATTTCCAGGGAGGGCGAAGCAGGCTCAGAGCTCGCTGAGACATACCTAAATAAGGAATACGCAAACCGACTTTCTGCAGAACTGAGGTGGATACGTGAATCTGAGATTCGAGTTGAAAGAATCCCAAAAGGTAGACAATCACAGGACAGCATGTTATTTTCAAATCTTTGGAGTAGAGAAGAGAGAGCGTGTTCCTAAAAATCAAGTTTTGACGTAATGTGTAAGCATATTCGATATATGCTTAATATAATCATAATAATGCTAAAAGAGTGAAATAAAAATAAAATGTCACCAGAACCCTCTAGAACAGATGGAACTGACGATGAAGGGCTCCGTGTTTGGACCCAGCCAGGGGAGGAAGGGCCAGCGCTCTGCCCTGGTTTTGCTTTGCCTCAGTTTCTCTGCTTCCTGCTCAGTGATGGCAACACGTTTTCACCACTCACTTCAGTGGCTTTTGGAATTTACAAAATAAATACATCATTTAAAAGTGGTCTCCAAATATAAACTCATTCCGCATAACACCCTTAACTCTGTCTCACTCCATGTTCACACCTATTGACATACATTTTGACTCTGTAACGACTGTTGGTTCGTTGTCACACCCTATCTTTCTTCATGTTTTAGGAGTCAAAAAGAAAAAAGGCGGTCTTTATTTTAGCAACAAGTCCAGACCCCCTTTTTTTTTTTTCTTACAAATTAGCAAAAGGAATACTATAATTAGGTTTCTGAGGCCCCAGCATTTCCTTGCCAAGGACACGGGGCTTGACCGCCCTCCATGAGGTTGTTTGTCACTTTGCTGAGCTTTTGCTTCCCTGCAGGCAGATTCCTGCCGGTTCCCTCAGCACTCCCATAACACTCGGCTTGAGCTCTGTGAACAGCCCGAACTGATGTGCTTTGAGGCAGGTGGGGAGGGCTGGACCTCCTGGCTCTGCCACCTCGTCCCTGTGAGGCGAGCAGGTGTTTTAAATCAAGCCACACGAGAAAGTCACACATTTAGTATTGAAATAAAAATCCCTTCGTTTATGAACTCAGTCTGCCTTTGCTTCTGAAAGAAGACTTAAAACCTTCTTCAGGCAGACTCTGCTAGTGACTCTGGTGAACTGCAAAGGAGATGATTAAACCAGCCATTGTCTTCACTGGACTTCCCTCTAGAGGTGCTCAAGAACATCCACACCTGCAAACACATGAACAGTTCTATGGCCAAAACTCTTGTGAATGTCAGCAGCACTGCGAGAAACATCCATTCAGGATATCCCAAAGTCACGGTGGACATTCAGAAGTCATTTGGAGCCCATGCCCTGGCCACTGCACTGGGGTCCCACATCGGCCTGGTTCACAGGTGCCTTCAGTAGACCTGCGTGTTGGCCAGCACAGCTAAGATCAATGAAATATTCCAGGCACTGAGGAGTTCCACTGTCCATTGCAGAGCTTTAGACGTCAGGTACTTTTCTTATCTCTATGTTCGTTTGAGGCTCTTGAAGCCTGGATCATTTAAATAGGCTTCCCAGGTCCAAAAGCATTCAGTGCGACAGGAAGAAACCCAGAGGGGTGGGAGCCATGTCATTCTTTAGGACAGCCCACCCCTCATTCTTGTGTTTGCTGTATGGTTAAGGATGTCAACAGGGAAGGAAGGTGGAGAATTCTAGCTAAAGGGAGCATGGATAAAAAAGCTACACGGTTTGTAGATGACTCTTTATAATTCTGTTTCTTGGTGAAATCTTTGCCCTACCTTAGTTTGATAGAAAGAATGCAGGAGTCATGAGATCCTATGCTAATTATTCATGGGAGAGATTTTTCTGTCCTATCAGACCTATCCCAAAGCATAGAGACTTCACTTAATCAGGACTTATTTCTTGCCCACCTCTCCTGGACAATGGGGGCCAGAGGAGGGCTCTGCACCTCATTGTCACTGTCACTCAAGAATCAGGTCTGATGGAACCCCACAGTTCCACCTGCAGGAGCATGAGGCCCCTAGAACACTGTGGTCAGCACTCTGCTTCAGTCTACAGGTAACTCATGCTAATTCCATTCCTGCTACATTGGTCAGAAATGGTCACCTGTCCCCAACTAGAAGCAAGGGGTTAGGGAAATGTCAGGAAGCCCATGGGTGCTTTCAAGGCTTAAACAGACCTTCATTAATTGGCTCACTAGAGCCAGGCCTTCCAAGGGTCTTGAAATATTAGCTTGTATATTTCTCCTGTTGACGTCTGGGAGGGGTGTTTCTTGTAGAATCTTTAAATGCATGTGTGATAAATGAATGAAATTTGTTTCACATGCCTGGAACAGAGAAAGGAACTTAAGAAGCTAGGTCAATCTGAATTGATTAAAAAGCCTAAACTATCCAACACTACAGTATTAGGAAGCAGCACGCGAGTGTCCGTAGTGTGCTATCACTGTACGCGAGTGAGCGCTCTGGGCTGGAGGGCCCTGCCTGCTACCCGCTTATCTGCGCGTGCGACCTGTGGCGCGATGACAAACCCCTGCAGGCACTTCCTAATGATTATGGATTCCCAGTCAGGAGAAAATGAATGATTACACTGTGCTATATGAAAGTGTTTTGCTTTTAGTTTTCCCAGTCTAATCTATCCTAAAAACTGCTATCAGATCAGCATTACACAGAGCTTGGTCATAGTGTGTCACTGTTTTATTGGCAGTCTTCACTTGCAGGCATCAGAAACAAGCACGCGGCTTAAAGTGTCGGTGTGTTATAAGACATGGGATGTCTCATGGAACCAATGGATTATGAATGCAGATGCGCTTGAAGAACACACGCTGCCCCTGTGACTCTGTGCCCAGCACAGTCTTAAGGCACACATGGCCCTGCCTCTCTGTCTCCCTCTCGCTCCCTTCCTCTCTGTGTCTGTCTTCCCCTGTGTGTCTTCCCTCCACCCTGTCTCTCTCTGTCTTCTGTCTCTGTCTTTCCTTCTGTCTCTCCCTGTTGCTCTGTCTCTCTCTTCATCTCTTTGTCTCCCTCTCTCTCTATTCCCCTGACCCCACCCCTTTCTCCCGTGGTATTCTGCTGCTCTCAAGACCTGGCTGCCTCCTGGCTCCCACTTGCTTGCCTGTACAGTTCTAACCTTTAGGTGAGACTAACTGAATCTAGGGAGTGGGAATGTGGTGGCCCAGCCTGGGGGAGGGGTCTATCTCTGACCCCTTCAGTCTAGCCAGGCCAGTGGGACTCCCCTGACTCCTGCCCCTGGAATGGGGAAGGGCCATTGCCTGAGAAGGGGCAGTGAGTTAGGCAGCCCCCATCCCCGGGACATTCTGTACAGTCACAAAGACCATAAATGCTCTTCGCTGTTATGTAGAAACGCGTTATCCCATACAGTTAAACGGGTTCTTTCCTTTACATCTCTGAATCCTTTGCATATGAACTCCAATGAGGCATTTCCAAAAACGGAACATCAGAATCATGCAAACGTACTGACCGAGTTACCTTTACGTAACAGTAAAGGATCTTAGGAAGTCCTATGAGAAGCCTTCCCACAGTGGCACCGCGAATGTCCGTGTCCGTCCCATAGGCATGGTGTTCTAGAATCACAGTGCTTCCTTCACTAACAATTAAAATCCTACTGTTTCTGCAAGGCCAGAGTGGAAGGTCACTTTCTCCTTGAAAATTCCCCCTCTAACTTCCCTCTCTCCTCCTATCTTGATCTCCTTGTTCCACCCACACACCCACTCAAACAGAAGCATCTAGAATTTGATTAGCACAATGAAATGTAAACACTCGACACACTTAGCAATCAGATGCTACCTCTTTTCTTTCTTAAAGAATAACAGTGGCCTTGGGAATCTTAAGGATGTGACTCTGAATTGTGGTTTCTCATTGTTTGATTTTAGGAAAACTTATTAGTACACCTATGCCTGAGATGCTCATCTGCAAATCATCAAAAAACAATGCTCTTTTCCCTGGGGAAGATCACATGAAGTGTCTCGCAGGTGTATCCTCAGTGCGGTGCTCCTGTGCATCTACTAGACTGCCTGCTTCCTACCTGCCGTCCTTCTCCCCAGCCCCTCCTGCCTTCATAGTTCTGTTTGTAGGTCGTTATTTCAACGTTCCATTTAAGTTGTTAGGGTTTCCTTGTGTTGCTTCGAGAAGAAAAACTGAGTGGAGACAACAAATGACAGCTAGTTGGAGAATTGAGCAACACCACCAGCCATTAGAAGCAAATTAAATCCTTTATTTAAAAAATCCTAATTCTATAATTAAAATGAGTAGTTATAACCAATTTTTAGTAGGTGCCTACATGACTATTTCACTCACAGCAATTTCCCCCCCAAAACAAAGCCTTTGCAGGTGTCAGTGGCCAGTTCATCTCTGGCCAGACCTCTGGTTCACTGCGCACCTGCTTCACCAAGCTCCCATTTCATCCAAGACAGAGACCCTGGGATGGGCAGCAGTTCCACGCTTGGAGCTGAACTTGCTCTTATGCTGTTCTTTCCCCAGGACTCTGGGGTCCAAATTGTGTCTTCTAACCCACGACAGCTATGTGAGGGATGACCTCTGAGCCTTTGATTCTTAGAATCCTGGAAACCAAGGGGGAGTCCTGCTGCCCTGCTGCCCTGCTGGTCTGTCTGCTCCTTCTGCAATCTGTCTTTTGTAAGAGCCTTACCCCCTACTATGACGGAGGCATCCCCTGCTACTGCCTTCCAGTCACCGGGGTGTGTATTCAGCCCCTCCTTCCAGTGTGAGAACCATGGGCAAGGGCCACACTGCTGTCTGACCCAAATTCACAATCAGAACAGGAGTTTTTTAACTTTGCCATTGAAGAGGGACTGTATCCACCCCCAGTGGTCAATTGCCGCCTATTTTGAGGATAGAATCTCCATTTCTGTAATGCATCATTACAGTGTTGGCCTTCTTATCCATCAAAGTTGATCGTTTTCTTGTTTTTAAGTAGCAAAATTTCTTTTGAACAATTCAAAATTATAACTTGGGCATAGCCTTCACACCGATAGGTGGAAAAGGAGATTCAACAAGATTTCATCCAGAACTTCACGGTTCAACAGAGGTCATACAAGACAATGTGTACAAAGCAGACACAGAGGAATTTTTCCAGAGAATTTTCAATGGATTGATTTATAATTCCTAGAAATCAATGGACAGTTATGTCATAGAGCTTGGGATCAGTGTATTGATTGCCAGTGTAAGGAGATCAACAAAGAAACTCCTCCTAATATCTTGTCTGTTAGCTGTTCAGAGTTGAGAGGAAGTGGCTGAGAACAAGAGACACTTGGGCTGGTCCTGTGAGCTGGCTCTCCTGGGACCGCCAGAGTACACTAATGGAGAGCAGGAACACAGCTTCTCTGGGTGGTGCCTCCCAGCACCAGTTGGGCTGGTAGGATTCCAGATTCTTAGTCCAGACTGTTGAGTTAGAACTGCTTTTTTTTTGGATTGGTACGTGTGTGAAAATCCACCCTCTTTCCCGTGAGTGTTCATTTGCATTCCTTTCTCCCTTGCTCTGTGCATTCTTCACTAATGAAGATGAGAGAGTTCATAAAAATGCATCATGGACCCATTTAAACTATATGATTAACTGCTAATATGTGGTATTAACTTGTAGGATTTTATGGAGATTAGCATCTATAATTATATTTGATGGTATATGATAATTATCTGTTTGGTTGCATTTGAAAGTATGATGAATTGAGAACATTCATCAATCCATATATGGCTCAAAGACTGATATAAAATTGCAACTCATTTTAATTGTTTTTAAAGTAATCAAACTGACATCTTTAAAACCTAAAGGAGACTGATTAATTTTACGACGACAATGTTAATTAATAATACAGTGATTGGAACACTAATTGAAAATACTTTTTAGAAAATGGGACGTTCCGATCAATATTTTCCAAATGGGCTAATTAAGTGTGACTATAATGTTACTACATTTCAGATTAAACATACAAAAATTCAATTTGGGCTCTCACTCCTGAAGAATATCCGGATACAGACACTTCCATGGAAAGGTTTTGGAGTTCAATAGTCAGTGTTCCTCTGAGTTTGTCTAGTGATGGGAGCAAAGGAGTAGGAGCCTCACTAGCTCACAGCTTTCCTGATAGTACCTACCTCCCCTATTATTTCTTTTTCTTCTTTAAATAGAGAGGAAGGGAAAGAGGAAGAGAGATAGAAACATTTATCAGAGAGAAACATTGATCGGCTGCCTCCAGCACACCCCATACTGGGGATTAAGCCTGCAAGCTGGGCATGTGTCCTGACCAGGAATCAAACCCACAACCTCTTGATGCATGGGACAACACTCATTCCACCGAGCCACACCGGCTGAGCTCCCCTAATATTTCTTTAACTCTAGCCTTTCAGTCACTGCTTCTGTCCACACCCTCATCTGCACAGAATACTTATTCAATCACAGACAGTTGTTCCTGATGTCATATGACAACAAGCTCTACCTCCACTCTATGCAGAATGTTAGTTGATATTTAAATTGACCTGAGGTCTTTATTTTACATTCTTTACTCCTGTGTTTTGGCTGCCTCTGCCAAATGATTCACCTCAGTGTGAATCCTCAGTGATAATATACAGGTGACAGATAACCTGAAGTGCAAGTCCCCTTCATCTGGGAGGCGTACACCTTCAAACATTGACTCACAGAGACCACGTAAATTGGACAAGACCAAAACCAGGAACGTTCTACACAGAATTCTTTGTCCCAGATATGCCAGCACCCCTGTATAGCACTTAACCTTTGCTATTCTAATAGAGAGAAATGAACAAGAAGCATCAAGAGACCCCATGGACCCATGGTGAGTGGGTGTATGCTGGGCAAAGATGGGGTTCAGCAGGATGAGCTGTGTCTGCTCCAACTCTAAAGAAATAGCTATGTGAACAATGAGGCTGCCCAGTAGATGGTTGAACCAGCTGAGCATGGAGGACAGACATACCCATGCACAGAGTTCTCTAACAGGAAAAACACCCTTTCTGTATCTTTAATCATTTATCTTGAATTCTGATAGCTTTATACATGTTTTTAATTAAATGTATTAGGATGACACTGGTTAACAGGATCATATAGGTTTTAAGTGTACATTTCTATGATTCATGATCTGTATATTGCATTGTGTGCACACCACCCAATATATATGTTTTATGTCAGCTGATATAAAAGTTGTAACAAGAAATGATTGATGTTTCTGCAATGTTAGCTAGTACTACTTTGAGGTTGGTCGATAAAAGTGTGATTTTAATGTTTTCTCAAAAATTTTGCATTCTTTTCCATAGTAAATTGGGCCACAAACTAATCATTTTCCATTTGCACATATACTGCTTTGCTAAGATAAAGTGAAATATAATAACAATATGAAGGCAACTCTGTTGAAACAAGTTAATGTTCAATTTTCTAATTATTAACACAGTTCATCTTTGATGCTGCAATTTCAGGCTACTAATAAAATTACTAAATTTAAGGCTAACTTCAGCTGACTCAAGTGCTTATTAATTAGCAGGCTGTGTAGATTTTATGTATATAATTGAATTTTCAACTTGAAGACTAATTTTCTAGTTAACCATTCCGGGAATTAAGAGACTCGATTATTTGTAGTCATTGAACAAATTCATGAACCTAGAATCAGGGTGGCAACCCCCCAAAAGGAAGTGGTGCGAATCAAGGACAAGTGGCTATTACTGCTCTGTGCAGAGGCCCTGAGAAAACGTGATCTCCTCGAAATTAAATGAAAAAGAGCATGTTATTTTAAGTCAAAGAGAGTAGTGTTTCATGTTAGAAATATGTTCAACAGCTAGGGACTACTACACCCGTTATTTCTTGAACCAAATATGTTGGGGACCAGAGATGCAGCAGGAAATCTACAAATATCGCCAGCTGTGATGGTGGCCCTCAAGCAGATTATAACCTATGGGGAAACTGGATAATGAGTTTAACACTTTGAATCCCTGGTATGACTCTTCAAGAGGCTTTCAGAGCTGAGGGTCCAGTGTGGCTTCAGCTGGTGGAGAAGGACAGGTAGAACACAGAGGGCTGGATCAGCCCAAAGGATTAGGAAGCTTTATACGGTTGTGTTGGAGGAGCTGACTGATGAAACTACCTTGTCTGTAGGGCTGAGTGGAATCAAAATCAGATGACAACATGAGGCAAAGAGCCCGCTGGAGTGACAGATAGAAGGCATTGAAGCAAGCCAGATGAATCAAGCATGTTGACATAAATGTCCATGTCAAATGATTTTTTTCTTTCTAAAATTTTTTTTCTTTATTGAATTTTTAAAGAGAGAGGAAGTGAGAGGGTGAGAGAGAGAAACATCAAAGAGAGAGAACATCAATTGGCTGCCTCCTGTATGCCCTTCACTGGGGACGGGCCCACAACCTGGGCATGTGTCCTGACGGGGGATCAAACTGGCGACCTCTTGGTACATAGGTCGATGCTCAACCGCTGAGCCACACCAGCCAGACCATGCCAAATGTTAATAAGAAGACAAGTTCAGAGAGGAAGGGTGCTGCCATGTCATTGAGATTCTTAGATTACTTCGTAACTTATGTAAGTAAAGACAGATGAGGTCCTTAACTAATCTTCTGATTTAATATAAGTAAAATTGAGAGTAAAGTGTTTAAAATTTATAAAAATAGCAAGTTAGAAAGATACAATCTGAGGTTAAACAGTAGGTGTGACTGGGATTTCAGGACTAGAAGTGGAGGACGCTATCGGCACCACCCTGAGGCCATGTGAACCTAAGGACAGGTTTCTATGGAGCTGGTGGCAGCACCTGTTTCTCCAACACCAAGAAGAAGATCCTACAAAGACAACTGTTTACCTAAAATTAGGATCCCCAGAATAAGAACAAACTCTTTGTAAATATCCCCGGGATCCAGGTGGTCTGAGGAAACTTGGTTCTGAGTGGAGGAAGAAAAGCATCTGTCCTGAGAACTTGGACTGAGCTGCGTGGGCTTTGCAGTGTGATTGACGTTCCTGGGGAACACCACAGTAGGTCATCTGGTACAAGTGGCCCAGGGCCTGAGTGAACCAAGGCATTTGGCACTCAACCCAAGCCTCAAAGAATATGTACAGATGAAGTTACAAAAATCTCTTATCGCTCTGGCCTGTTTTGCTCAGCGGTCAGAGCGTCGGCCTGCGGTCCAGAGAGACCCGGGTTCGGTTCCCGCTAAGGGCACGTACCTCGGTTGCAGTTTGTCCCCGGCCCTGGTTGGTCGTGTGGGTGGCAGCCACTCGATGTGTCCCTTTCATGTCGATGTTTCTCTCTTTCTCTCTCTTCCTCTCTCCCTCCCACTCTACCTGAACAAAAAATGGAAAAAATGTCCTCGGGTGAGGATAAAAAAAAAAAGAAAAAAGAAAAAAAAAAGAACAAAAATCTCCTATCACACAAGGGTAAGAGTTCTAAGGAATATAAACAGGTGCAGGCAAAGGGGGTAAAAAGATTGTAGAAACTGATAGAGAATTATTGGTGTGAAAATATTAGACATAGAACAAAAGAAGCGTATTTACTATATCTAATTAAATGGGAACATATAATAAGAAACTTTAGAATGGTCAAGTGGATTTAAAAAAACTAAACCGAATTTCTAGATATGAAACATATGCTAATTGAAAGTAAAAACTCAACCAACAGATTTATGATCCATTGGACAAAACTGAAAAGAGAATACTGAATTGGAAGACTAATCTGAAGAAATTATCCAGAATACCATACAAAAACTTAAATCAAAAATTATATCAGATTATTATATGACTTAGGGTCAAGAAAGAATTTCTTTAAAAAAAATAAACTAGATAACTTGAAAATGCAAAATTTTGGTATATTTTATTGCCTCAAAATAAAGAACAATGAAGAAATTTAACAGGTAAATACCAAACTAAGAGAACATATTACTAATGACAAAACCTATAAAAAATAACATCTAGATTCAGAGGAGTTTCTGCAAATAAATAGAACAAAACCCAGAAACTTCTAATAGAAAATACATCTATATCTATCTATCTATCTACATATACACTGATACACACACATGTATTTTATAATTTTATATATACACATATATATGCAAAGAATATAAAAAGATAATTTATAGAAAAGGAAACTGAATGACAGTGAAGAAATGTTCCAAAGCTTTAGTAAGCAGAGCTGATGGACAAAGCATGCTGCACATTATGCCTACAGACTTGAGCAGAAAGAGCTTGGCAATGGCAAGTGTTGTCAGGATGAGGAAGCCCATGCACAGTGAGGGACGGTGGGCTGGGAAAGCCATTCTGGAGAGCAATCTGGCACTTCCTAGTAAAACTAAATATGTTTGAACACTAGGACTAAACAATTAATTCCCCTCCTGGATGTTCATCTAAAGAAATCCTGATGCAGACCCCTAAGGAAACATGTACGTGGGTGCTCATGACAGCATTATATGTGGGTGAGGAGGTGAAGGTTCCATCCATTTCTAAAAGGGCAGATAGGTAAAGCGTGGTGGCACCTGAGAATATCATATAAACTAGCACTAACATTGTGTGTACACAGAGCTACATGGATGGTCTTAAAAATACAGTGAAAAAAAAAAAGAGTACTTAACAGAAAGAGATGTAAAACATGATACTATCCACTTAAATTTTTAAAAAACGTTTGCATAAAGCAAAGATACACATTATGCAAAAACGAATACAAGCAAAACTATTCATCATATCAACGTTCATTATAACGACATGGCTAGAAGTGACCCAAATGCCCGCCACCACCAAATGGTTAAAGATGTTTTGGTAAAATCATTTAATGTGGTATTATTCATCAGTGAAAGGAACTGAAGTGTAGAGACACAAACAATGTAGATGCATCTCACACAGAATGATTTCATTTACACATATTTCAAAATATGCAGAAGTAAATAATACATGACTTGAAATACGAAAGTAAATAGATTAGGACTCAGGAGAAGGTTGTGTGGGTGAGATGGGGCGGGTGAGAGGAGGTTTCAGAGGTTCACAGGTGACCTGTGTGTATGTGTGCATGCTGCCGGGTTCTTGAACTGAGACCTGGGAACACAAGTATTGTTTGTACCGTTATTGTTTCTCAACCTATATTTTATAAGTATTGTTTGAAAGCTATTAATTATGTTTTAAAAGAATACATTTTTTACAAGTTTGTGAGCAAGAAAATGTTCTGAGCAGGTTGTTGTTGAAGAAAGAACCTGAAGTGCAAGGTCAAAGAGACATGAAATGTGTATATTATGCAATTCCATTTATATGACATATCCAGGACGGGCAAATCCGCAGAGACCGAGAGCAGGCCGGAGGTTGCCAAGGGCTGGGAAAGAGTGAAGTGGGAAGTGCCTGTGCACTGGGTACAGGTTCCTTTTGGAGAAATGAAAACATTTTGGAACTTGATAAAAGTAAGTGGGTGTGTCCTAACTGCCACTGGTGGTATACTTTAAAATGATTAATTTTTTACTTTTATTTGTTTTTCTCTATTGATATTAGAGAGAAAGAGGAAGGGAGAGGGAGAGAGAGATAAAAACATTTATGAGAGAGAACATTGATTGGCCGCCTCTTGCACGCCCCCCACTGGGGATCAGGCCCACAACCTGGGCATGTGCCCTGACCGGGAATTGAACTGGTGACCACTTGGTGTATGGGTCGATGCACAACCACTGAGCCACACTGGCCAGGCTAAAATGGTTAATTATTAAAACATGAATTTTGCCCTGGCCAGTGTGGCTCAGCAGTTAGAACGTCAGCCACGAACCAAAGAGTTGAGGGTTTGATTCTGATCAAGGGCACGTACCTCGGTTGTGGTTCATCCCAGCCCTGTTCGGGGTTGTGCAGGAGGCAACCAGTGGATGTGTCTCTCTCACATAGATGTTTCTTTCTCTCTCACTCTCTCTCTCTCACTCTCCCTCCCACTTTATCTGAAGATAGAAAAATATCCTCAGGTGAGGATTTAAAAACAAATAAATAAAATAAAATAAAATGTAAATGTCACCCAAGACCCACAGGTTTAATTGTAGTTTTATTTAGATCCCCAGGCTTGAGTTAGTTCTGATTAGTGTAAAACAACCTGATGTCAGGTAAGCTGAAAGCAGTGTAACACACCAACCTCAAGGTTGTCGTGCACCGACTTGCTCCTGCTTTCTCTGTGTGCACAATGTACAGAAAGTTGTCTGATATGATGGACAAAAAGTGGTCATGGCAGACATCTCTGGGTGGAGGCATGGCTAACAGATACACTTATTCTTTTTTTATTATCTTTATTACAGTTTCTACATGTGTGTCTTTTGCAGTTAAAAAAATGTTATGTTTAAAAATGTTTACATCACCCTGGCCAGGTGGCTCAGTTGGTTGGAGCATCGTCCTGTACACCAAAATGTTGTGGGTTGATTTCCAATCAGGGTACATACCTAGGTTTCAGGTTCGAGTCCTGGGCAGGGCCCATACAGGAGGCAACCAATTAATGTTTCTTGCTCACATCAATGTTTCTCTCTCTCTCTCTTTCTCTTCCTCTCTCACTCTAAAAATCAATAAACATATCCTTAAGTGAGGATAAAAATATAAGTAAGTAAAAAAAGGAAAATGTTTGCATCAACAAAAGTAAATTGCAGTGATGTTGTGCAGGCATGCTGCGTGCAGAATTTAATAATGCAAAACAGTCAAGCAGCTAGTAGAATACGTTCCCTTCTCCTCACTTCGTGTTCATATGCTGAGCTAGCAGGGCCTTTTCTCATCCTCTGACCCGCTATTAAAAGTGCAGCTCCTCGTCTTCAGAACACAATTTTGTTCCTGCCCGGGTTGAATTCATGTAAGGTTTATCTTCGCTATTTTATTTCTGCCCCACCCACACCCAGGTATGCTGATGATCTATATGAGTGCTTTCAGTTTCTTTACCCTCCATTATTCCTGGCTCCTCATAAACTCATGGTCTTCTCCTCAGAACACTTTAATCCATGTTTCAGATTTTCTCCATAGAATGTCTCCTCTGCCATATTGTATTAAAAGATTGAACTCCTTGCTCTCCGATTACAGCCATGTAACCCGCCCCTCTTGGTTACCCCTTTCTTAGGGAAAGTGCTCGCAGCAGTGAGCCAGCACTTGCAAAGCCTTGAAATAATCACAGCCTGGTTGCTCCCACTGAATTCATCCTGCCTGCTGTTGTTGGGAGAACAGAAATGTCAACTAATTGCAATCAAGTGAGGTCTGGATGCGCCAGTGTATTCAGAAAATACGCTGTTGCCATTAAAAGGAAATTCCAGGTAATAAAACATGAAAATAACAAAACCGAAACAAACCCAAATAAGCTTTTTAAAATTCCCCTTTTGCTGCAGAGAGACTCTCCTGAAGTGTGTCTGCTCTCCTCTCCGCCATGGGTGCCTCTCTTACCAGCCTGAGGCCTCCCACATAACATGCTTCTGAGAGTGTGAGGCGAGCCCCTTCCAGGACCAACAAGGAGCCGGTAATGCATAGGGGCAGCAGGGCTGCTGTGAAGGCTTCTGGGAAGGAAGGAGGGCTGTCGGGCGGCCAGGGAATTCTACCCACAGGGAAGTACCAGCAGCTGTGCTTCCTGTCATGCAGCTTGAGCCCACACTGTTCCTCTTCTTCCAGATGAACTGGGGTCTGCTCCGTGGGACCCTCGGGGACTCCACATGCATTCACTCTTAATGAGTTTTTCTACTTGTAATTGATTTAGTTCACTGAGCTCTCTTTCAACACTTTGGCAACTATATTTTCTATTTTAAGACCAGTTCCCACAGGGAAAGAAAAAGGGGCGCTGTGTCCAGGGGGACACACATGGATTTCTCTCCAGCTAGTCCAGGTACCAGAATATAGTCAACAGTAAGCAACGGGGATTTTCCCAAATAAAGTCAATTTTTATGAAATTATAGCTATTAAAGCACTTAGTTTATTCTACTGAAATGCAATCATTTAAAAGAGAATGTCTCTGTACACTACTTTTGGTTGCTGCTGTTTAATTACATCTTAAAACTGGGCAGCATGAAGTAACCACACAGACAAAAGAAATATGTGAGGACAAGTAGGCGAGTTCAGCTCTCCTGGTGCCATCAGCTGGCCCTTCAGGTGAGGCCGTCACCATTCTCGTTCAGCCCAGTGGTTTTCAATCTTTGTCATCTTATGGCACACATAAACGAATTACCGAAATTCGTGGCTCACCCAAAAATGTATTTTTTGCCAATCTGACAAAAAATAATAGGTATGATTTTGATTCATTCACACCGGATGGCTATTGTGTTGGCTGTTGGCATTTTTCATTTGTTACTCTAAAGGAAAAGAGGTCAGTGCCCCTGACTAAATAAATATTGCATATTTTAAAAGTTCTTGTGACACGCTGGTTGAAAATCACTGTGTTAGATGAAGGTCTAGAGAAGTGTGAAATATTGAAATACCAACACGTTGAAAGAACATTTAGGGACTTGCTTATCACCTAGTAAAGCTGAGACCGAGAAAAGTGGTCAGCTCAATAGGCCACAAGTACACTGGGGACATTTGTCCATGGTGGTGGTGTGCCATCAGGGAAAATCATGTCAATAGGCCTACCTCATTTATAAGTGATACATTTGTAATTTTAAAACACAAAATACAAACTTTTAAAGGAGAAAACTAAAATACAAATATAGGCACTTAAATATGTTTCGTCTAAATATAACTTGTATAGGAACAGAAAAGGTAATACAAGCAACGTTACCTAATGTGCCTGAGAAATAGAAGAATCAGATGATGAAAATGTTGTATTCTAACATTGGTAGGTTGATTGGTTTCTGCATGTGTGTTTTCAACAATGAGAAAAAAATTTTTTTACTGAAAAAAGCCAAGATGATGAAAATGTATTAAGGACCACAGCTTCACACAGGCTGCACCAGTGCTGACGGAACAGCAGCCAACGACCCAGGTCTGGCAACCAGAGAGATCCCTCCGGAACAGCTGTTCCCCTGAGGAAAGGGACTCCCCACTGGAGTCCAGAGCACAGAAACCATGACACACGGAACCAACTCACTCACCCTGTGTTCTCAGCACTATGAAGAAAGCAGGTTCTGATCAACTACCCAGCAGAGGTCCTGATCTTTTCCAGTATCTCACTCCCTGAAGCTGCTCCTCACCTCACACAAACACACTGCCTTAGGACCACACTGAAATCATCTTAGAAAGAGGAGGATGCTCATTCACATTTGTTTACCCCCATGGTCATCACAAATGGTCCTCTGAGTTGTAGCTGTGCCTTGACAGGCTTGGGAATGGTCTGCATTGAGTAATGTGTCAACAGGGCATGATCACATGGCAGCATCCAGTCTGCACATGATAGAAACCCTGATGGAATAATGACTAGTGCTAGCTGGAAATTTACTCAGAAGTAGAATTTAGTCTAGAAGGCATTCTTTTTTTGGTTTGTTTTATCTAAATAGTTTCATCTAATAATATTTAACTACATATGTGAAGAGTGAAAATATAAAATCGATGGTGATTTTTAAGTACTAAGAAGTTTGAAGATTAATTTAAACAACTGTTGTAACATCTTGAAGTACATGAAGACAACATAAGTCCATTTCCATTGAGGACAGCAGAGTAATAATTTTTAAAAGAACCCATAAGGCATTCACAGGAGACAACCAGGGAAGACTCTGAGGGGAGGATTCCAGGAAGATGCCACCTAAACATGCCTCCTTTCCCCTCCATTACCTCTGTGACTTCATGGGGCTACTCTCCTAGGTTGAATGGTGGCAGCGTCTGCCCCTTCTGAGTGAGGTCTGGTGAGGCCTTAGGCTCTGTGGGGAACGTTCAGAGAAACTGGCTTGAGGTCTGTTCCCTGTAGGCTGGACAATAATCTTGATGTCCTCAGCACTGAGACCTCAGTAATCAAGAGCACAGAGCATGGAATCCCGGGATTGATATGGAAACTCCTGGGTAGGAGGTCCGTAAGGGCTCATGCCTAGTCACCATGGCCTCCTAAGTGTGAGGATACTACATACAGCCATTCCTGAATGTCAGGGACATGAGGACAGGTGAGTTGAAAGGAGGCCTCATCCAGACATCACACAAGGTGGCTTACAGACTGCTCCTGCATTAGTGGCCTGTGGAAGGGTGGATCATTCTGCCTTTCTCCAATGTGAGCACTGCCAACATTTGGGGTGCTCCATCAACCAGATCTGAGTTGCAGTGAGTAAGAAAAGTGAAATAGCACACCTTTAGGAGGGCTTCACAGTGTGAGAAAGGAATAACAGTCACAACAAAGATCATGCCCTCTTTGTAAAACAGCCACACATGATGGCTACGAGGAAGGATGCAGGAGCTGCACAGAAAAGGTTCACTAGACCTAAATCTAGAATTTTGTTATGAGTTGAAACAGATGGTTGTCATTGAATACCAAATAAAAAACCTGGAAAACCAAGTCTAAGAAATATATCCAAGCATAGAGAAAAATTGTAGAGTTGAAGATCATGGACAGAAGACAAACTACCAGAAGAGTAAGCCCAAGAAAAGACTATGAGAATAACAGGAATTTCAGAAGGAAAAGAAAAATTAATGGACTCCTGAAAAATTTCTGAGATCCATCCTAGATAAAGAAAAAATAATATAAGTTTTGAGAAATAAAGAAATGGATAAATAAATCTGAGAAGACACTTAAACATTCTAAGTCCACAGATCAAAGGGACTTCTTTAGAAGATACTAGAATCACATCTTGAGATAATATACTAGACATGTCAATCATTTCTCAAATTAAAAGAGGATGCTGTGAATATGTAGTCATTTGAAAAATATATCAGTCTTACTCTCCATCTGAAAGAACTCGTGGGGAGGAATTGACAACAAATAACAAATGCATCATAATAAAGAGCTCAGAGTAAACAACAAATAAATATTGTATAAATGCTAACAAAAATGAAAGCTGGAATGGCAGTCTGGGAGGATATCAACTTTAAAATTAATAGTGCACAGCAACAAAGCAGAAGGATATTTTGTTATTCATGTGTATCAAGAAAGCAAAAACTAAAGTATTATAAATTCAGTGGGATATTTTAACCTATGTGATTTGATCAGATTTAAAGACAGAAAGAATTGTATTCTATAAAAAAGTAAATAATAAAATAATTAAATTAAATAATAAATCAATAAGTGATTTAATTGATATGCACTGAATTTTATGGTCTTTGAATAGAGAATTGTTTTTATTCACATGCTTATAGAAAATTTACAAAGTCAATTACTTTCTTGGCCAAACAAAATGCCTGAGTACATTTTTTAAATAAAATTTTTATTGAATTTATTCTGTGAACATGAACTAATAGAATAAAAATTAATTAATAATATAAAGGGGCCAAAAATTAGAGTCCCTAGAGAATTAAGGAGTATATTCTTAGACAGATAACCCTTAAACTAAAGAAGAAATTAAAAGGAAATTACAGCTATGTAAAAAGTAATGAAGAAGAAAACTCTTCAACCATCTGAGACTGTAAACAGTCCCAAGAAGAGAAAAAAAATAAAACAAAAAACTGATATGAAATACTATCATTATTTTAACGATAGTAAAAGAATAAAGAGAATTTGTACTCACTTAAGCATATAGAAAAATTTTTAAACAAAAAGCAAATAGGAAATGAAAATTCATAACAAAAGCCAAAAGAGCCCTGGCCGGTTTGGCTCAGCGGTTAGAGTGTCGGCCTGCGGTTCCGAGAGACCCGGGTTCGGTTCCCGCTAAGGGCATGTACTTCGGTTGCAGTTTGTCCCCGGCCCTGGTTGGTCGTGTGGGTGGCAGCCACTCGATGTGTCCCTTTCACATCGATGTTTCTCTCTCTCTTCCTCTCTCCCTCCCACTCTATCTGAACAAAAAATAGAAAAATGTCCTCAGGTGAGGATAAAAAAAAAAAAAAAAGCCAAAAGAAATGAAAAATAAAAAGGTAGCATAAATTTAAAAATTCAAATCCAATTTGAGTGAATTGAATTATATTGATGCCTCATGAGCTTGTTTAAAGGAAAAAGAGTGAAGGCAGAAATATACCGAATTGGGAGAGAGAAACAAGACTAACCATAGATATAGAAGTGATTAAACTAGTCATAAATATATCTATGAAACTTTCTGACAAGACATTTTAAAATTTAGAGGAAATGGATGATGTCCCAGAAAAATATGTATTGCCAAAATTTACTTGGGAAGAAAGGAAGGGGAAACTGAAACACATCAGTTACCATAAGAGAATTTAGAAAAAGACACTTAAAGATCTGCCATTGAAAAAGGCACTGAGAACAGATGGACTCCCAGCTGAGGTTTATGTAACATGAATTTTATATAACCTTAAAGAAAGAGGGCTTTTCAAAGTTAAATTATTCCAGGCCTTAGAAAACAGATGAAAGGCCTCCCCAACTCACTTTACAAAGGCAACATAACTCTTTTAAAGATCCAGTAAAGATAAGACAATAAAGGGAAAATGTAGATGAGTTTGATTTATAAATTAAAAAATTATTAAAATATTAGGAATTATATTTCAGCATCGTTTTTCATATGTATTAAACAATTTATTTGAGCACCTAACATGTTCCATGGCAACAAACAAAATTAAACATATATATATATATATATATATATATATATATATATACTCACACACACCTAATATGTTAGATGTCAATTAAGTGAAATGGAGAAAAATTGCACAGGAAATGCAGACTGGACATTTTGTTGGGAGAAATTGGCTGTTAAGGGAGATCAGCTGAGAAGGTATCTCTCAGGCTATTAGTAAAGACTAGAAACAAATGATATAGCACCATCTCAGTGGGGCTAAGGAGAGACCATTCCAAGGCAGAGGGAAAAGTCAGTGCAAAATGCTGAGGAACAACAGAAAGAGATGCACTTCAATGACAATAAACCCAGAAAAGAGTACCAAAGATGTGGTCAGGAGGTAATGTGTAGGGCTTCACAGGCAATAACAAGTATGTCTTTTAAGCCACTGGAGGGCTTTCAACACAGAGCTGGAGGCATTTTAGCAACATCACTGGCTGCTGCACTGAAATTGAATTGAAGGGGAACAAGGTTTGAAGTCAGTAGACCAAGAAGGAAGCTGTTGCAATAACCCAGGCAAGGGCTCATGGTGCTGTAACCGCAGACCTGATGAGAAATCGTGTGACCTTGGATATATTTTTAAGATAGAATCAGAAGAAGGTTTTGATGGATTGAATTTTTGATGTGAAGGGGGAAAAGTGGGATAAGACGACTCTAAGAATTGTGGCTTGAGAAGCCTATGAAAAGAACCATAAAGAGAGCTCAAAAGACTGTGAGGTCAACAGGCTGAGTGATGGTGGGGAGAAGTCACAAGCCTAGTTGTGAAGGCATCAAGTTTGAGGCGCCTATTAGACATCTAAACGGTATCGAGTAGCAGGTTGGATACATGAAACTTGAGATGGCAGGGAGAGTTTCTGGTTGGAAATCAAAGTTTGGTAGTTTTGAGCTATACTTTTTATTAAAACTGTGACATTGGATGAGATTTCCAAGACAGTTTACATAGATAAAGGGGAAGTGCAAGGGAGCATTCCAAACTTCAGAGTTGTTTCAGTGGAGCGCTAGAGGTCAAAACCCAGTCAGAGGGAGATGTGACGTAGAGAAAGGATATATAGACAACTCAGGATTTTTACTGTAAGGAAGGGACAAAATGAGGCAATAATGGGACAGAAAAATAGGATAAGGAGAGGTTTTTTTTAAAAAGCAATGATTAAAGAAATAAGAGCATGTTTGTATATTGATGAGGAAGATTAATTAATCAAAAAAAAAAAAAAAAAAGAAGGAGGAGCATTCCTGGAGCTATGGAGCAGAAGGATCTAATACACAAGTTAGAGGGGAGGCAGCTTGGCTAGAAGTGTCGGGAGGGACTATGGCAAGGCTAGCAGGTCATGTGTGCATGTGTGTGTTTTGGGAGAGTCTGTGGACAACCTCTCTAGATTGCTTTCTTTTCCTCAGAGGGAAAGAAAGGGATGCCCTCAACCTATTGTGAGAATAGGGGGAGGAGCTTGTGGGAAAAGGAGAGAGTTTGTTGACCTCCGGTGTGTTTATTTTCCTCCACCTACATTCACCTGGGTGGGTGTGAACATGGAGTAGGCAGGAAGGTGAATCATTGCCTGGTCATCTAAAGTCCATTATGCAAACTTACAAAAGAAAGTTAATATAAAAAGATGTTTAATAAGTATTTTCTTCAGCCATATCTCTTTAAAACTTTATGTTAAAGAAGTGGATGTGAACTGCTTACATAAAATAATAACCATTTCTATAAAATAACTGGAATTATTGTCGATGGTAAAATGTAAAATCTATTTTAACTATTATTAGAAATTAGACATGTACCCTTACTATTGTTATTATAATAAATACCTTCTTCAGGTTCTAGTCGTTGTAATTAGATAGTTTAATAAGTGGTGAAAGTTTTTAAAAGATAAAAACATCTCCTTTTTATGATATGTCTTTATAGCTAGAGAATTCAAAAGATTCTAAACTATTGGAATTAAGATAATAATTTGGTAAGGTGAATAGATATAAGATAAATATATAAAAACTATTAGGTTATTTTCTAGTTTAATAATGAGAACATAGGGAGACTTTTTTTAAATTCTCATAACAATGAGAAGAGCATGAAGTATTAGGTATAAGTTAACAAGAAGGAGACAGAACCTATATTAAGAGAAATATAATATTTTATTGAATAATATAACATGTTATGTAAACAAATGGAAAGACATAATATTCTCAAATTAGAAGTCTTTGATACATAAAATGTTGAATTTTCAAATGTAATATATAATTTTTTTTAAAATCCTCTCTTTAGGATATATTTTTATTAAGTTTTAGAGAGGGGGAGAGAGAGAGAGAGAGAAATATTGATCTGTTGCCTCCCGTCCTCACCCCACCAGGGATCTAACCCCCAATGTAGGTATGTATCCTGACCTGGAATTGAACCCGCAACTTTTTGGTGCATGGGACAATGTTCCAACCAACTGAGTCACCCAGCCTGGGCTATACTCTGAATTATTATATCAAATTCTATTTGAATTACATGTCTATAAAATTTATGAGAAAATAAACATCAAACAAAAATAACCAAGAATAATTTTGAATATGAAGACTAGGAAGAGAGTGATTTGACTTACCAGATATCAGGAAAAATACCCACAAAACCATTAAAATAAAATTATAATCTCATCAGCACATAGTTGTTTAAATTGATAAATTAAAAATAAAAGAGGCTAATATATAATATGGATAGTATTTCTATTTAGTGTAAAAAGGATACACTCTTTAATAAAGGGAGTTGGCAAAAATACCTACATATCTAAAAATAATAAAATGTGAACATGATTTTGCTTCATATAAAAGTAAATTTCATGTGATGAAATACGTGAATTAAAGCAATGAGATAACATCGTTGTGGAAAAAATCTAAGTGAGAAGAGGCAAATCCAGGTGGTCCTTGCAGCTAAGCCCCCCACTTTCAATAGTTTATTAGAACTAACTAGGGACTGGACTTCCTTGACTCTGATGACAATAAAAGTTCACTACTAACCATCCCCTGTATAGATGTAGGAGGACGGAATCTGTAAGTTACTGATGAAAAAGTTAGCTACATGTACTTTTCTATGCTGTGTCATTAGAGCCCTCTGTGTTCATGTGCACTTTGCATGGCCACAGGTATAATCTAAGAATTGGACAATATATTTTTTTTATTATTCCTCACCTGAGGATATTTTTCCATTTATCATCAGACTGAGTGGGAGGAAGGGAGAGAGAGAGGAACATTGATGTGATAGAGCCACATAGACTGGTTGCCTCCCGCATGACCCAACCAGCGCCAGGGACGAACCGCAACCGAGATACATGCCCTTGACTGGAATTGAACCCATGACTCATTGGTCCACAGGCTGATGCTCTAACTGCTGAGACAAACCAGCCAGGGCAGAATTGGGCAATCTTATTAAACAAAGGTTGGAATCTCAGAGCTATAAAGACAAGATGTACATATGCTATTTCAGAAAAATAGAAGATTTATATGATACAATGTATCATGAACAAGTAAATAAAAAACTATTTTATTTAATTTTTAAATTTATTTATTTATTTTTATATATCTTTATTATTGAAAGTATTACAGATGTCACTTGTTTTAAAATAGCTATATTGAATCTACTGACAAGTCTAAGTGCATTCTTCATCTATGTTATTATAATTTTTATTTACTTATTTGGCATTCTATTTGACATTTTCTTATCATTTCCATTTTTCTGCTGCAATTCCCCATCTCTTCATGTGTACCGTCCATCTTTTCCATTACAGTCTTTAGCATATTAATCATTGTTATTTAAAAATATCTGTCTAATAGTTACAATATTTCAATACTGGCCTCAGACAATTTAGGTCTCTGTTTTGTCAACTATAATAGGGACATTATAATTAATGCCTTTATAAGACAACATATGTAAAGAACTGAAACAGTGCTCAGAACTAAATACACACCTAACAAGAGGAAGTTCTTATTGGTCTGGCTATGATTGAAGGTATTTTTATCATGCAATCATTTCCTCAAATGAATAAGCCTGGTGAAGCATCACAAATTACATTCAAGTTATAAAATATCTTTCCCTGGATAGCAAGATAAATATCCCTCTGTCTGAAATGGTCCAGGTTAACCCTCCCATCAGGAAAGAGACAGACCATCCCTCTCGTCCTTGGACATTTCTCTTTAAGTGTATGTGACCTTCTGGAAGCCTCCTCTATTCACTCCTGTAAGAGATCTTGTAGGAGATGCAAACATCCAAATATATTTGCATAAGTAAATCAGGCTAAAATTTGGGAAAATATATACTAGTCCACTTAGTTATAGGAAAGATACTGTCTTGTTAAGCTTCTGTGAGGACAGAATAAATAAAACACTTTAATAATCTACTAATTATAAAAAAAATTTAATCAGATAACCCTGAATATAATTCACCTAAAATTAGCATTCTGATCTGATTCTCTCTTGTTCTATATTCTTGCTGTACATTAACTATATAATATAAGATTTAAAAATGATTTTGAGCAAATGGCAGTGTGTTAATTGTTGAATATATCTGAACCGGTCATATAAATATGAGGTAATAATTAATTTCAACTGCAGAATATCAGATTAATCACTTGTGTAAACTTAAATTTGCACATAATTTGTCATTGTTTATGTCAGGAAAGCTCTAGAGTAGTTTTAATCCACACACCTACATTAAAATTATTTAATGATATTTCAAATGCTATTAATCAAATATGATTAATAGAAAAGAGAAGAGAATTTTGGCCCACATAGCACTTTTCATCATTGAGATAGCTCCAAGTGCTTGACAAATGAATGAATAAGGCGTGTGGTGACTAGTAAATAGCATAAGGTCAAGGACCCGTTGTAACTCACAGCCAGACCTAGATATGAGAACTTCACTATTGCAATAGTCTTCTTCAAATGTATTTTTATTAACTTTACTGGAGTGACATTGGTTAATAAAATGATTTCGATGTCAGGTGTACAATTCTACAATACATAGTCTGTATATTGTACTGTGTGTTCACTCCTTCCATCACCATTTATCCCCCTTATATCCTCTTCTACCTCCCCCATACCCCTTCCCATCTGGCAAACACCATGCTGTTGTCTGTATCTTTGGGGGTTGTTTTTTGTGCTTAGTCTCTTCACCTTTTTCACTCAGACCCACAACACCCTCTCCCCTCTGACAGCTGTCAGTCTATTCTCTATCAGTGAATCAGTTTCTGTTTTGTTTATTAGTGAAATGATATGGTATTTGTCTTTCTCTGACTGGTTTATTTCATTTAGAATAATGTTGTCCAGGTCCATGCATGCTATCTCAAAGGCAGGATTTCCTTCCTTTTTATGGCTGAGTAGCATTCCATTGTGTAAATTTACCTCAACATTTTTATTCACTCACTTACTGATGGAAACTTAGGCTACTTCCACATATTGGCTATTGTAAATAGTGCTGCAATGAACATAGGGGTGCACATACTCTTTAGAATTAGTGTTTCAGGTTTCTTTGGATGTATTCCCAGAAGTGGAATCACTGGGTCATAAGGCAGTTCCATTTTTAATTGTTTGAAGTAACTTTATACTGTCTTCTACAGTGGCTGTACCAGTCTGCATTCCCACCAACAATATACTAGGGTTCCCTTTTCTCCACATCCTCGCCAACACTTGTTTGTTGATTTATTGATAATAGCCATTCTGACAGGTGTGAGGTGATAGCTCATTGTGGTTTTAATTTGCATTTCTCTGATGATTAGTGACTTTGAGCATCTTTTTATATGTCTATTGGCCATCTGTGTGTCCTCTTTGGAGAAGTATCTATGTGGACTTTAATGCAATCATCTTTTGTTTTATTTATTTGTTTATTTTTATCATCACCCGAGGACATTTTTACATTTATCTTCAGATAGAGCGAGAGGGAGAAAGAGAGAGAGAGAAACATCGACGTGAGAGACACATCAACTGGCTGCCACCCACATGACCCCAGCAGGGCCAGGGACAAACCGCAACTGAGGCACGTGCCCTTAACCAGAACCAAACCCAGGTCTCTCTGGACCGTGGGCTGACGCTCTAACCACTTAGCCAAACTGGCCAGAGCGATAGTCTTTTGTTTTAAAACTGAATTTATTTTATTTTAAATTTATCTTTATTGTTGAAAGTTGTTACAGATGTCTCCCCTTTTACCCCATTGCCCCCCCCACCCCACTTGTACCACCCACCCCCTGCCTTCCCCACACTATTGTCTGTGGCCATTGGTTATGTGTATATGCATATAAATTCTTTGGTTTACCTCTTCCCCACCCACCCCCTTTCCTCTGAGGTTCATCAGTCTGTTCCCTTCTTTCATGTCTATTGTTTTTTAATGTCATCATTTATTACAGCAATGAAAGGAGTAACGGGAGTCATACAATACCTCATTAAGAAATGGAGCTAAAACAATGCAGAAGTGCTCACACTGGAAGCCTCACTCCATCCCAGGATAATGTTGGTGAATATGTGGGATGCTCTTGTTTACAAGCAGAAGTTGCCAAGTTTCTAAAATCCAACTCAGTTGCTCATGGTATTATCATTTCTTTATTTAGAAAAGAATCCTGAAATTCTAATTACTAGTAAATATAAGCAAACAAATTTAGGAAATTGTATTGTAGTACAGCTCACCTACTGAAAAGTGCACATATCATAAGAATATGCACAATTGAAGTGTTCGTACAAAGGATTTGCACAAAAGCAAATGCACCTGTGTCACCACTGCCCCAATCAGGAAATAAAATCGCTCCAGATCTTCCCATGCTCGCCTAGCCACTGTCTTCACCAAAGGCATCCACTGCCCTGACTTTAACATGGGATGAGTCTCTGCATGTTATAATTGTTAGGAAGCTATCTCACTTTCTTTAGTATGCCACAATTTATTTATTCCTTCTACTCTTTAGATGCACTGGTTGTTTGGCCCTCGGAGTTGTCAGGAAAACTGCCACTGTAAAGTTTGTTATGCATTCTTTAAGTGAACATTGGTCCTCATTTTGGTTGGATATATTCCTAGGAGTAGAATTGCTAGGTGACACTGCATGTACATGCTCATTTTAAAAAGGAACTGTGGTAGGCAGTTAGACAGACATGAGCAAAGCAAGGACAATAGGCCAGGTCGCGGGTACCTAGCAATGGGAAAACCTGGGAAAACAAGGACCTTGCCCCCAGGGTAGCCTTTCCTCCCCTAAACTGCTGCTTATGCAGTTTAGACACCCTGGCCTTTCCTCTCTAGAGATAACATTTAAGCCTCAGTTGTATTTCATCTCCAGACCAGGAAAAACAGCAAAACCAGACAAGCATCACCTTAGATGACCTCAGGTCCAGGTGCATTGAATAATGAGCCTCTGCTCTGTGGCCAGTCAGTGGAGATCACAACCCGGGAAGACCACACCTGGAAAGCTGATTAATAGTCTATTGAGATCCTCCCCTGGGACCTCCCTTAAAATTCCCACCTTTAAAAATTCTTAGGCAGCGGGATCCAGCACACTCTACTTCCAGGGAGTATGTCTGGCCTTTCCGTTCCCCTTCCTCTTTGTGTACCTAGACCTTCACCCTCTGAGCTGGTCTACCTCCTGAGCCCATTTCTTCTACCACTCATTTCTACCTCTGTGACTTTCAAAATAAACTTTCCTTATAGTTTGAGTCTTGGCTCTGATTTCTTTCCTAGCCAGAATTCAAGTGCCGAGGTTACTGAACCAAGGTCCGATCTGACGCCATCCGTCTAACACCTGGTGCCATTCTTGCTGCAGTCATCAGAGCTATGAGCATTACATGTGTGCATATTTCTACGATGGTGCCAGAGTTCAAGCTTTTCATTGTCCTCCCTACTTCTGGTCATTTCTGGCCAATATGCACCGTAGCAATTTTGGTTATGGTTGATGCATTTAAATTGCATTTCCCTGTAACTAATGAGGTGGACACTTTTTCATATGGTTGTTGGTTGTTTGTATAGCCTCTTTTCTGAAGTGGCTGCACAGTTCTCTAGGCTCTATTTCAATGGGATTATCTATATTTTTATTGATTTGTAAAACTTCTTTATATATTCTAGACATAAGTCCTTGGTGACATATGAATTGCAAATCTCTTCTCCCAGACTATGGCTTGTTCTTTCACTCTGTTAAGGTGTGTTATGATGAAAGTTTTTAATTATAATAAATGTTACTTTATTAAATTTTTCTGTATACTTCGTGCTTTTGGTTTTTTAATTAACTCTTTTCTTTGTAATATTTTTAATGATTTTTTAGAGAGAAAGGGAGAGGGAGAGAGTGAAACATTGATATGAGAACACAACATTGATTGGCTACCTCCTGCATGCCCCTTACCAGGGACTGAGCCCACATTCCGTGCATGTGCCCCAACTGGGAATCAAGCCAGCAACTTTTCCATGCATGGATGATGCCCAACCAACTGAGCCACACCGGCCAGGGCTTTTTTATGAACTCTTTACTCATACCAACATCATGAAGATATTCTCATATTTCCTTTTAAACGTTTTCTTGTTGTCCTTTCACGTTTAAAATTATTTTTTGTGAACTACATGAGATACAGTCAAAATGGGTTTTATTTCAGGGAAACAATAGTGAATAAACCACAGTACCTGACTTCAAAGACCTTGCTTTCTAATGGGGGAAGTGGACAATTAAACAATTAATTATAATATGCTGGATACTTCTAAGTGATACTGTAATGAGAAAGGGAAATGCTTATTTTAAAAACTGTGCCTTGAGATTGCATTCACAGGCCTGAGGAAAACACCCTAATTGGTCTGTCTGGTAAGGAGAGGCAGTTTTCCTGTAATAGGTCATTTAGGCACCTTCAGAGAAATAAGAGATGCATTGCTCTGCATAATAATAAGGCTATCCAGGCTTCCCATGAGGGAGTGAATGTAGCAACTGGGAGATCCTAGCATGTAGAATGAGGGTGCTTTGGCCCACATGGCTCCTGAGCAAGATGGCAGCCATGACCTGAGGAGGAGCCTGCGCACTGAGAGGCTGCCTGCAGTGAGATTGGCATGGGACTTTGGGGATTGTGATGTTGAATAGTCTCCCTTCAGGGTTTACTCTAGTGTCAGACACAGGCGGAGCTGTGTTTCACATGGTTGTGGCTGTCCCAGGTGAGTGTCTCAAAACAAGGGAGGAGCACAGGAACAAAGGGTTTTGATAGGCAGCGATCATTAGACGTATAAATCCTCTTAATAAGAGAGTGGTCAAAACAAACAGAAAAACCAAAACAAAAAAACCAACAACAACCTGGAAGAAAGATCATGAAGGTAGAAGAACACAGATGAACAAAAATACCTCCTGGGATTTTGGGTATAAAAGCATTTACTTAATGCCTTAGGAATAACTGAAAGAGATCATATCACCACCCTTAAGAGTAAATTTTCAATTGATGAAAACCCTGTTCTAGTCTTTCCATTGTGAGATTAAAAACCTTGGTGTTATTCTTATTTCCTTTTTGTCACTTTCACATAATCCAAACTGTTGGAAAATGGTTATCCTTTCCTTCAAAGTGTGTTCAGAACCACACTACTTCTCATGTTCTGCATGCCTTTGTTCTTGTCTAAGATTCCATTGCCTTCTACATAAATCACTTTATGTGGTCTCCCAGCTTTACCCTTGCCCTAACACTCTATCTCAACACAGTAACCAGATGGATCTCTAAAATGGAAATCAAATCATAGGAGTCCCAACCTTCAGATCACTTGTACCTCAATATGAGAAAATACTCAGTCTCTTACAGTGGTCCACAGGGAGCTAAATGATTGGACTCCCTTCACTTCTTCTGGCTTTATCTCAACTTGCCCCTCATTTGTTCTCTCTGCATCCTCCCCATACCTTTCCTTGAGCTTCCTCATGCTGTTCCAGACATGCTCCTGCATTAGAGCCAATGACTATTCCCTCTGTCCAAAGGGTTCATTTCCTATATGTGAAGCTCACTAATTCACTTCTTTCAAGATTTTGTAAAATATAACTTCAGCTATAAGGTCTACTATGAATAGTTTATTTAAAATTGCAACCCAATCTCTCAATACCCAACATTCCAGATATCTCTTACCAGCCATCTCTTGGTACATGAGTTGCTCAACCACTGAACCACACCAGCTGGGCTATCTGTTGTTGTTTTTTTGTTTATTTTTTACTAATTTTTTCATAAGTTATTTGGAAGGTAGCTATGCTCACCACTATACTATCAACGCCTTTCAGAAGTTATTTGAATAAGGACCAGACCACTAGGTACTCAAGAATATTTGCTGAATGGTGGTGTATTTCAGGGCAGGTGATCTGGGGCACAGAAAAAGGATTCAAATTGTACCACAATAGAGACTATTCTGCTGTCCACACAATTGAAGAACTATCAGTTTTAATATACATTAAACTATATATGCATACATACATACATACTCGCACACACAAACATGGGTAATTTTTATTCAACTTAAAAAACATTCTCAAGTTTAAAAGTGTCTCTAAAGATTGAATATAGTGATAGAAAACTTAGACTGATCCTAGGTGATGGGTAAATAAAGATCTTAGCTTTCAGAGTATGCATGACCCTTAAAGAAGTGTGCTTTAATTAGGACATGTTCTGTTTGCACATGCTACATTCTTCACTTGACAAAGTAAGAGCCATTATATTTTTTCCATCAAATCCTTTTGCACTCAGAGTCAATCATATAAAATATTTGGAAACTTTTCTAAATGGTGTCTATGGACTAAATATAAAACATTTTTTTTAAAGATTCATGTCATTTAAAAAGATTTTTATGGCCTAGCTAGTGTGGCTCAGTTGGCTGAGCGTGCACCATCCCATGCATCAAGAGGTTACTCGTTTGATTCCTGGTTGGGGCATGTGCCAGGTTTGCAGACTAAATCCCCAGTAGGGGGAATGCAGAAAGCAGCCAATCAATATTTCTATCTCTTTCTTCCTCTCCCTTCCTCACTCTCTAAAAAAATAAAAAAAATAAAAAAATCAATAAAAGCATATTTTTTAAAAAATAAACAGATGTATATGTCTTTTCTATCTAATTATTAAGCTCCCCAAAGGAGTGATATAGACCATTATCTTTGTACCTAGAGACTCAGATAGATGCTTGAGAAATGTCTGTGTTCTTATTAATTAGTAGAAAATAAAAACTCACTTCTCTACACCTGGCTCCCAAATTGATTACATTGTTAGAACTAATACTTAGATGATTTTGGTCTGCAGGCAAACTGAAATCACTTACTGTGGATTTCCAAAGTCATTCTCTGGAAAGTCTCCTTGAAACTGGCCCTGAAAGAGTTCGTTTTGTCACATACCCTAAGCTAGTGTCCATTTGTTTTATCCCTGAGCCAACGAGGTGACACACCAAAAGATCAGGCAACGGAAGGAAATCCAAATCGTGGTTACACCTAAACATGACAGAATCGTTCACTAGAAGAGAAAAGGATGGCAGAGCAAGCAAGTAACCTCATTAAGACTCAAGTGAAAAGATGCTGGGAATTTAAAAGTCATGAACTAGATGACAATATTTTCCTTTCAGTTTTGAACATAAAATGGGCTACTGTGTTAAAGAAAGTACTAGGTTATTAGTGTTACCATAGGACAGAGTGGAACATTTGTCATTTCAGAGTTAATGTGTGTGTGTCTGGGTGTCGCTGTGTGTTTGAGTCTCTGTGTGTGTCTGTTTCTGTGTGTATATGTGTGCCTGTGTGTGTGTGTTTCTTTGTGTGATTCTATGTGTGTGCCCTTAGTTCAGTACAGGCCATTTTATTTTAACATGCACGTATTTCTTCACTTTTCCTGTCACGGTATCTGCAAAATTTAACGGAGATCTAATTTATTGTTGAAAGTAAAACTGTTCTACTAACATCTGATACTTGGTATTAGCCATTCTCATTCTTAGAATTATTTAAAATTCCACTGAATGTACAAACTTAAACTGAGATTTTTTTTAAATTGAGGAACTTGTCAAACTGGCAGAATAGAGATCTGAAATCTGCTGGTTTGTGCAGATTGTACCCTAAGATAGGAAGTTGGGGTTTGGGTTGATTTAATGGAGGGCAAATGACTCATCAATGCTGTATGTAATAGATGTCCTAAATTTAGCTTTCCTTTTAGTGTGAAACCTAATATTAATAGTTACACGAAACTTTATTATATGGCAATTTTCTTATTCCTTTTTTCTATCTGTTAATCAATTATCACATCTTTCATTAAGTACCTGTTAAAAACCCATTTAGTACATGAAGTCTTGTAAAAATTGAGTTGAATTCATAGAACATGCTGATTAGGGAAGTATTGCACAAGCAATGAAGTTAGAATGAAGGGTCTCAAGTCTGTCAGATTTGGAAACAAAACACACAGAAATTTGGGATGATATTACAGTGATATATATCCTTTGACCTTTTAGGAAAATGCATGTGTATTTACAACAAAAGATGTTTCAGAAATAAACTTGTTTTTATACTCTGCATCTCTTTACTTATTGTTATGTGTTAGAAAATAATAAGACGCACTTAACACCACAGAAAAAATAAACCTCAGTGTAAAAACCACAACTGACTATTCTTACTGAAAAATGAGAAAAGAAAAAAAAATGAAAGATTTCTGATATTTATACTGAGGTCCCTTAGCAAAAAGTACACCTGAAAAGCAAAGATTAGAAAACAATAGACACGTATATCAGGCAGTTTTGTCGCCCTGTGAAGTAATTTAGATGACCCAAAGGTAACCACAGGAAAGGATACCAGGAACTGTGGGAGGGTGCTTGACATGCAAAGTGGGCTCGGGCTTTTAGGTGCCCTTGTGATGTTAACTGCTTTAATAAGTAACACATAAAATAAACAACACTTCAGTAAAAATATGCTTTCAGAAATTTTGTTACTTGATTTGAGGCATCCCTATATTCATTTATTATTACCCCAAGGTTAGTATTTCTCCAGAAGTGTTGAACACATAAGTAATTCAGATTTATTTGCAGGTTAATGCACTCAATCCATTATCCCTTGATATATATTTTTCTTTTAAATTTCTTTAAATGAGGTGCTATTTTTGCTGTTTATATCTTTCAAGTGGTAATCCAGAGACAATGGAGGTTTCCTGAGCGAGCAAGCCGAGGCTTTCTCCTGTGTGTGTGTGTGTGTGTGTGTGTGTGTGTGTGTGTGTGGCTAGGCTTTCTCAGGAATGTTTGAGGTGTTTGGGCTTCCATTCCCAGAGGGCAATGTCAAAGCGTTCTCTCCACACAATGAATAGGTTTTTGTCTGAAATGACTTATTAAAAAGATGAAAGATATTGTTCCTTAAGTCTATTTTTAGCAGTCTTTGTCTGAAATGACCTTAAGCATAGGGCTCATGACAAAATGTAATCCTTTTTCAAATATTGCATGTGCTCACTTCATGCATTTTAAACAGAGGGACTTTAAGACCTGAGTGTTCTCTGCAACTATTTCTTCTAAAAAGAGTTCCCACACTAATGCAAATATTTACTTCCTTTTTATTCATAGCCATTAAGCTTATGAGAAATCAAGTTCAGCAACAAAATGAAATGCAAATGGAAGAAGGGGCTGGAAGGGGCGGGGGGAAGGAAAGTGTTAAAGGAGAAAAGGATTGAACTGAAACACTGGCCCCTGATCAGAGCAATAAACCAGGTTGGGAGCAGGTGATATAAATTAAGACAGAATGCTGGAAATTAATTTGATGCCATCTTCACAATAAGTTTAATCCTTTTGTTTCTGTAACTCTGCCAGAAAAGATGAAAATATCTATACAGTACTTATTTCATTGCCTACAGATATATTTCTCAATAATTTTATTCTTATTTCAACACCGGGAAAAAATTATTCTTTGGGATAATAGATAAGTTGGGGAAATACTGACGAAAGTTTCTGAAACTGAGTATAATACATCACACAGAATTTGGTCACAAGTTTCAATATACCATTCTGTTTTTTTATTCCAAATGTGTAAAATATTATATTAATAAAAACGTCCTTTGGAAAACTAGCCAAAGCACAGAGCAGTCGCCTTCCCTCATCTTGCTGAAGACCAAGGGTAGGTTTATTTAAATATATGCTCCAAACATTTTTAGTTTTAAAAGAAAGGAAAAGGCCTGGCCAGTGTGACTCAGTGGTTGAGTGTCGTCCCATGGACCAAGAGGTCACCAGTTAGATTCCCAGTCAGGGCAAGGCCGGGTTGCAGGGTCAATCCCCAGCAGGGGCGTGCAGGAGGCGGCAGCTTGATGTTTCTCTCTCATCAATGTTTCTGTCTCTCTCTCCCTTCCTCTCTCTCTAAAAATCAATAAAAACATATTTTTTTAAAAAAAGGAAAGGGTTAAATGATTTGCCCAAGGACTGTCTGAATAATTCAGGTGGTCCACAAGGAGTGGGGAGAAGGGTTTAATCAGGTCAGCATGAAAAACCTTCCTGGAATCAGCCCACCTTCAGCCAACCCCCACCACATCAAAGTAAAATTGTGTGAGTAATTTTCCTGTGGACTGTCAAAGGCACTTCTTCAAATTAGGATAGCAAATGCATTTTTATATTTCTAAGATGCTTCTTGGCAACCACATGATACAACAGGTGTGGCTGTTGTACATGTGCTAATTAATGTTAGTCAATTATGTTAAAGTCTAGAAGAATCTGTTCCATTTTTAATTATAAGGTCACTTTAATTATGAAACTATGTAACCACAGAATAGAAAGTTAGAAAAACACTTCATAATTCCACAACACTACCAAGGCAAATTGTATGTTCATCTAAAAAAACCTCATCTGTGTGCTTTGGGTATAATGTAAATGCATATCAACTGGGATAATACAAATATCAGTGGGGGCCACCTGCCCTTTGTAACTTCTCTCAATACTGCCAGTTCTACAGATCACCCAAGGCCTAGTGTCTTCATGAGCTTTTCTGCTTCAAATCCTGCCCCAGTGCATAGGGCCTCCATTTTACCCTGTGTCAACCCAGATAAAAACTCGCTTTCTACCAATTATCCCCTTTTTTCTCCTGCTGGGCCCCCTAGCACCACCAAGTACAAACACACGCACCTTCAGACACTGACTACTAAGGGATTATGCCATTTGGTAAAGTACCAAATCTGTGACACTTTCAAGAGAATACTTAAACCACAAAATGAGAAAGTCTTTTAGTTTTGTAATTACCCAAATACCATGCCACATCTTTCTTTGATATTTGGATCTGACTTTCCTGTGTGGATTTCTTTATATCTGGTATTTCTGGTACATTCATTACTTTCCTTCCCTTCCTTCTTCCCTCCCTTCCTTCATCCCTCCCTCTCTCCCTCCCTCCTTCTCTGTTCTCCTTTAACAAAAGCAATACGTATACTCCTTTATTTTATATGTAAGCTCATGTTATTTATTTCAGGAGTGTTACTTCAATATATTTCTTGGGAGCTTTTTTATTTCCTTTTTAAGATGACCTAATTGCTTTCTAAATTTACTATACATTTGGATCATATGGTTTTTTTTTCTTTCATTCTTAAGTTAGATCCATGATTTCTTGAAGCTCATTTACTCTTTATTTTCAGATATGCTAGTTAGTTTTGCAGATGATTCTGTTACCATTGTAACTAGCTAGCTAATATTAATAATAGGAAATTGACAAAGGAAAAGCCAGACACTGTAAACTTTGCCATCTGGGCAGCTTCACCAGGAAACTGCAACTTCACACTCCACAGGAACCAACAGTCTATTCCCTGGGACTCTCTGGTGGTGATTTGCTTTTATGGTGGGTTTTCAACCTCATCTACCTTTAGGTGAGGCCTGCACATTATCCAGCCTCTTCCAGGTCTGACTCACTCTTAGCTGTCTTGCTCCAGAGCAGGTTCATTTCTCAATATTGTTGCTGTAGGCCTTTCCATTTATATTCCCAGGTGAAATTTTGTGCTTCTTACCCTCTCAAGTGATTGACATTGTGATGACAGAATTCTCTATTCAAAATTATTACTTTCAGAGCTTTGATACAAGTTTCCACTGACTTCTAGAACTGCCTTCCTGCTGCTAATGAGAAATCAGAAACCCATACCAGTCTGTTTTCTTTTCCAAATAATACTTATTCACCCTCTATCTCTTCTGGAAACTTTAAGATGTGTCCTTTATCCTTGGTGTCTCAAAATTCACGAAGCTGTGTCTATGTACTAGGCAGCATTTTTAATCTAAAACAGATGGCTTTCTTCAGTTCTATCAATTCTACTCTGTTTGGTTAGCTTTCCCCTCCACTTCCAAGGTTCCCTTTTTTTTTTTAACTAGATTCATCTTGACTCATTGATTGACCTTCTAGTCTCTCCTCTCATATTTCCTATGTCTTTATCTTCTTGTTTATGTCTTCAATTCCTTCAATGGAATTTGACTTTTCTATTTCTGAAATATATTCTATTAAAAATTCCAAAAATTTGAACAGAAATGGGTTCTGAGCCAGCGTGTAAGTAGCTTAGAAATTGTCATTCTCAGTCACACAAGAATAAAAGCTAAACAAACCGAAAATCAACAGTTCTTCCATCACAGCACTGAGGTCACAGGGCAAACTGCTGACCTAACAAATGAAGAGTCGGGAAGATACAGAGTATTACAACTCAGAGTCAGAAACCTGCCAGCAGGAAGTTCCTCAGGAACTGTATCAACTATTGCTTCTAAATTAAAAAATAATTCAAGAATTATTTTGGTGTTTTAAATCCTTTTTATTTGTAGTCTGTTCTTATTCCACAGAAACACTAACATCTTGAATCTTTCTTAGAATACTACTAACTAGAGATTATTTTAAATCTCTTCTCTTACATTTTGGTATCATTTCCACTATCTGTAATAACATTTATTCATCCTGGTAATTTTGAGGGGGGCACTACTGGTGTTCTGGTGTCTGATGGCTTTTGTTTGTCTGCTTATGTTTATGAATGAAGGACTACAGTAATTAAAAAGACTGGGCAAGCCCCGGCCAGTGTGGCTTAGTTGGTTGGGCATCATCCCATGCCCAAAGCTTTCTGGTTTGATTCCTGGTCAGGGCATATGCCTGAGCTGTGGGCTTGATCCCCAGTAGGGAGTGGGCATGAGGCAGCCAATGGATGTTTTGCAATCACATCGATGTTTCTCCCTCTCCCTCTCCTCTCTTTCTCTCTCTAAAAAAAAATCTTAAAAACAAACAAAAAGGCTATTCAGAATTTCTTCCAAACCATGGTGGTCTATTTCTATACTAGTCTTTCTCTTGAATTGGTAGGCTGAATGATGTAACTTCTGCTCACGCCGTGTAGCTTTGGTGACTGGAAATTTCAGCCCAGGAGGCACATGTAGGGAGCAGGGAGGAAAGGTGGGCCCTCCCAGCTCCTTCTTTTATAAAATGAAGAAGGCTTGACTCTGGCATCAACACCTATGGCAACTCGAACCCTTCCTATTGTCAGTGGATGTGTATCAGTTGTAACCTGGAGAGAAGTGCTGCTCCAGAAAGGTGCACGCATGCGCATGCGAGTGCATGGTGCGCGTGTGTGCGCGAGCGCGTGCATGTGTCCGTGCGCGCGCGTGCATGAGTGTGTCTGTGTGTCTGTAAAGACTTGAACAGCTCTTCCATTGGACAGTTTTGCAATTAATGACGTTGATCTCTGCCTTACTTCCCACTCTCACTTCCCATACTTTTATGCAACAGGATTAGGGTTTCTGGAGGGCACTTCAGAAGGGAGAGGCTGCCTGTGTCTTCTCTAATGCTATTTTCTATGCATGGTCCAGGCTACGGTCAGCTCTGATTATTTATAAATCATTCTAAATGTTTTCCATGTCCTACATATTTATTAATATCTCCGAGTGACTGTTGGCTCTCCCTTCTTCCTCTGATACCTTTTATCAATATATTTTCTTGTTCTTTACTGTTAATTTAGTGAGATTTTAGGAAGAAGAGGAAACAATCACATGTGCTCCATCTGCTAACTTGAACTTAAAGAAAGCACAATTTTCCCGTGAGCATTTGTTTTAAAGGTCTTCCTCCACTTTTCATGAAAGCGTAATATTCTATTCAGTGCCTTCTTCATCATGTATTTACCTATTTTCTGATTTTGTATATCCTCTTTTCAGTTTTACTCTTAGAAACATGATACAATGAATATTATCTGCAGATTTTGCCTTTATTTAAATTATTTCCTTTGGATCAATTCCCAGAAATAGGATCGGTGAGTAAAGAAGATATATATTTTTATGACTCAAATGACTTTCCAAAGGAGGTAAGCCAACTTATGACACCAACAGTAAATGAGAACAATGGTTTCCGTGCATTTTTTCATCTTTGGTCATTATTTTAAATATTTGCTTTCCTTTAGCTGCTAATTTCTTAATCAGTCTATTAAGTTTCCAGTTATTACTTTAACCTTGCTCATTAGCAAAACAAATGATTTTTAAAAAGTAATCTCTTTTATTTATTTTTTAAAAATGAAAGCATAGAGATTATTCAGGTTCTTTTGATTTTAATATGCTAACGTCTAGCTAGTAAGTTAAGTAAAATTAATTCTTATGTTTTACTTAGTAATTTTGCCTTTCTCTAATTCTCAAATTCTATGAAAGTCACTCTGAGAGATCTACTCTCTACCATCAGTTCTCCATTTCCACTAGAAATCTAACTTAGGAACACATTTCCTCTTGCCTGTAAGTAAAATAGACACAAAAGACTAAACCAATTGGCTTTAAGAGGTAGCACATTCCTTTAAAAATATATATTTATGGTACCTACCAATTATTGTTTTAGTCCAACAAATAATTGATTAAGTAAAGGTCTTCGTATAACATTATATGCAAATATTATATATAATATTTAGATTGAATAGCAAATTAGAAGCAACAAACTAATAAATTGATTTGAGATTAAAGTAATTATGTTAGAAGAACACTGAATAAAAAGTGATGTTTTTTTTTTGCCAGTCAAAGCAGGGCTAAGTAGATAAAATATTTCAAATCATGTGGCATAGAAAACAGAAGAAAATCTGGCTTTTAAATTAATGATCAATTACATCATCAAAAAAATTTTAATGTTCAAGCTCCATTTAGAGAAAATTATTTTTAATATATTTTAGAAAATTATTCATTATATACTAAGTCTTGACATTTTAAAGAGGTTAACAGGAAAAATGTTTGTATATAATATATTTTATTCAAAGAGATATGTGTAAATGAGAAACTCTTCATAAGAAGTAAATTATGTTTAAAATTTTCAAATTATGAAGTTAAAAATTCGGGAGTCTATGACCCTATCATGAAACAACATTGGGCTCAATGTGGACTGGAATTCTATCCACAAGTGTCTGATGATAAATTTGGAGGGAGTTGATGTACATACATAGCATAAACATATGGAATAATTAGTAGATAAAATAGTATATGATGAACTAATAAATGCTAAGTATAAATGATCGGAGAATAAGATACTAATTATACATTATTAAAAATATAAATCAAAAGAGTATAGAAAATTGTTATGGACTGAATGTGTCCCCCCGCCAAATTCATTTATGAAATCCTAACCCCTAATGTGATGGTAGGGGGTAGGCCTTTAAGAGGGGATTGGGTCATGAGGGTGGAACCCTCACGATGAAATTAGTGCCCTTCTAAGAAAAGATGTGACAGAGCTCGCTTTTTGCCTTGCTCTCCACCACGTGAGGACACCAGAAGAAGATTGTGTTTATGAACTAGGAAGAAGGCCCTCATCAGATACCGAATCTGCAGGCATCTTAATCCTGGACTTTTTGGACTTTAGTCTCTAGAACTGTGAGTCATAAATTCTTATTGTTTAAGCTACCCAGTCTGTGGCATTCTGTTATAGAACTAAGAGGTTAATATTGACTGAAACAAATAGAGGGGATTTTACAGAGGATGTGAGTTATTATCTTAAGATACCTTCTTTGATTGGTGTGTTATTGCATTTCATTTTCCTAAACTAAATTATAACTCAATCTACTGGAAAATACTAACCACATGATTTTCAGCTTATATGAAGATTGTTCAATATGCACCCTGACCAAGAAATACACTTTTTAAAGTTAACGTCTTTAAAATTGTTCCATGAACATGCTAGTCAGTAATATAAAGATCATATCCATTATACATAAACATGAACATTATGCAAGTGAAAATTATCTTCCCTCCTGGGGTAAATTTAAAAATCTTGTCATTGTAACAACATTGAAACCAAACACTTACATGTTGATGAAACCAGGAGCAAGGAGAACAAAATCAAATCTTATTTCAGTGGATTCACTCCAAACTGAAATCTAATAGAAGTAAAGAAAGTTTATATGCAGAAACCCCAGTTTAGCAGAGACGCTCGTAAAATCAAAGGAAATAAATTAGATTCTATGGTTACTGCTAAACTACAATCAAATTCCATCATGAGGACTCAAGACACACTATTACGTGTAAATGAGGAGTGTGGCAACCAGTTTGGTTTCCCAGCCGCCACCCTCCCTCACCAGGCCAGTTTGCCTCTCCTTGGGAACAACAGCACCTGTGCTTCCCATCAGACTTCCGTTCTAGAAAACATCTGAGAAGGGAAAGGAAAGAACTCTTGATTATGTTTGAATAGAAGGATACCTGCATTCTTTCTTGTGTTGTTGGCTTAAAAAGCCTTCTTTGGGGCATGAGGTGCCAATATTAGACATGATTTCCAAGATAATCTTATAAGGCAGGTACTATTATGGTCCCATTTTTTTACAGATGAGAAAAATGAGATCCAGAGAGTTTAAGTGATTTTTTTCAAGGTTCTATACCTGATAAATGAAAGCGTGTTTCAAAGTCAATGTCCTGAACTATTAAGCTATAGTGTTTCCCTAACGTGTTTGAAAGTGTCCACATTAGCCAGTCAAGGTAACTTTTTACCAACTCAATAATTGATTTAAGAGAATAAATAACAATCAGTTGTGAACGAATATTATCTAAATTTTCCAAGGACAAGAGAGCTTTTCTGCCAGAGGAAAGGTTGACATCCGTAGCCTGTTTTTCTGGTGGGCTGAAGGAAGCTTGTTCCAGCTAAGACTTCTCAAAGGGCATATACCAACAAGAGGGTTTTGTCTCTTTCTCCAAACGTAGATATTATGCATTTAAGAATTATGTGATTCTTAATGCAATTATTATTCTGGCAAAATGTTTCCTCTGCCTTAGAGAACACAGAATGGTAAAGGGAAGTAAAGCTTCGCCTCTTCTGCCAGAATTCTTTGTGGTCCAGCTCACAGATGCTCCTTAGCAAAGCAGTTTCTCAACCCTGGGGATGCACTGAATGTTGAGAGCAGTTGTGGATCACTCGGTTCCCAGTTGTGCACTAGATGAGTGAAACTGTCATCACATCAACGCTACAAGCCGTGATCTCATAAAACTATCAACATGGATGATGTGTCAGCCACACTATGGAATCGTGTCCATGTTCACATATTTCAAAACCTTCACAACTTTTTCCCCAACTGGAAAAGCAAAGTTTCATAATATCATTCAATGCTACCTTTTGAAATTTATGAAAATGAATGTACATTTCATTGTTTATTTTCTCACCAGTAATGTCTTGAATCCCCCAGGATCTGAAAATCACACAAATGAAAAGGTTCTGAAAGGACTCTGTTCTTTTGACAATTAAACAAATAAAATGTTTATTCAGATGTTGGTGAGTCAACCCTTCAAGAGAGAATATATGATTTAAGTATTACTAATTTATTACAAAATTCTCCACCCTCCTTTCAATCTACCTAAAGTCAAACCCATATTCTGGGGATACTGTAACTCCAGTTCCACTTTTGCATGAAGTGTTTGTTGAGGTAACAAATCCATAACCTTCCTTTTATCAGAAATCCAAATATGTTTCATAGCACTAAATATATTGTGGATTCCGTTCCCATGTTTTCACTTTAAGCTTCAGCTTTATTTAAAAAAATAACATGGCATCACTGTTAGATCTATTCCAGCAAGAATAGTACATAATAGATGTATATTAACGGATAAAATGTATGCACATATTTTAGTGAAAGAACTAATTGTTGGGTAGTATAACATCTTCGATTTATATTTGGAAAAGTCTAGGTTTTATTACCATATTGGTTCATACTAAGAGGATTGAAGATATCTAAAATACACTGTCACACCTAAATATGGATATTTAAAAAATTGAACTGTCAATCCAGAAAATTAATTTTTTAATTTACTCTAACAGTGGTTTCCTTATTATATTTGCTTTCTGAACTTATCGGAGGGGTAGAAATAAAGGAAGACTTCTCCAAAAATATATCAATGCATTAAATATAGGATAAGAAGAAATCTTACCTTCTTAAGAACAGTTTATAATTTTTACTCTTTTGACTCCTGCCCCAACTCCACCGTCACATGGAAATCCCCATGCCAGTTAGGAGGGAATTGGGAGTATCCTCTCTGTATTATGTAGACTAGGCTAGGCTCAATTTTTTTTTCTCCCATTATAATGTTTATTATAGAAATTGGAAAATAAGAGAGGAATTAAACTGTAGTTATGCCAGTTTAGGAATATAATCAATTTTAACTCTTTATTACATTTTCTCTTTTTTAATATTTTTTTATTAATTTATTTTTGATACAGATGTTTCTCCTTTTTTCCCCATTGACATTATCCTCCCCATCCCCCCACCTTGTATCCGGCTTTGTTGTCCGTGTCCATTGGTTATGCGTACATGCACATAAGTTCTATGGTTTATCTCTTCCCTACCCCCACCACCCCCTCTTCTGAGGGTTGTCAGTCTGTACCCTACTTCCACGTCTCTGGGACTACCCTATTCCTCAGACTGTTACATTCATTATATTCCACAAATAAGTGAGATCATGTGATACAGGCTCAATTCTTAAGGGTTAATATTCTTAAACTGCATCTGCCTTCTTTGAATAAATATTTTGAAGAATATTAACTCATGTCTGCTCTCCTAACTAAAAAGTAATGTAGCTCATAAGACTTGCAAAGTCAGGTAATTGATTCTAAAGGGAATTCGGAAGTTAGAATTGCAATTTCCTCTAAAGGAAACACCATGTTTGGAATCTTTAGTAGCTGTCTCTGTGTTATTAACAGCCCTACTTATATTTGACAGACAAGTAATAATGTGGTCATCCATCTCTAAGACAGCAGATATGAATATATTTCTAACTTTATAAATGAACTTTAAAAGCCCTACAGACAAATTTCATTAAGTAAAGAATGAACATTTAGTAAACAGAGTCTTTGGACTTTATTGATGACTAAATCTTTACTTTTCTACAACTGCTAATAAGGATCTTGAATGTTAACTAAATAAAATAAGCATTTCCTGTGTATTAGATGCAGTGCTGTTTGAGCAAGGTCATGCAGAATGCTTTCAGGATGCCTGCACTTACACTTTCTTAAAGCTGAGCAGAGGTGTTCCATAACATCCTGTAGGAAGAGCATCAGCAATGGCGGTGTTCTGATCTTCCACATATGAAACCCAAGGAGGGCTCTCCACGTTCCACCATAGATCCTTTTTACTACATAAGCATGTCAAAGGTCAGCAGAATGACATATTTCAAAAGCTCATCTTGATCAAGTATAATTCAACATTGAACTTCTGATGTTTTAGTCAAGATAAACAAACAGATTATTAGAAACAGCTTTTTCTTGATATGATGCAGAAATTACACCTCTTTTTTTTTAGAAGAAATTATTTCTATTAAGAAACAATTTGGGCTATGTCTTTACCCTAAAGTCAAAAACTTCCAGGCATTCTTGAACATTTGCACAGGGACAGTCCCAAGTTTGTTGTCAGCTCATCTCCCAGGATGGCTGCACATTTAAAAGAAGCTTTCAAATATTAAAGAGATTGTTTAGCTTAGTGCTGTCTTTAAAAGTTCCTGCTTTAGTGCAAATTTTTAGTTACCTGGTGAAATTTATCAAAACTCCTGGTGTATGGGTTGAGGAGGCAAAAAACAGACAGAAGTTGTCTTTAGTTTCAAATAATTTTTCTGGTATTTAAACCAACTTTAAAAAGACTACCTTGTATGGCTCACTGACTTCCATGCACATAGAAAATTAGAACAGGTCTATAAACTACCCAATGAACATTTACTGAGGGCTCCCAGCAGCCAGGCTCTTAACTGACTAGAAGCTGCTTTTCAAGAGATTTTGCCCATCTGAGGGCAGGAAAATTTCTGACAATACTTTTGTTGATAGATATTTTGATATCAAGAAATATATTATGCATCAAAAGGGTGAACTATTACCTTCAATTGTTATTAAATCATTTCTTCATTTACCATTATGGCATACTGGATGCTAAGCCCCTGAGACTTCGGCACCTTGAGACACAATGTTGAAAAAAGGCCCAGGACCTCTTTTCATGAAATTGAGACGTATGGAACTTATAACACTGAAAAGTTCAACAATTTTTTTCCCTTTCTTCAACATCTTTATGATCAACAAGAATATAAATGTTTTTGTGAAATATATTATTCTACCTTGCTAATAAACAATGAACATCTACTGTGCATTAAGCCAACATCAATGCTTAAGTAACAAAAGATGATACTGACCACCAAGAAATTATCATTTAATTGGGAGAAAAGGTAAATATGCAGGAAAATATTGAGGAATGATATAACTAAACTGAGGAATGATAAGTTGATTCTGCTATGACGCCATAAGCCCAACAAGAAAGCTGATTGTGGAAAAGAATTTGGGCAGTGAGTAACTGGGCAAAATGTTAACACAAGTCACCAGGTGATCAAAAGTTGGCACAATGTGGCCAGGTGATAAATGTGAATTGCAGTAAAAAATGGAAGTAAAAAATTATGCCCCGGCCAATATTTTTATCAACAGATATTTTTGAGTGACAAATGCATCTGGAATGTACTAAGTGCAAGATGTTGGCATTATAGAAGTGAGCAAAATGAGAATGCATCTTGGGCAGCCAATAGTTGCACTGTGTGCTAAGTACTACGAATGCCATTTGAAAGATTGAAAAATGATCATCAATGAGGGTAAACAGCTTGTTCAAAGTTCCTCATAAAACAGATAGATGGCCCTGGCCAGTTTGGCTCAGCGGTTATAGCGTCGGCCTGTGGTCCAGAGAGACCCGGGTTGGGTTCTCACTAAGGGCGCGTACCTTGGATGCAGTTTGTCCCTGGCCCCCCTGGTTGGTCATGTGGGTGGCAGCCACTTGATGTGTCCCTTTCAAGTCGATGTTTCTCTGTCTCTCTTCCTCTCTCTCTCTCTCTCTCTCCCCCTCCCTCCCTCCCACTCTATCTGAACAAAAAATAAAAAAATGTCCTTGGGTGAGGATAAAAAAACAAAACAAAAAACAGATGGATGATCTGAGATGTAAACCCTGTCCTGTGTCTGAGACATTCAGAAGCCCTGTTGTTTCCTCTCTTGCTGTACTGACTTTAGGTCAAATCTGTGGAGAAATGAGCTATAATACGAAATAATTATCCAGGTCAAAAGGTAGAACTGAAATAATGTCAAGAAACAGATTACAAAACAGGTCAGAGAAAGTCGTTCCATATTACGGCAGCAAGTTATATCTGAGAATGGAATCCCCACTACAGGATGGGGCTCGCTCTGCAGAACAAGGGGAGTCACGATGACTCAGAGACTTGGAGACAGACTGGCATGGTCCCTGGGGCTAGGAATTGACCAAATAGACAGGGACTCATGGAAGTGACTATTTTCAGGGAAGTGTTCTTGGCAATAACATTTTTTCTAAACTGAAAGGTGTGAAGGGTTTGGGTTGGAAATGAACAGAGATGTCTATTCAGAGTAATAGTCACAAATGATTTAAGGATTAGAATGAACATGACATGACCAAACAATGGAAGACGGAGGAAAGACCTGTTGGGCAATTGCAAGGTGACATCTGCTAATAAGGCACCAGAAGAGACAGTAGGTATTCTTTATTTTTTTAATCAGGAAACTCTTGTTAACTTTCTGAATCTTTAATTATTTCAGTCCTTGTAATGTCTTGAAATAATATTTAAAAATTACTTTAAATAGAAGCCCCATGCTATTTATTTAAAATCCATTTTCAAAACTCTTTTAAAAGTAATTACAGGAAATTATCGGCCTTTGTATCTTGCCGGCTGACACGTCATATAAATCATCCAATGTGTCACTTCTGATAAAGCCCATGTAATCATATTATATGACAGGAACTGACGGTCATAAATAGACACGATAACTTAATTTGGAAAACTCAGACAAATGTAATTTCTTTTAAACTTGACTTCAAAAATGCTGGTGAAACTCTGCAGGGAATTGTCATATTAATGTGACTTTGACGAACGTAACATGTTCTTTCAAACCTAAAATCTATTTCCGTTTCATACTTTAGATATAAGCTCATAAAAATGTGTTATATAAAATATTTATAGCAAATGTTGAAAAGGAAGAATGATGTGATTACTTATTTCAGTTTATTTTTACTTGGTTCACTCAGCAATCAGAGTCTTTTTGAGGTACATGGTGTAAACAGGGGGTCTCTCCCACTGGCACAGAGTGAGAGCTTGCCAATGACCCTATCATGAGAAAAACAGAGGCATTTAATGGACAGAAGGAAAATATATTCAAAATTGTGTCTAACTGGGTTTGGTTGCCAAACTTAGAATTTCACAATCAATATCAATACCACAAAAGCAAGAAACTTTATCTCTTGGATTTGTAGAATATTGACAGGGGAACTTAACATTCAGAAAGCAGATGGGGCTAAGAGTTTTCAGTTCTTGACTCTGGAGGCTGTCACCTGCTAGGCACACGCTAGAAGTTGCAAACGTGATGAAGATGGAAAACCTCGGGCAAGGCTTGGGCCAGCTCAGCTCTAACTGCTGTCCTGCATTGGGCATATCACTGAAGGCTTCTCTTCACAGCCTGTAGGTCCAGATGTGTATGGATTCCTGCCCCTTCTCCAGCACTTGCCATGTTCAACTGGCCCAATAAAACAATAGAATGATCACTCCTGTGACATTTGCACTCTCATTACTTGTAGTCCCATATGTTTTATCTCTGTGTATGAAAGTAGGGAGGCTCCAACCATAGTTCAGGGATAAAATCATATTCTACAAGCTGATTTATCTGTTTATACACACACATGAATGCATTGAATATGTGAATACCATATTATGTTGTGGTGAGGAAATGGTATAATCTATGTTTCTAGGAGTCTGACATCTTTTATTAGTGAATTTTTGAACATTTTTTTAAATGAATCTTTCCATTTTCCTTTCTATACAAGTTAAAAAGCAAAACACAGCTTAATACCTCTGAAGTATAAGTCAAAAGGAGGATGAGGTAAGGAAAGGAGATAGTATATCTGCTATGCACAAGACCTCCATGTTCCTCCCTATTAGTATAGCATTAGTTTTTTTTTGTTTTTTGTTTTTGTCAAAAAAAAGGGGGTAGGGGTAATGTGTGATGATAATCTTCTTATGAATAGTGGCAAAGGGTTTTCTTCTGATAGCTTATTTAATCCAAAGAATGCCTCCCCTACCATACACATACAATTAATGAGATTAGTTGTCTCTAAAATTTACTTTTAGTTTTTCCCAAATCTGAAGCAGAAAGACTTAGCTTTAAAAAATCTAATAAAATTTATTGATTAATAAAATCACCACACTGGAGTCATATTCATGTACCTGATGATATATTCAATTAACTAAAAGAGGTGACCTTTATGGGGACTAGATAAGAAAGAATTAGGGAGCAAACCTATTATGCAATTTATACAGCTATGCCACAGAGCAAGATAATAAATCTAGAAGACCTGAATCTTTCTGAAACTAAAATAGACATTCTTTTGTGAAGTAATGATAGTTCATATCTATGCATGACCTAGAGAAATTAGCCTTCAAGATGACCATTTCCTGCCATCTTTTAACATTACTTTGGAGTTGTAGTAAAAGCAATAGAATAAGACAAAATAAATATAAATACAAGAAAGGAGATATTACAAATACATTTAAACATCTTCTTCATAAGAAAATTGATCCACGGACACCTCCACTGAGCCTGACCCTAGTCTGAATATGGTTTATTGATTGGATATATTGGAAATCTGCCCCAAATGTAACCCAGCCATAGCCTGGCTAGCAGCATCTTGGTTCAAACAATAATCGGCCAATCACATTCACTTTCTAGAAAAATAAAGATGATTTTGTTCAATAAAAATAGGGAGAGACAGGGAAGCAAGAGAAACTAGAAAGGAAAGACTTGTGAACAGAGAAGGAAGAGGAAAAGTAGGACTATCCCTTGGAGTAATCAGCCCTTGTTGTAGATACTTTCCACTTTCCATGGGAGATACCTCTGTTTTGCTTTTGTTCTCAGATTCTGTTAGAACTTTCAGTAATCTTTTAATAGATGGCAGAGTCTCTGCTTCTTGAAAATTACTGAGTGTCCGTGATGTGACCAAAGCATTGTATAATCGCCTCATTTGCCCTCTGAGCAATCCAGGATGTAGGTATTATCAACACCAGTTAACAAGGGCTGAATTAAAACAGTACATAATCTGCTTATGCTCTCATGACAGTGAATAAATGCATTGTTCATTACTCAATGAAGAGAGAGGATTCAAATGCAAGCATTCTGACTCTAGAGTCCATGTTTTTAACTCTCTGCAGGGCTTCCCCTTCCTTTCTGATATGACAATCTATCTAGAGAACTGGAGAGAATGAAAAAGGAAACTATTAAAACTACTGTAGCCCTTTAATTCTAAAATGTCACCAATTTGAATATTTAAAATAACTTTAGTAATAGGAGTTTACAGAAAAAATAAAACACTGAAATAATTTTATACTTTTTTCTAAAAAGCAATGACAAAATTTTTATCTATACAATTATATACTGCCTTCCTCTCTAAGATATAACCAGCATTTGAGTCTAGGTGATCTTCTTTTCCTAATCTAGAGATTCTTCTGAATGATACTGACTGTTGGCAGTTATATACGTGTTCATGGAGACTCATTGGTTTTGGTAATCTACATTCATAATTTTTAGGCTTGACATTATAATTCAAAAGATTATAGAGAATATTGGAGTTTGTCTATATGTTCAGTTTGGGCAAATTTCTTGCTTTATTTTTTTTCTTGATTGGCTTAAAGATGAAAGTCAATAAACTTTTTCTAGGAAGACATATGGAAACTTTACACCTGTTTTTGGTACCTAGTGATACAGTCTCATGATGCATAGATTGGTTAAAACCACCTCTCTAAATTTAAAAATTTTATGATCCATTTAAAAATTAATTACTACATTAAATTGGTATGTAGAAGCATTATAAGTACATATAATACATTTTTCAATATTTTATTATTTGCAATTATTTCTCAGACAACTGACAATTTCTAACCCAAATTTAATTTAAATTTCAACTGCTACCAATGCTAATAGCTCATGTGGCAGCCAAATGAACTGATGTCTTCTATGCCCAGATGAAAGCTATGTACCGGCAATGACTACTCCATCATGACTTAGCACCTCCAATGATAGCCATAGAGAGCAAGGTGTTCCTGACATTGATTATAAACCATGCCTGATTTCTGAGACATTAAAATGTGAAGAAACCATGCATTTACAAATGATGGAACTAGTGATAAGAGTGTTCGGTAAGATGGACAGTAACTTGCGGCAGTTAGAGACTATACTGGAAAAGATGATAGTATTGTAACCTTCATGCTATTATAACAACAGCCTCACGATCAGAAAAATGCTGTGCAGTAAACTGATGGAGCAACTTTCTGGCCTGATAAAAGTGTGCTCACGAGTCCTTGCCCTTTGTCAGAGACCCTGCTAATCACTCCACGAACATCATCTCATTTCATCCCCACAAGACCCCCACATAAGAGATTTGCCACTTATGAGAAATATGTGAAAACTGAGGCTTAGAAACAAGTTAATAAATTGTGGAGGATCATATTAAGAGTCAAACGAGGTCTTTTGTAAGTGGCTATATGGGGTCTTGAACCTCAAATCTGTGTCTCTCTAATTCTGAAGTTCCAGTAAATTCTCTATGATTATGTTGTTTCAAGAAAACTATTTTATCTTGGAGAGTTCAGCCAGAAGTGTATTCTAAAGTTAACAAAGAATTCCATTACTTGGTGAAACTTTAAAAAAAATTTTTTTGCTTGAACTTTTTAGCAGTTATAAGGGAAAAAATGAAAATACATGAAATTTGATGTTAATATTTTTCAAATACTTCTCTGAAATATATTCAAATTATCAGAACTTTCTGGGATGATAAACCAGAATCCAAAGCCTACGAGGAACGTTTACATTTTTCCATTGTCAAATTAAGAAGGATTGCAGTTACAGCTTTAAAAATGATTTAATTTGTTCATCCTTCTCTAATCCTTGTGGTAAATGTAACCAGACACCAAAACATCTTACGGTATGTTCCGTGAAAAGGAAAAAGTCGAGATAAGGCATAAATATCAAAACATTGGAGACTGATAAGGAGATGACCAAAAAGTCCTCTTAAATTAAATTAGAGAAGTTATAGAGACTTCCTGCCCCCCCCCCCCCCCCCCCGTTTTTCCACTGTGAATGAGAAATGCCATCAAAACCTTGATGTTGGTTGGCACTACGGCTCTTCTACATTTTATTCCACAAGTTGAATTCTTTCTGAAAACGTGGACTATTGAGTTACATATTCACTGAACTGGATTTGAAAGCAAAACTATGTAAAACAAAAACCTGGCTGCATCAGTAATCTATTGAGCAGTGGGTATGGTGTTTTGACGGTTATGGAAAAGGCAAACATCTCTACCTTTATTCACGTGCTAGTCAGTCACTGCAGACTGATCCAGAGTAAATTGTTGGCAAAACTGCCTCTTTCCAACCCGGATGAGTTACCACAGTTAGGAATGACTGCAGTGATTATATTCATGCAGAACTTGGTATCACCGTAACTAGAGCATCCACATTACCTTTATTTATTATTATTATTATTTTTTTTTATCCTCACCGGAGGACATTTTTTTATATTTTGTTCAGATAGAGTGGGAGGGAGAGAGAGAGAGAGAGAGAGAAACATCGACGTGAAAGGGACACATCGAGTGGCTGCCACCCACACAACCCAACCAGGGCCGGGGACAAACTGCAACCGAGGTACGTGCCCTTAGCGGGAACTGAACCCAGGTCTCTCCAGACTGCAGGTCAATGCTCTAACCGCTGAGCCAAACCGGCCAGGCCACATTACCTTTAAAAGTACATTAAAATAAAGAATCATTTTGCCCTGGCCGGTTTGGCTCAGCGGTTAGAGCGTCCGCCTGCGGTCTGGAGAGACCCGGGTTCGGTTCCCGCTAAGGGCATGTACCTCGGTTGCAGTTTGTCCCCGGCCCTGGTTGGTCGTGCGGGTGGCAGCCACTTGATGTGTCCCTTTCACATCGATGTTTCCCTCTCTCTCTGTCTTCCGCTCTCTCCCTCCCACTCTATCTGTGCAAAAAATGGAAAAATGTCCTCGGGTGAGGATTAAAAAAAATAAATAAAAATAAAGAATCATTTTGCCTTCATTAACTTTAAACACAACACCATAAAAGCTTCCGAGAGATGGAATTTTTTTGCTCACATTCTCCTTTTTGGCCGTCCTCTCAGTGTCCGCTGGGGCTGCTTCTTGTTGCGATCACCCTGCGAGCAACGTCCCTTGGAAATCAGTGAAGGCTCCAGGCTTGCCTAGGATCACTGGAAAAAAGAACACTGACAAACACACACTTGAAATACCCAGCCAGCAATGACTGTGGCAAGGATGGAGTAGGAATTCCAGCTGTGGTGGCTGATGCCACAGAGATGCTTGCTGAACAGTTGCTAAGCCTGGAGCAGCGGGCTATTCACTGTGGAATGCATGGCACACCTCCAGTGCCTTCCTGTGGGTTTCCATTTCCTGTGACCTGGTGGGTTGTAATCTGTAGGTGACAGTGTCCTTCACATAAAAATGCCATCCCAGCCAGGCTGGTGTGACTCAGTGTTTACACCAGGAGGTTGCTGGTTTGATTCCCGGTTGGGGCACATGCCCAGGGTGCGGGCCAATCCCCAGTGGAGGCGTGCAGTAGGCAGCCAATTGATGTTCTCTCTCATCGATGTTTCTATCTCTCTCTCCCTTTTCTTTCCTCTCTCTAAATTCAATAAAGAAAAATACAGGTTTTTAAATGCCATCCCAACAGCCATTGTTGAAACCCTCTGAGAGAAATGACCAAGGCTGGTTCTATTTAATGCTGAAACCATCTACAGACAGTCATTTAATGCAACTAATTGATGACTTTATATGCCTTCTAGAATAAAAATGGGAATTAATTATTCATTCAATACATAGTTATGAAGCATTTACTGTATGACAAGCAGTGCCCTAGACACTTGAGATATATCATACACAGGGTAGAAAAGACCCTTAATATTGTCAACCTTACTTCTTGGTAAGAGAGACAGATGATAATAAAAAAACCATAGTAAGCAAGCAAAGTATACAGTATGTTAGAAGGTGATAAATGCTCAGGTGAAAGGGAAGAAACAGAACAGAAACATATTTGGAAGTATGAGCAGTTGGGGAAGTAGGGAGGTTTGGGCAGAGCTCATGTTTGCAGAACAATAAATCAAATTTAAAAAACAAAAAACAATCTGCAGGCAAAGCGGGTTTTAAATACCATGCGGTGCAGAGTGATGCCTAGGCTCCCTGCCCCGCACCCCCAGCCCAGCACCGCGCCCCCAGCCCAGCCCCGCGCCTCGGGAAGTCTGATTTCATCGCCGCTGCGTCCGCGGCGGAGAGGGCTGCGTTCTGCTCCCTCCCAACAGGCTTCTGCTCTGTGGTCTTAATATTGTTTTTACGAGGTAACTTTAGGTTTATGTCATTTGAAGAGAATAAGAATTCAGACAATACACAGAGGAACAACCACAGAGATAATAACTGCCCTTTGAGGAAAAATTAGGTGACAGCAGGAGGGATTCCACATGAAAGGCGGACAGGGACGGGGTTTTTATGTTTCTAATAAGGCTGAATTTTCAGACTGTGCCTCCAAGTAAAGGGATGCGCTTTGTATTTTAGAAAAAATACAATCAAATTCATCTGTTTCCTTCACAGTGAAGAATCCAGCACACATCTATGAAATATATACATTTAAATGTAGAGCAACTCAAATGGCACAAAAAAAGAAAAATTTCAGTGAATTCATGTAGAGTGGGTAGCAAGAGTATAATGATAGGTATCTTAGTTCGCTCAGGCTACAATGAAAATATGTCACAGACTGGACGGCTTGTGAACAACAAACACTTATTTCTCACTGTTCTGGAGGGTGAAAGTCTAAGACCAAGGTGCTGGCAGATTTCGTCTCAGGAGAGGCTGCCTTCTGGTTCCTGACAGCATCTCCTCATGTGTCGGGGGGTGAGGGAACTCTTTGGGGTCTCTTTTATAAGGACAGTAATCTCACTCAGACCTCATCACCTAATACCACCACATTGGAGGTTAGGTTTCAGCATATGAATTTGGACACAAACATTCAGTCTATAGGATAGGACATATTTTTGTATTTAAAATAAATAAGTATCAGCTTTTAGAATAAAAGATCCTTCAGCAGAGATGACTATGGGGTGTACCTGACTAGGAATTGAAGGATTTAGGCAGTGACAGCTTAAGGACGATACGACGGGGGCTGGAAATCCTTACATCAGAAAGGAAGAACTACTTCCCTCTCTGACGTGTGACCAAACTGAGTCCCTCAGTGTTTGCTCAAGGCTGGCCTATGCCAAGTCACAGACTGAGTAAATGTGGGAGCCATCGAGTGGTCAAGCAGGTCCTGGGCTCCAGGAGGCAATGTCTGGGCTGGCTCTGCACCCAGTGGAGGGCATGAGTCAGCTGGTGAAGGGCATGAGCCTGCATGAATTGCCCAACCGATCACTTAGGATACAGCAGACAGCTGGGGCCTCTGCTCACACTGGTTCTCTCTGACTTCAGTTCCTGTGATGGGGAAACAAGGTGTGTCTGGATGGATGCCATCCACACAGGGGTCTGAATCACTGCTGAAGAACCCTGAGTTTAGGAACCCACAATCTTATACAGGGGCCATTCCCCCTTCAGAGAGAGACATTTAGGAGCTGGGAAGGGAAGCAAATCTTTTCTGGGGAAAGGAGGAGAAGGTCTTTATCTTTGCTGTATGAAATGTGAATAAATCTAAGCAAATTGCTATTGACAGGAAGATGTATGTGAGATTACCCAGTAAGTGTCCCCCAACAAACCCACCTGGATCCCGCTCCTGCTAGACTTCTGGTAAGTGTTCCCTTTCTCTTAGTCACTCTGACCAATCTGACCGACGAAAGTGGGGCCAAATGTACTTGGTGGGTCTCGTGCAGCATTAACACCATCAACAGGGTTGCAAAAGTTTGAAAATGCAAAAGTTTGAATAGATAGATGTACACTGCATGGAATATAAAAAGTGCTCAAGGCCTTGGCCAGTTTGGCTCAGCAGTTAGAGCGTCGGCCCATGGACAGCAGAGTCCGTGTTCGGTTCCCGCTAAGGGCATGTACTTGGTTGCAGTTTGTCCCCAGCCCCAGTTGGGGTCGTGTGGGTGGTGACCACTCCAAGTGTCTCTCTCACATCGATGTTTCTCTTTCTCTTCCTCCCTCTCTCCTTCCCACTCTTGCTGAAGACAAATGCAAAAATATCCTCAGGTGAGAATTTAAAAAAAAAAAAGTGCTCAAGAATGTTTGTTGAATGTTGAACTGGCATTTTACTTTCTGAGAGAGAGGTATGCATATTTTTTAATTGGTTCTTCTTAATTAAACATGAAGTTTTCATGAAATGGAACTTTGTCCATATTTTTCAACTTCCTATGGATTATTTTAACCTACTTATATAGTGATCACTTACATTAAACTTTTAGGCTGGCTTTGAGAAAGGCAGGATCTGAAAATCCAGTCTCGTACTCATTCCATAAATATTTATTAAGAGTTTACAAAGCACTAAGTACATTATAAATCATGTGAAGTCATCAAAACCCTTGCTTGTTAGTGTTTATATACAGACATAAAGTCAGTGAGAAAAGTAAAACAATAGATTGTAACACGAGTCAATCATGTCTCAAAAACCTTACAGAAATCTGCCTTTTTAAAAATCTTAATCATTCTTTGCCCAGGAGATGTTACTTTACCCATGTCATTAGGCTCCAGTACTTTTATTTAATGCAAATTTTTGCGTATCCAGCTTAGAATTAGCTCCTAAGACACACCCAAAGCCAGAATTCCCTTCAAGGACATTAGGGCAATAAGATACATTTTGATTAACATATATATTTTTTTAAGCCAATGGATTTTTCTGTCCCTCCCTTTTTTTTTTATAACATGGTACTAATAGAATAATAAAAAAAAAAATGTAACAAGAAAGAATGACTGGCTTTGAAAAACATAAGCCCTAAATTCACTAAATTATCCAAATATCTACTTTCTACTTCATTAAATATTCAACAAATGAGCTAAGTGGCTGGCCAATTAGTTGGGGAAATTAAATCAACAAATATGAAAGCTAAAAATATTCAGGAGTATGTTTTTGTTGTTTCGTTTAATAAAATGAGTTGTAAGCAATCAAATATTTGGTGATGATAAAGTACAAAACTGTCACATTATAAACAACTAATGAAACTTAGTAAGTAGCCTTAGGAGAATTTTCTTTTGTTACCAAAAGTCTCGGAATTGCTGATAGACATTGCAACATACCAGCCTGGCGTGCCCTCATGAAAGTTCCTGAAATGATCAAAGTTGTATCCAGGGAAAAGCTGAGGAAGTGAACGATGATGGTTCCCCATCCCCACGTGGCAGAAGCACATGGGCGAGGAGATCTTTAGCTAAGCTGCTTTGCTCCTCCTCTGCTAATGATGCCAAAATACACCCAGAGTTGCAGAGAATGACAGTGCCAGGTGGTCACCTCAGATCCTTGGACCAGAGCTAAGCTCACCTCAACAAACATCCAAAAACGAAACACAGTCCTCCTCCACACACTCAGTTCTTAGAATCCTCATTGGCGAGGTGAGAACAGCCCTCTTCAGTTTGCCAGGAACATGCACTTCAGAAACAGCACCCTACCCATTTCCACTCAAAGCCCTGGTGCTTAGCTCTTGGCCCACTGCCTAGAGAACATTGTGAATTCCCGTAAAGCTATATTAATGCAAGATATCAGAATTTGCTACTCTGGAGGCATCTGCTGTTTGTCATCTGTCATTCCATACTAGTTTCTCATCTGGATGTCAATGACAAATGACATTGGCAGCTTCTAAACCCAAGATTCCAGGGACAGTGACAAAATCTGGACTGCTGGCCAGTGTCACATGTCTGTGCTTTGCTTAGTGCCCTACTTTGTAACAGCACACATTTAACATTTCTTCTACTTTAAATCACATGCTTCATTGGGCTGACACATCCATTTTCAAGGTCTATTACAACTATTGAAATTCTGCATGTGTTTTTCCTAAATAGTTATAATAATAACAACATACAAATTACTATTGCTACTTAACATTCTTTGCCCTGTCTGTAGCAGCTTTGATTTCCATCTCACAAAAGCTGTCAGACATGCTTAGAAAACTGCAGGAGCCACAGGAAAAGTCACAGGGGAAGGGGTGTTTTGAATATGCTTGTCTAGACTGCAGAATATCATCCATGGCATCTTTGTTTTTCCTTCTCGGCCAAGCCTTTGATCCATTGATGGGAAAGTTGACTCTAAAAGGTCCATTTTTATTCTCTTCCAAGTAAAGTAATGGCAAATAATCAAGGATGTTAACAAAAAAAGTAGGTGAGAGGGCATGTTAATATTGGCCTGATTATTGTTCTTAGTCATAGCCCATGTGGCCAAGGGTCTAGGATGGGAAAAGCATTAGAGTGAAGGGCTCACAGAGAACAATATTAGCCACATGTCAAAACGAAATACCCAGACTTTATCTCTTAATACAAATTAGTGAGGTTATAGTGTGCCTCTTATTTAACTCTGCACATTGAGAGTTGAGTGAATTTTGCTTTGTTCTGTACATTTTTCTGTATTCCCAAATTTTCTATAATAAAGAAAGACTTGAAATTTTCATTTTGAAAATACTAATTTTTTTAAACTAAAAATATTTAAAGAGATTCCATCTAAACTGAAGCTTGAGGAAACATAAAATCTGAAATGAAAGTTTGACCCAGCGATCCACAACAATTTACTTTAACCTACTTTCTAGAAAGCATGTAAGACATCTATTAAAATTGGATAATAAAACTTTTAATTGATAAACAAATTTTGAAAGTAGCTAAATATTACTCTTAAGTTATCATCTTTCTAGTCTTAATTTTGTTGTATGTTTAATTTTAAAACAAGATTTCTGCCTTTTTACTTTTTACTACTGAAATAGGAATACAATGCTAAGGATGATAAAAATGCAAACACAGTAGATCTTAAAGATAGAAATTGCATTATACAATTTTCTTAATGTAAAGGTTAGGATGTAGAGGACCAGAGGGGTACATGCTTTGGCAAGAACTGGACCATAGTTTCCTCCATAGCTCTTGATACAAGTCACGCCACTCTTCTGGTCCACAACTTGAGGTTTCTTTCTATGCAGTAGTCACCAATTAGGATCCTAGAGGATTGGAGACAAGACAAAAGTAAGACTGGTTATTCATTATATGTCTGTTAAAACACCATGAATAATGGGCATGTGGGCCCACACAGACACAACTACACACTCACACACAAACACTCTCACCAATCACACTGCAAGAATTCATTATTAAGACTACACATATATTTAGGAATGGAAATAGGTATAAACTTTCCAGGGATGCAATTCTACCAGAGGGAAATCTGACCTTATAGTTGTAGAGAGCATGGAGTTATCTCATTGAAAAAAGGTTCTCACTAGAAAAGGTCAGATCGAGTCCACTGGGTCAGTCCTAAGATTTACCCTCTGCCTCTCTACACTAGTGTCCCAGTGGTCTGTCTGATATGGTGGAGAAAGGAAGGATTTGGAAACTGGAAAAGGATGATATGCAAGTCTGTTCTTGAACATGTCACCTCTGAAGCTGTTTCTGTCAAATGAAGATTATACTATTTGACTTAGGGCTTTACTGTCAAAATTATACATAAGGTATAAATATAGTGTTCCCCAAAAATTCATATATTGAAGTTATAACACCCAGATACTCAGAATGTAAGCATATTTGGAGATAGGTCTTTAAAGAGAAGATTTAATTAAAATGAGGTCATTATGATGGTTGTGCCCTTTTAAGAAGAAGAGGTTAGGACACACACACACAAGTAGACCAGCACATGAAGACACAGGAAGAAGACCACTGTCTGAAAACCAAGGAGAGAGGCTCGAGAGAAATGGATCCTGCTGACACTTTAATTTCAGACTTTTGGTCTCAAGAACTTTTAGAATAAATGTCTGTTTTTAATGCCACCCTGTCTGTGATACTTTGTGATGGCAGCCCTAGCAACCTAGCATATAGCCTTAAACGGAGTCAGTGTTCAACAAACCACAGATATTATCTTCATAATTATTACTAACTCTACATCGGTATAGAAGGACATCAGCTCTGAATCACATGTTTAATCAGCAGAGATGAAAGATCTACGCAACTCAAATCATAACGTATTTTATTCATTTCCTGTTTATTTCATCTTTGCCCAGTTAAAATTTTGGTTTTTGCAGAAATTGTATTATTAACTACAGAGGTATTTTTATTCAACTTTATTTTTCTCTTTTATAGAGGAAGAAAATAAAATTGAACCAGGAAGACACATATCATTCACAAATTATATAAGAATCTGAGCCAAAAGATAAACAAATCAAATATATCATAAAAGCATAAACTCAGCAGATGAGTTATTGTGATCTAACTTGGAGCGATTGCTCTCTCATTCCAAGACCTGAGTAAATCATTTCACCACAATGGACTTTGGCTGCCTCATCTCTAAATTATGGAGTTAGGGTTAATTTCAAAATTTTTTCAATCTCTGATTGCATGACTTAGTATTTAAGACTACTTAAAGCAGCAAAATAAAAATATTAACCAATATTTCTGATACTTTGGTGGTGACATTGCCTGGAAAGGAAATTAAAACACTGAATAAAAGGTAAAACATGGAAAATAGAATATAGGCAAATGAGAAACACCTTTCTATTTTAAAAAATTGTGTTAATTGATGAACAATTTCTAAATTAAAAATATATAACATTATAGTTTCTATAGCTGTTCTTAGATCCTTTTTAAGGTTTATCATATGATTTAACTCATCACCATTTCTTTATACAGAAAGACAGCTTCTCATTTAGAAAATGTTATTACCAACTAATGAAATTTTTCTAGCTAAATACATGTAATATACATAGAAATGTATACATTTATACATATATGTGCATAAATGCACACACATATATATGTATAAACATATGTATACTTCTATGTACACATATAATATATTTAAATTGGGATCATAGATATTATCAAGGTGAAATTATCTATAATAATATATACATTACACACACACACACACACACACACACACACATTTCAGAGTTGAATCAATTTGGGCTAACATCCGGGCTCCCTATTTATATGTACATTTCATTAATTAGAAAATGCTTTGCTCATACTTATCCTCATATGTAAAAAGATAATACTACTTAACTCAAATACTTTTGTGAAAAAATAGTTTTATCTCTGTAGCTATAGTGATGTTTTTCTTAATTTGCCTATAAGATCTATTGAGTACTAGAGTGTAAAGAATTCTTTCCCTTTCAGTGTTTGTTCTACAAAATTGACTCGAGCCAATTATCTGAGAAACATTTTTTTCCCTCTCTCTCTTTCTCCATTTTCATCACCCCCTCCTTTACTTCTCTTTTGGTGATAGAGTTTCAGACCTACTCTATCTAATACAGTAACCACCAGCCACACGTGGCTATTTACATTTAAATTTATTAAAATTAAATAAAATTTAAAATTTCAGTTTTTCAGTAACATTAGTCTCATTTCCACTGTTCTACAGACACATGTGGCTAGTGGCTACCAAATTGGAAAAGGCAGATATGGAAAATTTTCATTTATGCAGAAATTTCCATCAAGCAGCTGTGTTCCAGCCTGTTCTGGCTTTTACTACACACACACACGTCTGGATTCGCCCCTGAACTCTGAGGCTTGCTTCTTAGACTCTAGCTTGTGTTACTACCCAATAGCTATAACTACAGATCTCTGTCTGGGGTATACTACAATTATTTCAAATTTGGTGTAAGCCGACGTTCAGATGTGTACACCAGAGTACTCACTACAAGCTGTATGAATGGCAATGCAGAAGCTGGACTAGGAAAGATGGTACTGCCACTCCACGGAGGCCACTCTGCCGGCCAGTGAAGTGTTACTTCCGCTTCGGAACAGCACAGTCTAATCAGAACCCTGACTGTGAAGCATGTCCAGAGAAAAGCAGAATAAGGAGCTATCTTACCAGGATGACTAAAGGAGTTAAGTATTTATCCAGGAAAGAGATGTTTTAGAGGGGTACAATACATGTCCTCAGATAGTAGATGTAGTCATGACAATGAAGATTCAGACTTGTTAATGGGGTCACAAAACTGAGCTGGGAGTAGTGGCCCAAGTTTTACAAAAATGGATTTTCTGGCTAATATGAGGAAGGATTTCTACAATGGCTAGAATGATCTGAAAATAAAATTAAACTCCTCAAGAAGGCTTCTGGTTCCTCTTAAGAACACTTGAGTTGGGATGAACAGTCCATTGTTAGGAATATGGTAGGAGAGATTTGAGCCTCAGCCTTGTCGGTATCAAGATGGAAAATACTGATAGTCGGTGGACCTGAGGGTCTGTGTCTTCTGGAAGAACACTCACTATGTCTAAGTATTAAACCCATTCACATCTCTAAGGTGTTGCCTGTTTTCTTTAATGCAGCTCAAATCCTAATAGCATAAGTAAGTATTTTTCTAACAGATAAAATCACCAAGGAGGTAGCCTGATCCCAAGAACTCAGTGGGAACTCAGGAAATAATTGTTGATAAAAGACCATCATTTCAGCAAGATTGTGTTATTGACAGGAAGTTCTTCCTAAGTCATCTTAAATAAAGGAGGGGGAGAGGAGAGAAGAGCAAAACAAAACACACACCTGTGCTATACACCCAGAGAACACAGAAGGAAAATAAACACAAAAAGTAACACTACAAGTAGAAAGGTTTTCATGTTGGAAAATTCAACCAAGTACTTGGCTTGCTTGAAACACTTGGATTACTTCTCATTTCCCTCCGAGTAAAGTTCCAAAGCCTTAAAATCCCTTCATTCTCCTCATGACCAGCCCCTTCCAAAGCTCTGACTTACTGACTGTTTCAGTTTCTGGAAATGCCTGGACCTGTCTGGCCTCAGGACTTAGAGAGGTGGTGCCTCAGCCAGGAACATGCTTTCCTCTCCTTCTCTGTACCTGAAACATGCCTATTCTTTAGGCTGTAGCTTAAATTTTCTACCAAAAGAGATCCTTCGTGACACCACCACCTGCCCACCTGTAGACTGGGCTAGGTGCCTCCCTGGACAGTGAGAGCCTTGGATATTCTCCAGATAAGAGGAGATGTAAGCTCAGGCATCATTGCCTTGAGCTGAAACAAACCCATGTCCATCAACTTGCTACTTACTAGATGAACAGCCCATGCTCCAACCACGCACTGATATCCAACTCAGCATGGCAAGAAACTACGTACATGTGCAACCACCTTGATGAATCTCAAGTTTATGCTTTTAAAAGAAAGGGGCTAGATTATTCTGTGATTCTGTTTCTATGAAATCCAAATGCAGGCGAAACTAATGTGATAGAATCTGTTTGAAGGTTGTGGTGGAGGTTGAATGAAGGGGCACATGAAAAAACTTTCTGGGGGAAGTGAAACTGTCTCTTATCTTGTTTGGACTTTGGTTACCTGAATGTAGGCAGTGGTCAAAACTCATCTATTTGGACACTTAAAAGAAAAAAGGGTTCAATATTGATTTTACTATACTTGTATTTCTCTATGCATATCCCCAAACTAGCGATGTGTTGGCTCTTGGTGGCTCTGGCTGTCACCAGCAGCACTTCTTGACAATGTGTACTACTACACTGCCCTCTCGCTGTGACTTCTGGAGGCAGTTTCCAGATCGACAACATCCATCGGGGCTCCAAAGCTGACCTGCATTGCTATGGACTGAACATTTGTGTTTTTCCAAATTCATGTTGGAATTTAAACCAAGGTGATAGTGTTAGGAGGTGGGCCCTTGGTGGTGGTGGTGGGGGGGGGTAATAACATCATGAGGGTAGAGCCCTCATGAATGGAATTAGTGTCCTTATGAAAGAGACCGAAGAGAGCCCACTTGCCCCTTCTACCATGTGAGGACACAGTGAGAAGACAGAGTCTATGTACCAGGAAGTGGGTTCTCACCAACAATGAATCCGCTGGCCCCTTAATCTTAGACTTCCAGCTTGCAAACTGTAAGGAATGAGTGTGGTTGTTTGAGGCACTTAGTTTATTGTACTTGCTGTTATAGCAGCCCGAGTTGACCAAGACATACACCGTCTCAAATAACATTAGACTTGCCTAGGTTAACTTAGCCTTCTTTTTCACCATACTTTTGGGGGACAGTGAATTCCAGTGCCATTTATGAAAATGATTCCAATTCCTACTGGATTGCATTTGGGAAATAATTTGGAGTGTAAAAAAGGGGTAATTTTGCTTTGAGATAGTACATATGAATTAGCTAATATTTTACAGTACCTACTATTTGTCAGTTAATATTCTAAACACTTTACCTATATTAATTCATTTAAGCCTCACAGAAATTCTATAAGGTAGGTACTCTTGTTGTCTCCCTTAGGTGCTCAGAGAAAATGAAGCCCAGAGAGGTAACATAATTTGCCCATGTCACAGAGCCAGCAGGGGTAGAGCTGGGATGCAAAGTCAGACAATCTGGTTTCAGATTCCAAGCTCCTCAACATCATTTAATGCTGCCTTGACACCAACTAATGTATTTCAAATAGTTTTTATCTTTAAAAAAAAATCATTACTACCAAAATTGCTTCTGGTGCTTTATAAATTATAATTCTATTATAGTACTTACCTTCCTAGTAAGGCATCTGTATTTCTATGTGTCACTGATGAAGTCCTACTGATTATAAAACTATCGATGGTTCCAGTAAGGATGTTGAACTTGACCTTCCACAGGACAGGAAGAGTCTCTCTAATGACATATTTTTTCATGGTCTTTGTGATGGGAACAAAGCCTGTCTGGGGACTACAGATACAATTATTACTGAAGAGGTCATCTAGAAGAAGATAGAGGCAAAACAAAAGGGTTTTGGTAAAACAAATTAAATTGTCTGTCAGTGATGGAATAGGACTGAATTACCCATTGTCATCTGCGGAGGCAAGCCCATGCTTCCAGAATAAAAGTTAGAGAAATGATCATACTGCAAGATGTGAGTCATTGTGAGTCAAATACATGAGACAGACAGACACACCAACAGCCCAGGACACCGGCAGGATGCAGAGAGAAGCCAGGACTGGATAAAATCCACATCCCAGAGAGAGGGTCCCATGATAGAGGAAAACTGCTCTGTGATTTATTATTAATATTTTTCAGGCAACAATAAAAATGTTCTTCCTAAAGACTTTCAACCCTCTCTTTCATTCCCAGGATGTCTGTTGTGTAGCCACATTGTCCTATGGGAGCTGAAGGGGCTTTGGTAGGGTTGGAGTTATGGGGCAACAGGCGAGCGGTTTAAGGAACAGGAAAAGAACGTCATAAGCACATTTTATCATTTATACTTCCTCTTCTTTTCTATAAAACATTTATATTACAAATAGCATAAACAATTAATAAGAGGATGGATTTATAACACAGACGTGTGTATACACATACACATGTATCCATACACAGATACATGGGACATAAGTTTGTGCAGGTATAATAACTTCAAGAGTGGGCTACTGAGGTGCCCACTCTTCAGACCTCCTGTTTACCGAAGACCAAGTAAGGGTGGTCCCTCTTTTCTCTTTCTAAGACGTACCCATAGCTCAGTTCAATAACTGGTCAGCATTAGGGTACAAAAGCCCCAAGTCATAACGCTGAGGGGCACCCCAGCTTGTGTTCCCAGGTACCTGTTCAGTTATGTTCCCTCTGCAGGAATCCCATTTCCTTCCTACCTCCCTACTTCCTGAACCCCACAAGCTTTGCTCTGGAAGCCACTGTGAGGCTGGGGGATCGCATGCAGAACTCCATCTCCAAGGTCTGTTTCTTAGGGAACTTACTATATGACCAAATACTAATTTGTATTTGTGTTCCCCGTCTGCTGGGGCGAGGAAAGAAACCATCTCCAGCTGTGACAGGAGACCGGGTGTTCACCCTTTTCTCCTGACCACTCTGATGGATACTGGAGAGGTCATCACGCTCCGAACTCTGAACCCTCATCTGTCCCTGATGAGAAACAGACCATTGGAACCATGGTTACTTGTTAAAATTCAGAAAACCAGTGGGTAAACTGTTACTAGGTCATTATAAAAACACATAACAATTATTTTAAATTCTTAGTGAAAATCAAACACTTTCTATTTGTATTATTTTATGCCTTATGATCTCTTCACAGAGACATAATAGCTACTACTATCTGTACTCTTTATAGATTGAAATTAATAAATTAGTGATCTAACATATTATTCAATGATTTGTTAAACTAGAAGAGCCCTCTAAATTTTGTACTCGATATAAATGACAGTAAGTGGGTAAGAAGTCAATCAGATGAACAAGACACAGGGCAGCACATTTTAGGCTTATGGACTAGGCGCCCTTTGAAGGAGAGGAGAAGAAAAGAGGCGAGAGGAAAAGATCTCGAATAACTTTGATTGTTCTTGCTGAGGTGGAGGTATATGTGCTGGGTGGATGCAGTACGTTCCTCTGATTTTCTAGAAAGTAGGACAGTCTGCCTTGTTATTTCCAGCCCGTTTTAGTCACACACACTTGAGATCTATTCTGGATGGTGCGGATGCCTGTATCCCAATTGCTTCTGACTCTCTAGGTTAGTCATGGTGAGGAGTGGGGTTGTTGCGGAAGAAAACTGTTTCAACTATGATGAACAATTGTGAACTTCGATGACAATGTTTCAAAATACAAAATATATGTGGTGTCCTCACAGCCAGGTTCCTGTTTCTGGTTCTACAAAAAGCTAAGAATTTGTGTTGTAGATTTTAAATATCACAGAGAGACTGCCACAGGCTGTGTGGCATGTTCCATGGTAGGGGTGGCACAAGACCACCTACAGCTTTTAGAAATCTAGACATCATGACAACAAAACCTTCCCATCAATAGAAAGTGTCCCCATTTTGTCACTCTACTGTTCTTTGAAGAGCAGGGAAACACACTGGAAATGAGTGGCTGACATTCATTCCACTGAATCACTCCATCAGGGCACAGAAAATAGAGTAATTCCAAAACCTTGAAGTCCCCTTGCCCTGCTACATTAAGTATGGTTGTGCGCACACACACACACACACACACACACACACATACCAGTAAACATGGAAAGAATCTCTAAAATGAAATGTGGAGAAAGAAATGTATGCCTTAGGAATTCTTAGTGCCGACAATGAGAATACCTTCATGCTCCGCTCTGTGGTTGGTTCATGTAACTCTTCCAATCTTATGCAGTCTTTCGACACATCACTTAGCTTCCCCTCCGTCAGTAAAGCACGGAGAGCGACGGGAATGTTGCGAGGGCTCTCGAGTTGTGCTAAAAGCTTGGAGGCAGTCTTGTTGACTCTGTTACAGACCGTGTTCATGCTAAAGAGTTCCGTTCACTTGACCTTCAAAAGCTGTAAAGGGTCATCAGCCCCCGAGTGAGGCTGATGTGGTCCGCAATCCTGAGGACACAGACACTGCACAGATGCTGCGGCGGCCAATCTGCGTGACCGCTGGCTCCCTACGGCTGTCTGTCCACCCTGTGAACCACCAGGGTCCAAATCCACTCCACATCAAGAGTGGATTAATTGAGAGAGGAAAACGTTTAAAATCAACCCAAATAAGTGGAACACGGAATGTGTCTGCAGGAAAATTTTCTTTCTGGGTAGGTTTTCCTATTCTGACTTGTCAGAGCGCCCTGCAGAGAACTTCACTTAGTAGGTTTTGATTTGTCGGTACTCGTGATTTCAAGTTGTTCACTCTTCAAATAGGTACAAGTTTTTATTCACAAATCCTTTGCTTTAATGAAAATGTTAGGAGAGGTCTCCATAGAATAAGTGAGACATTTATAGTCATTAGGGAGAAAAACACAATGCATGTTTTCCTACATTCACCACTCAGTGCCTTGGGTAAGGTCCAAGTTTGAAATCTTGCATGTTAAAAGGGAGAATTCTTTACAGAATTTTAGTTTGGAAAATGTATATAAGCTTCCACATTTTAGATTCTGGCCATATGCTTACTTTGTCCAACGACTGGCACGGCTCAGAATCCTTATTCGAATATTTGCATTTAGAATTGTTACCCTCACCTTTCCAAAATGACTAAAGGCAGCTATCAGTGAAAGTTAAAGAGGACCAAGAATGAAAACCAGAACCAAGAAACAATAAAAAACAGAGTGGTCAGGGACTGTGACGATATGACACCCAAGGAGAAACAAGACCTACTTGATGGAGTGAGCCTGGGGGAAAGCTGGACAAGCATTCTGGGCAGAGGGAACAGTGCCAGCAAAGGCCCCGGGGAGGCATGTTCTGGGCACTCGGGGGATGTGGAGAGGCAAGTGGTGAAGAGAGCAAGGGCAGGCGATGAAGCTGGGGGTCTGAACTGGACCCTGGGTTTTCCCTTGAGTGAGACGGGAAGGGATTTAAGAGGTGTAACCCTAGAAATGTAAAGTCAATCTGTTATCTTTAGAAGGACTCCTTCTGGTGCTTTGTTGACAAGAAGAGCAGTGTGGGGAGGGAACAAAGCAGGAAGGGAGGTCGGTGGCCATTGCCACAGTCCCAGTGCTAAATGAAAACGCTTTAGCCAGCACGCCCGCTGAGGAAGTGGGGAGATGGGATCTGGTTCTGGATATATTTTCATCCCTGGGAGGGAGAGAATAAGAATCATGAATAACCCCCTGCTTCTGAGGAAAAGGAAGAAGAGAATTGTCGGTTCCTGAGGTGGAGAAGAGTTGGAAAGAAGAGGTGTGGGGGAAATCAGGAATTTACCTTTGGACATGGTATGTTTGAAATGCTGATTAGATAGCCAATGCCAATGCCAAGCGGACAGTGAGGTATAACGGCATGGTGTTCGAGGAGAGGTCTGGGCTGGAGACATAAACTTAAGATGAGAGGTGGGCACCTCTAAATGCAATAGGGCTAGACCAAGAGGAAGGGTCTGGAGGACTGAGCCGGGATGTCAGCAGATGAGAAGGAGCAAGAGAGATGAAGAAGGAGTGCAGCTACCAGGAGAAAAGCCAAGACAGCATGCTGCCCAGGTGGCACAAAAAGAACGGGTCGTGGGAAGGCAAAAATAACTCTCTGTGCCCAATGCAACCGACGGACAGGTAAGGCAAGATGGAGAACTGATGCTGGATGAGCAGCACGGATATTTTTTTTTATTTTTTTATTGATTAATTTTTGTTACAGATGATTCTCCTTTTCCCCCCCACTGATTCCCCTCTCCCCCCCCCTCCCTGCCCCTTCCCCAGATTGTTGTCCATGTCCACTGTTCATGCATACATGAGTATAAGTTCTGTGGTTTATCCCTCCTCCACCTCCCCACTCCTTAGGGGATTGTCAGTCTGTACCCCGCTTCCGCGTCTCTGGGACAACCCCATTCCTCAAACTGTTATGTTCATTATATTCCACAAATAAGTGAGATCATATGAAATTTGTCTTTCTCTGTTTGGCTTGTTTCACTTAGGATGATACTTTCAAGGTCCCTCCATGTAGTCTCAAAGGATAAGAGATCTTTCTTTCTTACAGCTGCGTAGTACTCCATTGTGTATATGTACCACAGCTTTTTGATCCATTCGTCTACTGATGGACACTTGGGCTGTTTCCAGATCTTAGCGATTGTAAATAGTGCTGCTACAAAGATGGGGGTACATATATTCTTTCTTATTGGTGTTTTATGCTTCTTAGGGTATATTCCTATCAGTGGGATCACTGGGTCAAATGGAAGTTCAATTTTTAATTTTTTGAGGTGACACCATATTGTTTTCCATAGTGGTGGCACCAGTCTGCATTCCCACCAGCAGTGTACTAGAGTCCCCTTTTCTCCACACCCTCGCCAACACTTGTTGTTTGATGATTTGTTGATGGCGGCCATTCTGACAGGTGTGAGGTGATACCTCATTGTTGTTTTGATTTGCATCTCTCTGATGATTAGTGATGATGAGCATTTCTTCATATGTTTCTTAGCCATTTGTATGTCCTGTTTGGAGAGGTGTCTATTTAGTTCCTCTGCCCATTTTTTAACTGGATTCTTTGTCTTCCTTTTGTGGAGTTGTATGAGCACTCTCTATGTATTGGAAATTAACCCCTTATCTGATATATCATTGCTCTCCCATACAGTGGGTAGCCTTTCCATTTTGATGATTGTATCTTTCGCTGTGCAGAAGCTTTTGAGTTTGATGTAGTACCATGTGTTCATTTTCTCCTTTGTTTCTATTGCCTTAGGTGATGTGTCAGTAAAAATTCTGCTGCATATGATGTCTGAGATTTTGTTGCCCATAGTCTCCTCTAGGATTTTTATGGATTCATGAGTTACATTTAAGTCTTTTATCCATTTTGAGTTTATTTTGGTGTAGGGTGTAAGTTGATGGTCTAGTTTCATTTTTCTGCAAGTAGCTGTCCAATTTTCCCAGCACTATTTATTAAAGAGGCTGTCCTTACTCCACTGTATGCTCTTGCCACCTTTGTCAAATATTAATTGAGCATATTGCCTTGGGTCCATTTCTGGGTTCTCTATTCTGTTCCACTGGTCTATATACCTGTTCTCGTGCCAGTACCAGGCTGTTTTGATTATAGTGGCTTTGTAGTATAACCTGAAATCTGGTATTGTGATCCCTCCAACTTTGTTCTTCCTTTTCAAGATTAGCAGCACGGATATTAAAGGTGCCCGCAGCCAGGGCTGCTGGGGAAGCCTGCTGTGGGAGGGTTCAGGAGAAGGGGAGAAATTGCAGATGGCAAGGATAGCAGATTGAACCATGAGCTAAACCAGACAAATGGCCAGGAAAAGAAGATTATATCGTTTAGAAAACAGAAAGATTCATTGTCGTAAGAACCAGGAGACTGAGGTCTCAGCATGAAGCCGTGAGTGTGAAGAAAGTCAGCAGTGTCGCCCTGTGCTGTGGCCCTCGGAGCTATGGTCTAAGTAAGATACTCTTCTTGGATTTGGCGGTGACAACAGGAGTCATGATTGTTAAGAGAGAGGTTTTATTAGACGAGGGAGGCAAACTGTATCTGGAAAGTAGAAGAAAATGGACAGCTGGGTCTATTTCAAGAAATTTAATACCTAAGGGAGAGGAAGATTAGGGTGAGTCCTGGCATCGATCTCACAAACACCATTACTTTTTATACTATAAAATGCATATTTTCTCAACTCGGAAAGCAGAATGCATCTTACACTTGATGGCATTTCTCAATGGTAATTGGCAGCATTTTCTCATTCTATGTGGTACATGGCAGAATTGTTCATTTTATGATCAATATTGCTCAGATTTAATAAAATATGGACATATCATGAGTAAGCCGAGGAAAGGGGACGAGTGAGTGGATGGGAGGATGTGAGAGAAGGAAGTGGAAAGCAATGGAAAGCATTGGCATTCAGTACTATTTGTCCAGTGAGTGAGTAAGAACATTGATAAGAGTAGTCAAGTGAATTTTTACTTATAATCCTGTGTCCAGGTCTGGAGGGACAGAGGTGAGACAACTTGGGGGAGTGTGGACGAGAAGAACGAGGGGTGATCAAAGGGCTGGGTGGTGCCATGCAGTCGGCTGACCTGCTCAGGGAGGGTAAGGAGATGGGAGGGGGACAGGAGTGCTATAGGAGAGGAACATTTCTGACAGAGCAGTTTCTAGTAATGCCCAGGTCGGGGTGTGTCACCTGAGTTGGAATTTAAAAGTGGACAAAGGTTATGATTATGGGAGTGGAGGAAATCCATAAACCTTGAATATAGGGTGCCCAGAGGGCAATCAACACCCACTGTGGCAGATGATGGCAGGAAATGTTGGAGAAAAGCCAAGTAACGTCTCAAAGTCCCCAAGGCAACACCAGAGTGACCCCAAATGTAGGGGGAGCAATAGTAATGGGAAGAAGGTGGTAAGATTAAGAGCAAAAAGAAAAGAATTTGTAGGAGGAAGTTGGCTAAGACAGAAAAGGATTCTAAGCTATTGAGGACCTACTGCACCCCTCCTTGGGCTGGATAGCAGTCTGTGCTGTTGCTTATTCCTCTTGGAAACCTGTGCCAGCGTCACCATCTCCAGTTTGCCAGTGAGAAGCTGAAGCTCAGAGAAGCTGTGCAAACTAATCCTGCAGTAACTCAGCAATGGAGGCTCCTCTCTCTTAGGCAGTCACTATGTCCTCAGATCTTTACCACGAAGTCAGTTCTGCAGGGAAAGAGTCCAGAGGAGTCAGGGACTCCATTAAGAAATGGGAGTCATTCTTCAGATGCGACAGCCCTTTCTCAAAGGGGCCTTGTATCGGGACGTGGTGCTCAGGGCACAGCCCTGCATACCTGCTGCCTTAAGCCTTGCGATTGCTCAGGGAGGGATGGAACAGGCAGGGGGCCCCTTTTTCTTTAAGGTCTCTGAGTTTGTTTTCAATGAGCTGTGTGGGTGAGACTGGATGGAAGGAATACAGGTGTCCCTGTCCAGTCACCTCTGTCCTGACCCCCTTCTGCCAAATTCTTGTTAACTAGACCTTCCGTTGCAGGGCAGACACCTGTGTGAACAGCTGTAACAGCCCCAGGGCCACTAGGCAGGGGAAAGGGGGGACTTGGGGAGCAACTGCCCAGAGCAGGAAACTGAATATTCGCTGGTCCGTGTTCTGCTTAAATAACTGAGTAGTACTAATACTGAAGACACAAAAATGTTCAAGATGTCCCCATGTATAAGACGCTTCTGAGTTGTGGTCATTTCTGTCACAATAATAAAAAGATGATAGAAACCATCGTTGACCTATTATCTCAGGAGGAGTGTTTTTGTTCATAATCCCCAAATGTTCTGTTCTCTCTGACATGTAGTGTTTCACATGAGTCAGTGTTTGATTGTAACATTTTTCTCATTGCTCTGTATTTTCATTTTCATCACCTCAGTCAAACTCACAGCCACCTGCAAAATGTTTTTTTGTTTGTTTGTTTGTTTGTTTTTGTTTTTTTATGAATCCTAGTTTCAGGAGCCACGAAACAAAAAAAATGATCCATTGAACTTCATGTAGATAGTCAATAAACCTAGCTGGCTCTTTCCCAATCCAAAACCCATGGACTTTTGACTAAACAGCATTACTTCTCTTAATTATGGTCCAGTATCTTCCAGCTGTGCTCCATTACTCAACCCAGTCATATAAATATAGGCGATCAGGTCACCAAAGGAGTTAGAGGAGAAAAACAAGTTGTACTGTGTTACTGCAAGCTAGAAATATAGGATGCAATCATCAAGGCTTCCAAAGGTCAAATCAGTGGGGATATTAAAGGATCTAACGCTCTATGCTTAATAAAAACAATCATCCTATACGATGTTAGCTGAAAACTGCTCTTATTTATTGTTCACAGAAACCAGCTAAACTCAGACCACATCTAATGAGTCACAGTCAAATGTGAAAGTTTCAGTCAAGGGTCCACAAATGTAGGCTGTGAATGCTTCTTTTCTATTATAATATTCTCTTTCATCTACCTGAGGAACATTTATATGTAGATACAACTAAGAGTTTATGTGGCAGCTCCACACTGATGCTCATGGTACCCAAAGTCCATGCTGCACATAGGAGTGTGCCCCAGGACCTTGGTGTTTGCTCAGACACCAGCCTGTTCAGGGAGTGCATGCTAGACTCTCCCTCTGACTTGGTTAGATATGCATGGAGGGCAGGAGCGGTGTCTTCTCTGGGATTCATCCGCAAGGCCTGGAGGAGCTGGGCCCAGAAGAATGGTCTGAGTGAGGGGGGAAGTAAGGAATACTAATGTGACTTCATCTGGACAGAAAATGCCACTTAAGTCATGGGATATCAGGAGAGAAAGCTGCAGATGTAGAGGGGAGGAGTGGTTGTTGAGAATGAAAGTAGAATTTTTTGATGAAAGGATAACATATGTCTATGTGGGACACATGTATCACCATTTAATAGAAGGCACAAGAAATATAAGTTGCTTAAATCACCCAGTGTCCATGCAGGGAAGAAATATAGGGTACAAATCCTCAGGCTTTTATAACCACACACTTGTAGCCCTTTTCAGTGGAGAGTAAAGGGATTTCCCAATAGAAAAGGAGCCATTACTGGAAGCAGCTTCTTATTTATCCTCCACCAAGGTGCATTTCCAGAAGTGTTTTCTAGCCACAAATAGCTTCCTGTTCTAGTTTCTTCTCCTCGACTCTAATAACAATACCAGTGGCCTTGAAGAAGAATCTCTGTAGGATGGAATCTCTTAGACCAGCAGAGACAGATATAAACATCTAAGAAAAGTGACCTGTTCCCTTCAGACTGTTTTTTCAGTAAAAGAAATCATCTCAGACTCGCGTATTTGCCTTTTGTCTTTTTAAATAGCTTTTCAAATTTTATATATATATATATACACCCATACATATATATACACACACACACATATATACACACATATATATATATATCTACACACACACATATATATGTGTATACATAAATATGCATTTAAAATTTTAAGGAAAAGGACACATTATTTTCTAACACAGAAGTAAAGATTGCCCTGGGAGATGATAACATGATTAAAAAATTCACAGTCTGCAGTCTGCCTTCCAATTTCAACCAGTTTCCCCGGAGGACCCAGAGAATGGACAAAACCAGCTGACGGGTGAGCGGAGGCAGCGGAGCCCAGCGCCTGATGTGTTCTCTCACATGACGGCGGCCGGCACAGGCTCCGGAACAGAGACAGACTTTATTCCAACTGTCTTAGGCAGCCTTGTTTTGTGACCAGATGATAGGCCTTTCAAGTAAAATGTCTCTATTTAAAACTTCTTTGTTCTTCGTTAGGCTTTTTTTAAGTCAAATATGCATACTCACAATTATATGTACAAATATCAAAAGGCCTTTAAAAGCATTTGCTTTAATATCAGGAATAAGCTCTTCCAATCTCTAAACATGTTGGCTGCCTGCTAGTAGGTCCTGCATCACAAGCCCAGAGGAAGAGGCTCTGCGCTGTGACCCAGGCAGGCAGGGCTGCTGGGGACCCCGACAGGCGCAGAAGCCAGACTGAAGCATCAAGACCTCGAGTTGCCTTCCAGCTGAGCCAAGAGAGGCCAACTCAGAGCGTCCCCTTCTAGAACCATCCCATCCTTTCCAAATGCCCCATTTTGCTTCACAAACCCCTTATACTTTTCTTCAATCTTTTGTTCTCTTATTAAGTTCTTCCCACACTTATGGGGATAAGACATACTCCCTGTCACCACTGTGGCTCCTACAGGACCTTCTCCCTCAGGGTGTGGAGTGACCCTGCCCCATCCCACTCACCCCCCACTGTGGGAACCCCCCTGTTGTGGGATTGAGCACCCAGGTGCCTGCCTGTTTTAAATGTAGGTCTCATTATTATTTGGGGATGACAAGGCCACCGGATCACGAGATGGCTACCATTGAAAAGACAGCTCGTTACTCACAGGTGCGAGTGGAGGGGACATGCCACACCGTGGGGGTCATGTGGAAGCACCAGGGTAGACCAGGAGGCAGAGGGGGGCGATGTGGACAAGAGCCTTCGTGTGGTCTTTGCAGGAGGCAGGATGAACAGGTTTAGGGTTGTCTAGTTTAAATTCCAGTGAGCTCGGAGGCCCCTAGCTGTCTGATCCCGCCCTGGGGTGAGCAGAGCAGGGGACAGTGGCCCTGAGTGTGAGAGCCTCACAGAGGCAGAGCTGAGGCACAGGCTCCTGACTGGTTAGTCTGGATATGAAAGGTGTTCCCTGAAAGGGGAGCCTTTTGCACCTTCATGAATTGGCCAACCCCAGAGGAGCAATCTCTCCCAGGTCAATAAGAATCCCAGATGTCAAAGCACCAGACGATAAAAAATGATTAGTACCAGGCCTGTGTGTCTTTGAGCAGCCCACGTCCCCCCACTATGGCCATGGTCAAGGAGAATCACTCTGCTCAGCACCAGGAAGGGCCTGGGAGCCTGCATTTCTAATAAGCCCCAGGTAATACCAGAGCTGCTGGTCCAGGGACCACACAAGTGGGAGGACAGTCACCTGAATTCTGGGTCCCACTTTTTCAGGCATGTTCACTTGTTACGCAAAGACTGGGAAAATTGTTTAATGTGTGCAATGAGCTTTAGGCCTCAGACTTCCTTGCACTGAGGTGGTTACTATTAAGGCCTTTTCCCATACAAGCTAATTTCCATCTTTGAATAAGATGTGATCGCACCATAGGGCTCATCTGATGAGAACTGGCTCAGGGACCTTATTAAGTCTCAAGTGGAAAATGAGCCTGTGTCCCACTTGATGCTCTCAGGGTCCTAGGCACGGGGACAGGAAAGAAGGAGGTTTGCAATGTAGATAGATCTGAAGAAAGTTTAGCAACTGCGCCGGTCTTGGCATAAAACTGGAACTCTAGATCAACCCCGGGATCAATCCAGCAAAATTAGAAACCCAACTCATCCCTACTCATCACTCCAGACTCGGATTAAACATCAGTTCCTTACTAAGTGTACGCACAAAACTCAAAGGTGGACTTCTTGGTAAATTGTCTCATTGCGCCTGTCCTTTTCCTTCAAACGTTAACTCACTTTATGATCATAGGTCCATTTGGGATTTTCCTTGTGTAATGCCTATCCTCCACTAGTCTATACACTCCCTGGGGACAGAACCGTACCTGTTTTTATTGTCATATATCCAACAGATGCCACAGTGCTTAACACCCAGAAGCCAGTGAGTGAGTAAGTACAGATGGTCCCAAAATAGCCTAGAAAATACTGTTGTAATCATCACTGTCATTATTTTTATTATCACTATTCTAATTGTGGTTTCAGTTTTATTAATAACTTATAAGTGATGACCAGCTGGTATGGATCAGTGGACTGAGTGTCGTCCCATGCACCAGGAGGTCTCAGGTTCGATTCCTGGTCAGGGCACATGCTTGGGTTGCAGGGGGTGTGCAGGAGGTAGCCAATCGATGTTTTTCTCTCATATCGATGTTTCTAACTCTCTCTCTAAAAAAAAAAAAACATTAATAATAAATATATTTAAAAAATAAAAATAACTTATAAGTGATATTCTTTAAATTGAATCTCAAACAAACAGCACCTTTTTGTATGTATTAGTAACATTTCTAAACTGAAGGGATCAGTTAATTCCAAGCTAATTTCTGGCTCTTCCATGACATTTTTCTAGATATATGCAGAGATAGTTTGGATTCTGTTACATTTTAGCTCAGAATATTTTCAGTCTCTAGTCAGTTTGGTTTTCTCAGCTACACTGGATGCTAAGAACCATGTTTAACACGAGGCTCGGAGTAGATCATAAATATGTATTAGCCTCCAACTTGGTGCCTGGGCAGGGGGAGCGCTTTGCGCTGTCCTTCCCACCCGCTCTTGCTCACCATCACCGGCTCCTTCACCCCTTGCGACCCCACCCCTGCCTTCTCCGCCATGTCCCCTCAGACTTTCCCCCACACACGAGTCTGTCCCTTCTGCCGCTCAGCCTTACCCAACACAAGCAATGCCAAACTGGCGGCTGGAAGAAAGATACAGTGGTGCTCAGGAGAAAATCACCGGAGAATATAGTACCAGACATTATGAGCTAAGTAAGCCTTTCTGACTGGCATCGGAGACTAACACAAAATCGTAAGGATGTGTCAGCATGTAAGACAGGGAGGAAGACAGAAACCAAATTTGTTCCTTTCTCCTCATCTCCTCACGTCACTCCCAGACCACCATCCTCTGCTCATTTCAGGTGAGCCTGGGTTGGTCAGGAGAGTGGAACCTGGGCCAAGTGGTCAGGGGTTGAAGTCCGAGCAACAGGATTAATGCTGAGTATTGTCAGCCAGGCTGATGGCTTCTTCTGGGAGGCACCCTGCTTCCTGACTTGATGACTTTACACCTCTCCTTCTCATCCAAGTGGACCACTGAGGTTGGCCTTGCTCCAGAACTCTGCTTCTCAACCATGGCTGCCTGTGGGAATCACCTGAGAGCTTTGGAAACTCAGAAGGAAAACCCAGAAGACAGCCCCACTACATAAACCCGAGCCCACGAGCCACTGAGACGAGTCTGTGTTAAAGCTTTGCAGATCCTGGTGCGCAGTCATGGCTCAGGGCCACGGAAAAGGGCGGAGTCTGGTGCAGATGGAGGAGGCAATGTTCTGTTTAAAATAAATATCACCTATAATGCTATTTCAAAAAAGGTTTTACCTAGGAAAAATGAAGCATAAATTTAATTCCAGTCTTTTTCTCTTAGAATAAATTTTGCTTGATTAAAGTGAACATAACAGCAGCAGACCCGATGCAGAAATTGTCTGTTTTCCCACTCAGTTTTTCAGCACCTCTGTCCCTGCAGCTATAATTTCACACAATGCCTTGCTGGCATTTGCAGAGGAAAGCATTGTATGGGGTTTCTCGTGCCAAAAGTATAGGAAGTTTTGTAAAACTATGGAAGGGGAGAGAGCAATAGCTTTATTTTAAGATCATATTTTTTTTTTTTTCCTGCTTTACACTGGTTGCTGTTACTTTAAAAGTCTTCTGGCATTTCACTGGCAATAAACAGGGCGAAACAAACTGTTCCTTCCTTTAGATTGTGCAATTTTTATTGCTCTGTTTTAGAGCAACCAAATATGCCTTTTAGAAAAGTGCCTGTTTATCGCCTTCTGTCTGTGAAGCGGTGGGGCTATTAGGCAAGAAGCCTCGAGGGTGAAGTGCGGTTTTCCGTGTGCCTCAAAGACACTTAGAAAGCATCCGAAGCGAAGTGACATTAATGACACTACTTCCTAAGCCAACTCGTTGCATGTAACTGAGTCAGAGGCTGAGCACATTTTGAACTCAGTCCTCACAGAGATAAGACATCTCGAGAAAATGCAAAAATCAGCAAGACCACGGTGGCTGTGCTCCAAGTATAGCTGGAGGGATGAGTGTAGAATGGCCCGTTTACACAATCATTTGGAAGCCAGTGACAGGAGCAAACATTTACACAATCACTCGGTTAACACATTTTTGATCCAATAGGCATTTTTGCTGACTTGATGCTGTTTTCACATCTTTTCTATACATCATGGCACAGATCTAAAAATCGTCAGGGCAATGTGTCCATGTGTCAGTACCAAGGAGAGAGTTGCATTGAACATATTACTCAAGTAGAAAAACATTTTTTAAAAAATTTTATAGCAGTGTGTATTTAAAAGCTTAAAGACAGCACTTGAAGAAATTGGAGGATTCCTATTCTTTTCAAGGTATAATGTATTTGTTTTTTGCAATATGTTTCACCTTCAAAGCAAATAGAGCCATAACCTCCACCGTCAAATAGTTTGCGTTTGCTCTTCACATTTCTTCACTGCTTTCTTTATTTTTTCATGGTCATAGCAGCCATCTGAAAAGAAAACGTTATTTCCTATTTGGGATGACTCAAAATAGCTTTCAGATCCCCCGCCCCAGTCTCCCTTCCTCCAGAGTTTCCTGTCTCCTGTCTAGTTGTTTTTCTCTAATGTTACTCTATCGTGTTGCCACCTTCGTCAAGAACCTAATAGTAGTAGTAGTAGTAGCAGCATTTAATTTTGTGCCACATATTCTGCACACTACATGCTTTGCTAAGTCTGTTATCCACACCGTTTCTTTAATACAACATTAGGAAGCATTTACTGTTTTGCTGTACCATTTAAAATCAGACAGTTCAAGTAACAGCCAGAAATCACGTAGCTAGAAAGTAGAACCCAGCCCATTCTATTAAAAAATCTCCTAATGGCCCTGGCTGGTTTGGCTCAGCAGTTAGAGTGTCTGCTTGTGGACCAATGAATCTCAGGTTTGATTCCAGTCAAAGGCACGAACCTCGGTTGAGGTTCAGGCCCCCGCCCTGGTCGGGGTCGTGCAGTAGGCACCAAGCAATGTATCTCTCTGACATCAATGTTTCTCTCTCTCTCTCTCCCTCTCTCTCTCTCTCTCCTTTCCTCCCACTCTATCTGAAGATAAATGAAAATAAAAATTCTTGGGTGAGGATTTTTTAAAAAATCTCCTAATATAATGTTGAAATCAGTCAAGTCAATTTCTTTCTGAAGCTTTGGCAATGTTTTCTTCCTATACTTGACTATTAAGTGCACCTAAGCTTAGTTATATTTTCCATGGGAAATTAAAGCATTTATGTTATATAATGACCCTCTTTACTTTGAATGATTTCTGCCTTTAAGTCTCTTTTGCCTGATGAAATAGTATTACATCAGTTTTCATTTACTAAGTGTCCATAGTGTGTGTGTGTGGGTGTATGAGTGTGTGCATTTAAAATACAGTTGACCCTTGAACAATATAGGTTTGAACTGTGCAGGTCCACTTATATGCATTTTTTTCAATAAATATATTGGAAATTTTTGTATATTTGAAACAATTTGAAAAATTTGCAGACGTACCCTATCATTTTCTTAATAACATGTTCTTTCCTCTAGCTTACTTTGTTGCAAGAATACAGTACATAGAACACAGAAAATGTGTGTTAAATATTTATGTTATGTGGTAAGGCTCTCAGCCAAGAGTAGGCTATTAGAAGTTAAGTTTTTGGAGAGTCAAAAGTTTACATAAATTTTCTATTGCACGGAGCCAGCACCCCTAACCTGCATTGTTCAAGTGGTCAACTACAAAAGCAAAGAAAATACACACACCCATATACCCACATATATAATTATAAATTAATTTATATGTATATACATATCAATTTACAACAAGAAAATTTTTCAATGCCCCAATTTTACAAATTCTCATGCTTTGGATGCATCTCTCATAGATAGAAATCAGCCAGAGGTTTCCAATCCAGTGTTGAGCTGGAAGAATGCTCAGGATTTCTAGTCTCCTTCAAGATAAAGAAGTCAAAGCTCGTGTTTTGTTTTGTTTTTTCTTTTCTTTTTTATTTTATTTTACTTATTTATTTTTATTATTAATTAATTTTTGTTACAGATGTTTCTCCTATTTCCCCCACTGATTCCCCCCCTCTCCATCCCTCCCCACCCTGCCCCAGTTTGTTGTCCATGTCCACTGTTCATGCATACATGCATATAAGTTCTGTGGTTTATCTCTCCCCCACCACCCTCCTCTTTAGGGGACTGTCAGTCTGTACCCCACTTCCGCGTCTCTGGGACAACCCCATTCCTCAGACTGTTATGTTCATTATATTCCACAAATAAGTGAGATCATATGAAACATGTCTTTCTCTGTTTGGCTTGTTTCACTTAGGATGATATTTTCAAGGTCCCTCCATGTAGTCTCAAAGGATAAGAGATCTTTCTTTCTTACAGCTGCGTAGTACTCCATTGTGTATATGTACCACAGCTTTTTATCCATTCGTCTACTGATGGACACTTGGGTTGTTTCCAGATATTAGCGATTGTAAATAGTGCTGCTACAAATATGGGGGTACATATATTCTTTCTCATTGGTGTTTTAGGCTTCTTAGGGTATATTCCTAGAAGTGGGATCACTGGGTCAAATGGAAGTTCAATTTTTAATTTTTTGAGGTGACACCATATTGTTTTCCATAGTGGCGGCACCAGTCTGCATTCCCACCAACAGTGTACTAGAGTACCCTTTTCTCCACACCCTCGCCAACACTTGTTGTTTGATGGTTTGTTGATGGCGGCCATTCTGACAGGTGTGAGGTGATACCTCATTGTTGTTTTAATTTGCATCTCTCTGATGGTTAGTGATGATGAGCATTTCTTCATACGTCTCTTAGCCATTTGTATGTCCTGTTTGGAGAGGTGTCTATTTAGTTCCTCTGCCTATTTTTTAACTGGATTCTTTGTCTTCCTTTTGTGGAGTTGTATGAGCACTCTATATGTATTGGAAATTAACCCCTTATCTGATATATCATTGGCAATTATGCTCTCCCATACAGTGGGTAGCCTTTCCATTTTGATGATTGTATCTTTTGCTGTGCAGAAGCTTTTGAGTTTGATGTAGTCCCATGTGTTCACTTTCTCCTATTTTTCTATTGCCTTAGGTGATGTGTCAGTAAAAATTCTGCTGCGTATGATGTCTGAAATTTTGTTGCCTACAGTCTCTTCTAGGACTTTTATGAATTCATGAGTTACATTTAAGTCTTTTATCCATTTTGAGTTTATTTTGGTGTAGGGTGTAAGTTGATGGTCTAGTTTCATTTTTCTGCAAGTAGCTGTCCAATTTTCCCAGCACCATTTATTAAAGACGCTGTCCTTACTCCACTGTATGCTCTTGCCACCTTTGTCAAATATTAATTGAGCATATTGCCTTGGGTCCATTTCTGGGTTCTCTGTTCTGTTCCACTGGTCTATATGTCTGCTATTGTGCCAGTACCAGGCTGTTTTGATTATAGTGGCTTTGTAGTATAACCTGAAATCTGGTATTCTGATCCCTCCAAATTTGTTCTTCCTTTTCAAGATTGCTGTGGCTATTTGAGGCCTTTTTTGGTTCCATATGAACTTTTGAAGTAATTGTTCTAATCCTGTGAAGTATGCTGTTGGTATTTTGATGAGGATTGTGTTGAAATTATAGATTGCTTTGGGTAATATGGACATTTTAATGATGTTAATTCTCCCAATCCATGAACAGGGTATGTGCTTCCACTTTTTTATATCTTCCTCTATTTCTTTTTTCAATGACCTGTAGTTTTCTGCAAATAGGTCCTTTATTTCTTTGGTTAAGTTTATTCCTAGGTATCTTAATTTTTTTGCCACAATGGTAAATGGGATTGTTTCCTTAGTTTCTCTTTCTGTGAGTTCATCATTCGTGTATAAGACTGCCATTGATTTCTTGATGTTAATTTTGTATCCTGCTACTTTGCCCAATTCATTTATTAAGTATAGTAAACTTTTGATGGAGTCTTTGGGGTTTTCTATGTATAATATCATGTCATCTGCAAATAATGACAATTTCACTTCCTCCTTTCCAATTTGGAGCCCTTTTATTTTTTCTTCCTGTCTGATTGCTGTGGCTAAGACTTCCAGTACTATGTTAAATAGGAGTGGCGAAAGTGGGCATCCTTGCCTTGTTCCTGTTCTTAAGGGAAATGCTTTTACTTTTTGCCCATTGAGTATGATGTTGGCTGTAGGTCTTTCATATATGGCCCTTATTATGTCTAGATATGATCCCTCTATTCCCACATGCTGAGCGTTTTTATCAGAAATGGATGCTGGATTTTGTCGAAGGCTTTTTCGGCTTCTATTGATATTATTATGTGGTTTTTATTCTTCATTTTGTTTATGTGGTGTATCACATTTATGGATTTGCGAATATTGTACCAGCCTTGCATCCCTGGGATGAATCCCACTTGGTCATGGTGGATAATTTTTTTGGTGTATTGCTGGATCTGATTTGCTAGTATTTTGTTCAGGATTTTGGCATCTATGTTCATCAGGGATATTGGCCTGTAGTTTTCTTTCTTTGTTGTGTCTTTTTCTGGTTTTGGAATTAGAATTATGCTGGCTTCATAAAATGAGTTTGGAAATCTTTCTTCGTCTTGAATTTTTTGAAATAGTTTGAGGAGAATGGGTATTAGTTCTTCTTTGAATGTTCGGTAAAACTCCCCTTTGAAGCCATCTGGGCCTGGGCTTTTGTTTGCTGGGAGAGTCTTGATTACATCTTCAATTTCCTAAGTTGTTATTGGTCTGTTCAAGTTTTCTATCTCTTCCTGATCCAGTTTTGGGAGACTATGTGTTTCTAGAAATTTGTCTATTTTGCTTAGATTGTCGAATTTGTTGCCATATAATTGTTCATAGTAGTTGTTAACGATCTTTTGTATTTCTGTGGTGTCAGTTGTTATCTCTCCTCTTTCATTTCTGCTTTTGTGTATTTGAGTTCTCTCTCTTTGTTTCTTGGTGAGTCTAGCTAAGGGTCCATCAATCTTGTTTATCTTTTCGAAAAACCAGCTCTTTGTTTTATTGATCCTTTGAATTGTTTCTTTGGTCTCTATGTCATTTATTTCTGCTCTGATCTTTACTATTTTCTTCCTTCTACTTGCTCTGGGGTTTTCTTTTTGTTTGCTCTCTAGTTCTTTAAGTTGTGAGGTTACATAGTCTATTAGAGATTTTTCTTGTTTTTTGAGGTAGGCCTGTAGTGCTATGAACTTCCCTCTCAGGAGTGCTTTCGTTTCATCCCATAGATTTTGTGTTGTTGTGTCTTCATGTTCATTGGTTTCCAGGAAGTTTTTGATTTCTTCCTTGATCTCCTCGGTGACCCTTTCATTGTTTAATAACATGCTATTTAGCTTCCATGTGTTCAAATGTCTTTGTATGTTCTTCTTGCAATTGATTTCTAGTTTCATGCCATTGTGATCTGAGAAGGTGCTAGATATGATTTCAATCTTCTTGAACTTGTAGAGACTTAGTTTGTGCCCTAACATGTGGTCTATCTTTGAGAATGTCCCATGTGCACTTGAGAAGAATGTGAGTTCTATAGTTTTGGGGTGTAGTTCTCTGTAGATATCTATTAAATCCATTTGTTCTAGTACTTCATTTAGAGTCTCTGTTTCCTTGCTAATTTTTTGTCTAGAGGATCTATCCAATGATGTCAGCGGGGTGTTGAAGTCCCCTGCTATGATTGTATTGCTATCGATTTCTCCTTTGAAGTCCCCCAGAAGTTTTTAAATATATTTTGGTGCTCCTATATTGGGTGCATATATGTTTATCAAGGTTGTATCTTCCTGTTGGATAGATTCTTTCAATATTACGTAGTGGCCGTCTTTGTCTCTAATTATGGCCTTCATTCTGAAATCTATTTTATCAGATATGAGTATTGCTACCCCAGCTTTTTTTTCTTTTCCGTTTGCTTGGAAGATTTTTTTCCATCCATTCACATTCAATCTATGTGAGTCTTTTGTTGTGAGGTGGGTCTCTTGTAAACAACATATAGACGAGTCATGCTTTCTTATCCAATCAGCTACTCTGTATCTTTTTATGGGAGCATTCAGTCCATTTACATTTAAGGTGATTATTGATATGTACTTATTTATTGCCATTTTTGTTTAGTGTGGTTCTATTTTTCTTCCCATTTCTCCTGGCAATTACAGCAGTCCTTTTAACATTTCTTGCAGTGCTGGTTTGGTGCTAATGTATTCCCATAGTCATTTTTGGTCTGGGAAGCTCTTTATTTGACCTTCTATTTTGAATGATAGCCTTGCTGGGTAGAGTAGTCTTGGATTCAGATCCTTGTTTTTCATGACCTTGATTACTTCATGTCATTCCCTTCTGGCTTGTAGTGTTTCTTGTGAGAAGTCAGCTGAGAGTCTTATGGGGTTTCCTTTGTAGGTAATCAATTGCTTATCTCTTGCTGCTTTTAGGATTCTCTGTTTGTCTTTAATTTTTGGCAATTTGATTGCTATGTGTCTTGGTGTGGGCCTGTTTGGGTTCTTCTTACTTGGGGCTCTCTGTGCTTCTTGAACCTGAATGCCTTCTTCCTTCACCAAATTAGGGAAGTTTTCTGTCACTATTTCTTTGAATATATTCTCTAACCCTTGCTTATATTCTTCTTCTTCAGGGACTCCTATGATGCGAATATTATTCTGTTTCCAGTTGTCCCACAGTTCTCTTAAGCTGTCTTCCTGTTTTTTTAATCGTTTTTTTCCTTTTGGTTTTCTGATTGGTTTATTTTTTCTAGCCTGTCTTCTAATTCACTGATCCAGTCCTCAGCTTCCCCTACTCTGCTTTTTAGACCTTCCAATGTGTTTTTCATTTCTGATATGTCATTCTTCATTTCTTTCTGTTGGTTTTTAATTTCCAACTGGTTGATTTTCAACATTTCTATGTCTTTACTCATGGTGCTCATATCCTTACACATGCTGTTGAGCTTCCTCAACATCATGACTCTAAATTCTAGTTCTGTTAACTTGCTTAACTACACCTCATTTATCTCATCTTCTGTAGAGGACTCTTGTTCTTTCATTTGGCTTTTGTTTCTGTTTTTCACCATTTTGGCTATCACAGTGAGCTTTGGAGTCTGCCAATTTTTTCCTGTGGGTTTTGGTGTTTTGCTGTTTGTGGCTCTTTCTCCTGGGTTTGGATGAGGCAGGGATGACCCACTTTAAACACCACCGACAAGTCTTAGCTTTTCTGGTTAGTGTTGCTAGCCCAGAGAGTGGTAGTTATCCTCTAGCTTTTTTTGCCTGGAGGCTATTAATAGAGGTCACCTGAAGACCCTTGGTTTCTGAGTTGCCTGAAAAACTCCCTGAGGTGCTCAGTGTGAGAGGCTTTCCTGAGGGTGGAGCAGCTGCTGGTTGTTAATGGGCCTCAAGTAGCATTTCAATGGCCACCAGGTGGGGTTGAATCTCTGAGGAAGGGTCTGCTGCCTCTCCCCAGGGCCCTGGGAAGGAGTAAAATGACCACAGTTCTGCATGGCTGCACTCAGCGAAAGCTTTTAGCAACCTCCAAAACCCGAGTGTCCCCACACAGTTCCAGTCCAGTCTGCCTTCCCTCTTCCGGAACCCAAGGTGAGTGGCTGCTGCCAATTTAGCATCTGTTCAGGCTCTGCTTTGTGGAGCCACCTGGGAGTTTTAACCCGAGGGCGCTGCTTCCATCCAAGGGCGGCCACGGCTGTGGCATCAGCCGAGGGCGTTGCACTCAGCAGAAGCCCCAGGACTGAGCCGCGGTAGCGGGACACTGCAGAGGTGGCAGCAGCTTCCAGCAGAGTCCCCTGGTCCCCGCGAGTCCCTGTGGCACCAGCAGAGGGCCTAGCACGCAGAGTTCGCGGGACTCAGCCTTGGTAGCATCGTCCCGCCGAGTCCCCTGGTCCCAGCCAGTCCCTGCCAGTCCGTGCGGCACCAGCGGAGGGCTTAGCAGGCAGCAGAGTTCGCAGGACTCAGGTGGGGTTGCAGCCGAGGCGGCAGCAGCAACTTCCTGCCGAGTCTCCTGGTCCCCCCCCCAGGCCGCTGCGGACTGTGGGCCCCCGGCCCCCTCTCACAGCCTTGCAAGCCTACCAGGATTGAGTTGGTGTCCCTGGTTATGTGGTCCTCCAAGGTGTCTTTCGGTTGCCCCTTCCTGAAGATTTGCCTTTATTTTCGTTGTAAATCCATTTTGGTCCTGGGAGATGGTTTGTGTAGCTCCATTCACTGCACCGCCATTTCTCCGGGTTCCCAAAGTCGTGTTTTCATTGCTGTGTGCATCTGGCTCTTGGTTCTGTCTGTAAACTCAAATCTTGCAATTTAGCATGAAGCAAATATAAACCTGAGGCTCTTTCCTACATGACACACCGAGCATTTCAAATGGCCAGTCTCTGGCCAAGTCACACACAGGCTTTGTTGTGTCCTAGTAACTTCAAGAAGCATCTGAGGATGAAGAAGGGGCATCCGGTGGAATGCACCAGGTGATCTCTTCCCTCAGGAAGTGTTTTAAAGTATTCTTGTTGCCTTGCAGGTAGTGATCCTATGTGTGAACCCCTCCAGTTTCTGAAGTCACATTTCACTTCCCTGGGCTCATTCAGTTCAAGTTGCCCACACATTGACTCTGTGTCTTCAGGTTATCTTGCTTTTAACATGACAGGGGTGTAACCTGGTGAGTTGTTAGGAGGTAGACCTCTCTTCAAGGCCCAGCTCCGTTATTAACTAACAGCGTGAGCTGGACCAAGTCACCTGCATTTCCAGTGTGACTGTAGGTGAGGATGGTGCTATGAACCTTCTGATTCCTGGGGAATCAGAGATGAGATAATATTGTGTGTGTGTGTGTGTGTGTGTGTGTGCGCGCGTGCGCGCGCGCGCGCGCGCGCGAGCGTGTGTGTGCATATGTGTAGTATTTTTTTTCAGAAGGGTTGGATAGCTCATGAATGGCAGGAAATTTATTTTTTTCTGCACCTGCCAATGATTCCTGTGTCCTTGGAAATGCAGTAAATATCTGGTTCTCACGGTAAAATTCTCACATAGAGATGCCACATAGCTAATTCACACTATTCATCTATGCATGGGCTATGCAAGGGCCGTGGGATCCAGAAACCACTGAGCCTCCACCGTAGCCAAGCTGCACACACCCTGGTGAACTCTGCTCCTGCCTGTTCAGGGCATGTTGTCATAAGGCTGACAGGTCTTCCTTTTAATATGTTCATGGGTAGATTTGGAAAGGACAGTTTCTGTGAGCATGTTTCCAATAGAGCAGAAAACTATAGAAATCAGCCAATCATTCCTTGTAGGAAAAGACTGTTCCATTTCCATTTGAAACCATCTTTAATAACCAGAAAATTAACTATAAAATATACTTGACTGTGAATTGAGAGAAAAACATAAAGTAAACAAAACAAAAACAGAAAAACCCAAAAAACAAAAACCAGCCATCTTTGTTTTATTTTGTATGCTTTGGTTTTTAACCTCTTATGAATAAGAGGTTGAGTATTGTCCAATACGCATGAAGATTTGAGAGTAATATTTTCTTCTTTTAAAATATCTGTTTACACAGATATGCATACATATTATTAACATTCATTTTTCGAATATGAAGAAAATGTATGGTTAGGCAAGATGGCCAGATCCAGTCCTGGCTGCACGAGTCACTAGTTTTATGAACCTAGGAAATCATTCCAATTCATCTGGCTTCACTGATACAGGGGGGGCCAGAGTAGTACCGGCCGCAGGAGGTTTCATGAGAATTCAGTTGAAGATGGCTTCCTTCTCTCTGGGTGCTCACATGACCTCTTCTTTGTGCCCACACAGGGGAAGAGAGAATCAGCAAGCTCTCTAGTGTCTCTTCTTATGAAGAAACAAATCTCATTAGCCCCCCCCCCCCATGACCTCAGCAGATGGCATTAACAGAAACTTTTCACAAATAAGATACACTTGCAGTTCAAGCTTGCTCTGAAAAGCAACCACTACAAACTTTATTTTCTCTGATTTAAGGTTGTTGATAATCACTGATTATCATTTTGATTGGCAGATAACCTGCATTGACTTAAGTCTTTGTCATGACTTAATTGAGCATTTGAACTGAACATGTGAGTTCATTCTAGATGTAAAAACAGAGGTTGCAAATGTCAAAATACATCTTGCTCTATATTACAAAATATATATTTATTTATTTTATCAAGTTTCTACTTTTGAGATAGTTTTAAAACTGTTTTCAAATAACACTTATATGCAGAATTTTAATTTATTTCTAAAAGTGGCTTAATCAAATTTTTGTAGGGGTGGCTCAGACAAAAAAAATTATAAATGTGATAAAATTGTTTCAATAGGTGGAAGTGTGGCAGACTTTCTACTTCATCCTCACCATAAATGACAGTGGATGGATCAGGAATTCTTCCCAATTTCTTGACTTTAATAAAAAGGCAATGAGGTATGGAATCAATGAGCTGTGGTGAACCAAGCGAAAGAGTGAAGCCAAGTTAAAATTGTGGTGAATAAAACAGACCCGAATGACAAAGACCTAAAGGAGACCATTTTGCCTAAAGGATATTGAAAGAACAAACCTGGTTTCAGACAGAAGCCGTGATTCTTATGATGATTCCCATCAGACCTGACCATATTTATTCATACCTTCAAAATAAAACTCCTTTTTGTTTAAGGGAAAAAAATATGCATACAACTTTCCCTGCAGATTGGATCTTAGAACCCGCAACCACACAAATGGTCATGAAAAAACTAAGTGCCCTGGCCTTGTAGCTCAGGTGGTTGGGGCACTGTCCCTATGAGCCAAGGTTGCAGGTTCAATCCCCAGTGAGCACTTGCAGGAGGCAACCAATGATTGCATGGATGGGTGAAACAGAATATCAATGCATCTCTCTCTCTCTCTCTCTCTCTCTCTCTCTCTCTCTCTCCCTCTTCCTTCTCCCCTCTATCTAAATATCAATAAAAAAAAAAAAAGTAACTTTTTTTGGTAAAAATAGTAAATCGATAAAAAAAAAAAAGAAATAAACAAATGAAACCACCAATAATTTTACAATTGGAAATAGTTTCTCTCTACCTGCACTGGTGGCTTCTCGCCTTCCCTGTACACATCTTTCTCTGGCATTTGTATTTGTATGTGTAGTTTTGCCTGTAGAAATGGGATATACCACATAAGATTTATTGTCTCCTTTCATCAAGCTACACTGTGCTACTGTTATTATAGGTCACAAAATAAGGATCTAAACTAGGTGATTGTTTTTATTGGTGCGTAATAGCACACACACGTAGCAGGACTTATCTGACTGATCTCCTACTGTTAGGCCTTAATGGCTTTTATTTCCCTTTTTGCCTTTTTTGTAACGATCATCCATGCTTTTCAATTTTTGTAGACTTAACCTGTCATTTTTGTAGGATGATTCCAAGAATTGAACAATCAAATGCTACAGCTTGCCAAAAGTATTGTGACAATTGACACTGCCATAAGCAAGGCATGAGTACATCCATTTCCCCATAGTTTTGCAATCCTTGCCAATTTGGTGGCCAAAAATGATGCCTTTGCTGTGATAATTTATGTTTTGATTGCTAGTAGAAGAGGGTGTCCTGGGGCAACATCCATAAAAGTGCGCCAGCAGGTTCTGTGTAGGAGGGAGGCGGCAGCCCGCTGTGCAGACAGAGTAGGACGCAGGCTCCCTGGCCACGGCTTTCTCTCCCTAAACACACTGGGACATGGAGCCCTGCCGCTGGCTCCGAGCAGCTTGCATGAGGAAGGCAACACCTTCTGAAAGGGAAGGTACTAAGAACATGTCTCCAACCCTGAAGTCAGAAAAGAAAACCTACTTGAGGTGAAACAGACCATGGAGGTGAACAGATTCTGACAAGGGTTTGCTGATGGGAAGGAATACCGAAGTGTCAGGGAGAAAGTCACTAGCTGGAAAGAGAGTCTGAACAAAACAACACAGAGCCAGGTGCATGGGAAGGGCTGGTCCTGGCAGAGGAGCCATCATAAGGTCCCCCATAGGCAGCAGTGTCTGAGTGTGGCTGTCAGCTAGAAGGGTTGCAGACCAGAGGCCTCAACAGGAAATGGACCAACACCATGAACACATCAGTCAACAGAGGGTTGAGGTGATTATAATAGTGTGACAGTGACTCATTGCTACTTAATCTTCTTCTGCCTTCGGCCTGAGTTTGGAAGCAGGACTGATGCTCTGGACCATGTGAACCACAGGATCTCTGGGTAATTAGGAGGAGCTTCCAGGAAGACAGAGATGTTGTGCTACAGTTTCTGTGCATGAGGGCATGTTGCCGTTGGAGCAATTTGCTGGGAAATAAAGAAAAGCCAAGCCCTGGTCTGTTTGGCTCAGCAGTTGGAGTGTCGGCCTGCGGACCAGAGAGTCCTGGGTTCAGTTCCCACTAGGGGCACGTACCAAAAAAAAAAAAAGCCAACTTGGTGAAATGTAACAGTTACATTAGTGTTGTTGACAGAAAGCATAAATGTTTTCTGGCACTTTGGAATTTTTACTTTGGGAATATCCTATTTATATCCTCTAACGTTCTTTCTTGGGGCATTCCTGTGGTTCTCCGTGACGGAGGGCTGTCCGTGCATTAGTGATGTTGACTGATGTCATCTGTGCTGGAAATATTAGTGAAGAAAAGAGCTTGAGGAAAGACTCTGAACTGCAAAGGGAGGCAGCTTCTGGTTTTAAGTTTCTTATTTACTTCTATTCTTACTGTCGTAGGAACAATAGGCCAGGTGCAGGGTGTCACCAAGACAGAGAGCCCTGGGTACCTAGCAATGGGCAAAACTATAAGCCCTTGCACAACCACTCCCTTAAGCATTAGTACCTTGGAAATGACCTCTTGGCTTCCATTGTGTTTCAGCTCCAGGCCTAAAAAAGCAGCAAAATCAGATGGAGTGACATCATGGCTGACACCAGGACCAGCTGCATTGACTAATGAGCCTCTGGCACTGACCGATCAGTGGAGACCATGAGGGGGCACACCTGGCAAGCTGATGAGTGTTCTACCAGGATCCCCCCCTAAGGCCTCCAGAGAAAATCACTTGGTAGAGGAACCTTCTCACAAGAGGGAGGAGAGGCATCTCAAGGCACGTATCTCTGTCTCTCTTCCTCCTAAGCTCCAACGGCCCTTACACTACCTCTGTACCTTTCCAAACAAACTCTTCTTTATCATTTGAGTTCCTTGGCTCTGACTTATTTCAAACCGAACTCAAGTACCAAGGTTGCTGAACTGAGGTCCAGCCTAGCTCGTAATTAACGGCCGGTGCCATTTTTCTGCTACTAACATTACCAGCACATGTTTAAACCGATACAGCCATTAAAACATGATGAAAATTTCAGAAACCTTTTAGAGCATTAACATATCCTAAAAAGGGGTTAATAACTCCCAAGTTCTTTGGGGCTTAGAAGCTTCCGAACATGAGCTGAACAACCAATTAAAAGGAGAGGGGTGTCCCTGGGGCCCTGGGTGACACAGCGGAAGGAAGGCAGTGGAGCAGAGAGAGTGTGGTCAGTGATTCTTGAATGTCTGGCAGGCTGATCCAGGCTCACAGCTGAAACGGAGACAACAAGGAACAAGTTGCCCTATTTTAGATAAAAAAGTAAACCTTGAAACTACCATTTCACAAGAAGTAAAAGTCAACAGGCTGATTTCAAATTGGAGCATGAATACTTTCTAGTCAAGAAACCACGAGCAGCCTTGATAGCCTTGTGTGGTCCAGTAAACATGAGTTGATTACCAGCTTTGGGCCAGGATACTGAGTGGACATCAGACTTTTTAAAGAATGTGAATGAAACAAGAAGCTCAGATTCTGTAAAGAGATGGCAGATCTGTGAACAGACGGGTGTCACTGCATTAGGTACAGAACTCTGACGGCAAAGTTCCGCAGAGCAGAGGCTCTGAATAAGAATAAGATCAGAGGCTCTGAAGAATAACTGGGTCCCAGCTATTAGCTGTGTGTCCTTGAGCAAGTTGCTTAAATTCTCTGTGCCTCACCATCTATGAATGGAGATCATCATGGAACCTGTCTCACTCTGGTCTAATCTGAGGATAAAATTAATTGATACATATGAGTCAGCAGAAGGGAGCCTGGAATATAGTAAATCCTCCGTTAAGTGTGTTATTATTATGTTCATAAACAGCTGTCATCTCAGTGGTCTCATCTGTAACACGGGGGCGCCTCAAAGGATGAGCACGATGCTTAAGTGGGAACCTGAGAAAGCAAAGACTTGCACCATCCTGAAGTCTGTTTAGTGGCAAACTGTTACTTTAATAATGCAGTTCCCCACAGAGTGTCTTCCACGAAAAAATGATGTGTGAGTTTCCATATTACATAGCGAGTGCCACTTCCCTTAATTGTGACAATGACTCACGTTGTACCTTTACAAATATTCATTGGTGATGAGGCCAGAACTGCTATTTGTAGTCAACCGTCTGTTCTTGCTTTCCATGTCACTCAATCCAGCTCACACGTGACTCCAAACAGGATCCTTGCAACTTTCCAAAGTTGGAACACCCCTAGGAACATGTGTACCTTTGCTAGGTGGCCAGGTGAACCACACACACCCAGCATGCAAGGATTAGGACCATAATAATGGATTTCCCAATACAAATTCAGGGCAAACAGAAAGTGATTTCACCCAAACTCAGGATTAGTATGAATGGAGCAGTGGAGCTAAATCTGCTGACCCTCAGCCACTGGTTCATCTTTTGCTGTACTCATTAGCCAGCTCAGCTGGTTCTGAGCAGAGAAGTTCGATCTGGTTCCTAAAATCTAACCAAACTGACAAATAACCCACTGAGGAGACTTGATCCAATGAAAGGACAAGCCCATCCTTCCTCATTCCCAGACTTCCTCTTCCAGGCGTGTCCCTCACCTTTTCTGCCCAGAACCACTCAGGAAAGCGTGCACATTGAGAGCTTTCAGCCTTTAAAGTGTGGGAGCTTCCTCTCTAAAGGCAAGCTCGTGGGTAACCTTATGGAATAGTAGATGATAGATAAAGACAGAGTGAACATACAGTTCTTCCCCAGCCCCCTCAGAGACACCTGGAACAGAATGTAGCTACTACCCTATGCAAAAAGGATTTCAGATCACTGTACTCTGTTAATAACACTTTAAACATTACTCATCGCTAGAAAATAGAACAAGACTATAGATTTCTACAGAGTCAATGCCATTCTTCTAATAATTAGATCCTGGCATGTAAAAATAAGAGAAGAAAAAAGTTTCCCTCGTTGCTATAAATAACAAGTCAGGGGCTGTCCCTACGGCTTACTGAAGCTATTTATAGATAATATGAGGGGATAAAAGGTGTCCTCAGCCTAACTGGTAGCTCCTCTCTATCCCTCACATCTCTTCTATTATGATGTGATGTCTTATTATTTACATATCTACAAAAATCCTAAATGAGGATGTAAAATTGATGTGGTTTTATATTCCTTTATTATTTTTTTGAAGGCCTACCAGTTGAATTTGCAATGCTCCAAGTACTGAAAATTAGACAAAGATTGAGTAAGTATCATTTCTAAGTGTCAAACCAAGTGCTTAAGAAAAACGTCTTTGGAAGGGGCAGGTGGGTTTTTAAAATTTTTATTTATTTATATTATCAGTGAGGTAGGGCTATGGGATCAACATCTGTAGAATTGCTGGCGAAGTGGAGATGTTCCAGAGTGCGTGATGGTGGGCTTCAAGATTAAGAGGAAATTTTCAGGAGGAAAATTCCTGAAAGCTGGTGTGATCGGGGGGAGCTTGGTGAGTAGGTGCTTAAGCTGGTCAGATGCTCCTGGGTGAGAGGGGGGACAGGGAAGCGCACTGCCAATTGAGACAGCCCAGGCCATCTTCATGTGAGTGTGAATGAAGGAGGCTACCTATGGGCTGCTGACCTGGGCAAGATGCTTGTTCTCTAGGGCAGCAGGGTCAATCCCCGAAGGACAGCAACCAGGAGTGGTGTTTGGAGCACAGTGATGCATGGGGTTCTTGAACACGTTTGAATAAGGAGACCCATAAAAGTAAATATTAAGAACAGTTACTCTGGCTGTGGTGCATAGAATGGGAAACGGGTTATCCAGTTCACTTGGGAGGCTGCTACAGTGACTGGGTGACAGCTGCAAACTGTTCTAAAAAGACACACCACCCGGCCAGTGTGGCTCAGTGGTTGAGCGTTGACTCATGCACCAAGAGGTTGCTGGTTCGATTCCCCATCAGGCACATGCCCAGGGTGTGGGTCAAATCTCCAGTTTGGGGCGTGCAGGTGGCAGCCAATCGATGTTCTCTCTCATTGATGTTTCTATCTCTCTCTCCCTCTCCCTTTCTCTCTCTCTAAAATCAATATAGAAAAATAAATAAATAAATACATAAAATAAAAAGGCACACCTAGAAAAAATTTGATAGAAAATAACAGGACATAGTGATCTGCATATGGTAAAGATATCTTTTTTGCTTGAAATATGTGGTTTTCAATTATTTCCATAGAACCAACAAATTGTCTTGTTAGCCTGCCGCACCCAAAGAGAGAAGGAAGCAGAGGCTGTGTTGGAGGCTGCCCACAGACTTCCTAAGAAATGACCCATTTCCTTAAGTGCACCTCATCACCCATCTACCTACCATTTGATTTTAAGAAAAACACACTTGCATATTACTGCGAATAAGCTTAATCAAAAAGCTACTGCCCTGGCTGTTTGGCACAGCTGTTAGAGCATTGGCCATGGACCAGAGAGCCATGGGTTCAGTTCCCACTAAGGGCACGTACCTCGGTTACAGTTTTTCTCCGAACCTGGCTGGAGTTGGGTGGGTGGCAACCAGTCGATTTGTCTCTCTCACATCGATGTTTCTCACTCTCTCTTCCTCTCTCTCTCCTTCCCACTCTGTCTGAAGATAAATGCAAAACTAAAAAGCTACAAACACCCACAAGGAACTTCATATATTCCTTGGACCCTTCTCCAAAAGCTGCCAACCCTCATACCACCCTCAATGCCAGGATGACTGGCCCACTGGACCCACGCAGAGCACTGTACTCTTCATGGTGGCCTTTCAACCACCTTCATTCACAGATCCTACTGTGTGCCAGCCCATCTCTCATGGCTGGACAAGTCTTTACCCTCAAGGAGCATAAAATCTACGTTCTCCATCTATAGCTACGAACATTTAAAAATTTCCTTCTAAAGCTCTGGCCAGTTTGGCTCAGCGGTTGAGTGTCGACCTGCGGACCAGAGAGTTCTGGGTTCGGTTCCCGGTAGGGGCACATACCACCTAAATAAATAAATAAATAAAAGTTTTCTTCTAAAATCATCTCCCAGCTCTTGAAAACAAGTCTTTTTTACTACTTTTGGCATTACAGGATAGTAAGTACTTAGCATAACCTTGTTCACCCATGTATCTAAAATGCCATTGTAATGAGAATAATAAAATATAAATTTTTGTTTGTAGTTGGAAGGCTTTTAGATCTGGAGCTGTTTGGGCTTTATCATGTATTCACCTGGCTGAGCCCATTCTTAGGCTCCAGGCCAGTGTAGTTTCCAGACAGGCCCGCTCACCAGTGTTTCCTGGACCGCATGGTAACTCTCATAAACCAAACGCTAGGACACCGTCTTGGGGCCCTGCGCGGGAAGAGATGATTTCTAAAGCACCTGATACTGAGTATAAATTACCCCCAGCTACACCTCCCTTAATTAAAATGGAGAAGTGAAAATGGAGATAGAAGCCAGAAGAAAAATGAAAACAAAACAAACAAAAGCAGTTTGGCTTGTACTTCTGTTTTTCTGGCCATTTGAATTTTGTAAATTAAAATGATGGAGACTTCTAATCTGACAGGTCTCCCTATACATCCTCAGTTTGGTGAATTCTTACATAAGCGTTTGCAGGAATATGTCCAAATACCAAAGTGGGACTCTACACACCAATCAATCTCTTAGAAAACAGAAAAGTAAGAAACACTCTAAAATGTACTGTCACATCTACATAAACTGTGTTTACATTGAACCTTTATCTTCTTTTGAGACCCTTTATTTGGATATTGTAAAAGAATCCATTAAACAGAAAAACTTTGCCCGGCCAGTGTGGCTCAGTGGTCGAGCATGGAGGTTGCCGGTTCGATTCCCAGTCAGGGCACATGCCCAGGTTGTGGGCCAAATCCCCAGTGGGGGGCATGTAGGAGGTGGCCAATCGATGCTCTTGCTCATTGATGTTTCTATCTCTCTCTCCTCTCTTCCTCTCTCTCTCAAATCTATAAAAAAAAAATTTAAAAAAGGAAAGACTTTCATATCAGTGAAAGAAATGGTCCTTTTTTAAGTCGAACTATCTATAAATTACTTTGAAAATCTAATACATGCGTTCAAGTTTAAATGAACTACTGCTTTCTAAAAGGTCATGCTTTAAAAAGCAAAAGGTATCTCTCTCACGTAGGAAAATGATGTTATTTAGAATTTAGACTCCAGTTCCAAATCTTAAACACCTTCCAACGTCCTTCTGGAACTTTCCCGAGCTGACTGTGTGTGGCCATCTGACAGCCAGCAGCATCAGACACCAGGCCTTCTCACATTGCCTCACTTCACAGGTGCCCCTGTCCAGTCTCTCCTCTCTGGGTCACCTAGAGTCCTCCCCCCACTGACCTGTGGTTACAGCTTCAGTGAGGCACATCTCTTCTTGGTCCCCCAAGTCTGGCAGTATCCTTCCTTCCAGTGTCAGGGCGAGGGTGGGGGTTGTGTGGAGAGCAGTGTAGCTTGAACAGAAGCCACTACTGAGGCAGGAGGAGGAAATCGAGAATTACAGAAGCAGGTTTCTCTGTTCCGGAGGTCTGGAGATCATTCCTAAACTTGGAGGGCCCCCCCCCCCCCAATCAGAACAGGTTCCAGCCTGGTGTAAATGAGTGGCCTTGCATTTCCATCGCTAGATCTGAAAACAGTCTTATTATCTCATAACTACTACCCCATGAACATAAAAACTACGTGTCTGTTTCAAGCCTACTGGTTAATAAACTGAAAGTAAACATACCTTTTGAAATGCTTCCCACTTGTTAGAACACCATATTTTTACATTTTCTATGAAGAAAAAGAAGAAACAAGTTTCAAACAAAATGGAGACTCATCTATCTCATCTGATATTTAGAACGTGCTATCGTAGACAATCAGGTCCTATGACTGGGTTTGCACAAGCTCAGAGGTATTGCAATACATAAAATCTTATCGGAGCCAGGACCTCTTCCCTGGCTTGGATGTCCCAATACCCAGTCTGCTTATCTCACCCAAATAATTTGGAAGTGTGGGAAGAAGATAAGAACATGTTCCATCCACCAGAGTAGATGTTTTTTTCTTTCAAAATACAAAATTAAGGTCACGTCATAAGGGTTCTTTATTTTAAAAGAAACTTTATATCATTGACTAAGTTAAAAACATTTAAAATGTGAAGATCCCAACATTTGGAAGACAGGAACCTAGTGTGACAGTATTGTTCATACCTCCAAGGTTAAAAAAGGGGGCGGGGGGATAAATATCTCATCCATAGTGACATGAGTTTCAGTTCCTGTAGGGCTGAAATGTTTTCCCATAATCTCTTCAGGCTTTTGAACTCCATCACGAATGAAGAATGTTGTTTGCAGATGTCAGTTCTCCCTGATCCACTTTGGATGTGTAATAATGTGCTTATGAAAATTTCAACAGCCACCTGTTAGAGTAGTGGGAAGCCCAGGCCTTTTTCAAAGAACTCTGGTTTAAGGGTTTAAATCCCTGGTGTTATGGGCTGAATCCAAATGGTGATGTCATACCCCAATACCTGAAAATATGACTGTATTCAGAAATAGGGTATTTAAAGATATAATTAAGTTAGACTGAGGTCATTGAAGTGGGCCCTAATCTAATCTGACTGGTGTTCTTATAAAGAAGAGGAGATGAGGACACAGGCATACAAGAGGAAGAATGTCATGTGAACATGAAGATGGCTGTCTACATGCCAAGGAGAGAGGCCTCAGGGGAAACCAACAGCACCTTGATCTTGGACTTCCAGGCTTCGGAATTGTGGGAGAATAATTATCTGCTGCTTAATGCTGTGGTGTTTGTGTAGCCACCTGAGCTGAACAACATTCCTGGGGTGGGTGTGTGTGTGTGCACGCGCCCAACCAGACCTCACTTATCCTGCAAACATAAGGGTTTTCATTATTCCAGGTTTGACAAGTGGCAGGTAGTGTTACATAAATCTGGCAGAGGTGTAGACATCTGAACTTGCCAAGTCACTAAAGTTCATCTTTCTCTACCTTCTGGCTAGAATGTGCAGGGGCCAGAGAGGCCCAGAGACACAAGCAGACAGAGGAGGCTGAGAGCAGACAGAGAAGGAGAGATCAGCAAACACTTTTGGCACAAGCACACGTTCTGCCTTGGGGAGGCATGGTTTCTGGAAGCCCAGTGTCTGATTGTAAATATTGCATTGTGGGAAAACTAGGATCAAACTGATGGATCAGAATTCAAAGACTGAAAAGAAAGACTGAACTCGAGTTATAGAATAACATAGAGACTTCTAGGATTTTTTTAGAGACAAAAACCTTAGGAACAGATATGCTAGTTTTGTTATCCTTATGAATAGCATTAACTGTCATAGCTAACACTGGGGTGGGTTTCATGTCTGAAATCAAATATGTCCCAGTCTTCCATAATGATACTCAAAAGACAAAAAGTTTAGTTTTTGTCTTTCTTCCCCTCTGCCCATCTGAACAATTGGTTGCTTTTTCTTTTGGGTTTTCTGAACTTGCAATGTTTCCTCATTTTCTTTCAAACAAAAGGCTCAACAATTTTAAATTAAGATGGGAAAGAAACATCTTGTTTATGGTAAAAAAAAAAAATCCAAATATTTCTCAATCACTGACAATCTCCCAAGCAGTGTACTTCTACCAGTTCAAATATTTCAAGTCTTTATTTACAAACTAGAAGTCAACACGACCTCGTCAGCTGACACCAGTTGGTTGTGGATGTCCAGAAAATGCTGATGAGGTGCTGCAGCTTTTTGTGTTTCTAACTGATGAATGAGGGGAAACAGAAATAGAATTTCTTGGCAATTGGTGGCATGTCTCAACATATGCAATCACTTCCTTCTATTGCAGAAAAGGAAGTGCTAATACAAGTTGCTCTGGAAAGATAAAATGTATAGAGAGGGTTTTGTGTGGGAAGGAGGGGGAGGCAAGGGCTGGGAATAGTGGTAAACAGAATCAACATGGATGGGAAACTGGAGTAACCAATACTTAATATGTCCTGGGTAACTCAGGCTGACATTCATCAGTAATCAGCCATTTGGACCAGAAATGGTGCTTCTATTCTCATAAAGTGTTGTTTATTACTTAATGGCCATTTTTTCCTTTATTGATTATTTCAATAATTCTTTACTCAGAATATTCTGGAGGTCACTCTCTGTTTAAGACTAGGGAATTTCAGCCGTGACCAAATAGGCAAGGATCTCTGCTGTTCTTACAATCTACTCTTAGCATATCAAATTATGCAGCCTATGAAATGGGATCACATAATCAGTTTTCCTGCACTTAAAGGTTAAAACTTAATATTTGAGTTATATTTCGACCTCATAAAAACTCCTAAATGACAATAGAGTAAACAGTGTGCATATTTTTCCCTTGAGAGTGATATGTGCAACCTGGCCAGAGATGACTAGACACAATCTCATCTTGTTGGCAAATTCTGTTTCTCCAGTCTCATTTGGCACCTCTAGGAGAGATGTTCTGTCTCTTCCCTTGTGATAGAATGAGGTGGAAATGCAATTATGAGAAATTTTGCATTTATTTCATCACTATGAGGAAAAACAACATGATAAAGATCAGCCATGGGGTTAGGCAAATCCAAGAGAGTCACAAAGGATTGGAGATAGATCTTCATTCCAACAATACTTGAATCTTGCTCTACATACACAGTTATCTGCCATGTGGGCCCATAAATTTCATAAATTTCTTAACCACTATATGGCAGTTTTAAAATATGTACACAAATTCTTTGACATTTATCCCTGTAAAGTTGATGTCTAGTTTTCTCTTTCCATGAAAGTAGACCAGATTCAGTGACTTGTTTCTAATGATTGGAGTGTGGTAAAAGTGATTGTGTGTGACTTCTGAAGCGAGGCCATAACAACATTGCTACTTCCATGTTGTTCCGTCTTTGATGGCTAACTCTGGAGAAAGCCAGCTATCATGTCATAAGAATGCTTAAACAAACTGGGGATAGGTGCATGTGGAAAGAAACCAAGACTTCTTGTTAACAACCAACAAAAATTTGCCTTCTGTTTGAATGAGCTACTCCAGAGACTGATCTTCTATCCCCAGTCAAGCCTTCAGTTAGTTAATGCAGCTCTATGATGGCATCCTGGTGGCAACCTCCTGAGAGATTCCAACGGAACTGGCCCTCAGAAACTTAGGGGAAAATAAATGTCTACTATTACTTTAAACAGCTAAGTTTTCTTTTCTTTTTTTTTTTTAAATTAATTCATTTATTTTTGTTACAGATGTTTCTCCTGATTCCCACCTCCCCGCCCTCCCTGCCCTGTCTCCAGCTTTGTTGTCCATGTCTATTGTTAATGCATACATGCATATAAGTTCTGTGGTTTCTCTCTCCCCCACCACTGCCTATTCTGGGGATTGTCAGTCTGTACCCCACTTCCACGTCTCTGGGACTACCCCATTCCTCAGACTGTTATGTTCATTATATTCTACAAATAAGTGAGATCATATGCTGCTTATCTTTCTCTGTTTGGCTTGTTTCGCTTAGTATAATACTTTCCAGGATCCTCCATGTTGTCTCAAAGGATAAGAGATCTTTCTTTCTTACAGCTGCATGGTACTCCATTGTGTATATGTACCACTGCTTTTTTATCCATTCGTCTACTGATGGACATTTGGGCTGTTTCCAGATCTTAGCAATAGTAAACAGTGCTGCTACAAACATGAGAGTATATATATTCCTTCTGATTGGTGTTTCAGGCTTCTTAGGGTATATTCCTAAAAGTGGGATCACTGGGTCAAATGGAAGTTCAATTTTTAATTTTTTGAGGTAACACCATATTGTTTTCCATAGTGGCTGCACCAGTCTGCATTCCCACCAGCAGTGTAGTAGTGTCCCCTCTTTCCCACACCCTCGCCAACACTTGTTGTTTGATGATTTATTGATGGCGGCCATTCTGACAGGTGTGAGGTGATACCTCATTGTTGTTTTAATTTGCATCTCTCTGATGATTAGTGATGTTGAGCATTTCTTCATATGTCTCTTAGCCATTTGTATGTCCTGTTTGGAGGGGTGTCTATTTAGTTCCTCTGCCCATTTTTTAATTGGGTTCTTTGTCTTCCATTTATTGAGTTGTATGAGCACTCAATATATTTTGGAAATTAACCCCTTATCTGATATATCATTGGCGATTATGCTCTCCCATACAGTGGGTTGCCTTTCCATTTTGATGATTGTATCTTTTGCTGTGCAGAATCTTTTGAGTTTGATGTAGTCCCATATGTTCATTTTCTCCTTTGTTTCTGTTGCCTTAGGTGACGTATCAATGAAAATTCTACTGTGTATGATGTCTGAAATTTTGTTGCCTACATTTTCCTCTAAGATTTTTATGGATTCATGAGTCACATGTAAATCTTTTATCCATTTTGAGTTTATTCTTGTGTATGGTATAAGTTGATGGTCTAGTTTCATTTTTTTTCATGTAGCTGTCCAATTTCACCAACACCATTTACTAAAGAGGCTGTCTTTACTCCACTGTATGTTCTTGCCACCTTTGTCAAATATTAATTGAGCATATTGCCCTGGGTCCATTTCTGGGTTCTCTGTTCTGTTCCTCTGGTCTATATGCCTGTTCTTCTGCCAGTATCAGGCTGTTTGGATTACAGTAGCTTTGTAGTATAACCTGAAATCTGGTAATGTGATCCCTCCAACTTTGTTCTTCTTTTTCAAGATTGCTGTGGCCATTTGGGCTCTTTTTTGGTTCCATATGACCTTTTGAAGTATTTGTTATAGTTCTGTGAAGTATGCTGTTGGTATTTTGATGGGGATTGCATTGAATCTATAGATTGCTTTGGGTAGTATGGACATTTTAATGATGTTAATTCCTCCAATCCTTGAACAAGATATGTGCTTCCACTTTTTTATATCTTTCTCTATTTCTTTTTTCAATGACCTGTAGTTTTCTGCAAATAGATCTTTAATTTCTTTGGTTAAGTTTATTCCTAAGTATCTTAATTTTTTTTGCTGTGATGATAAATGGCATTTTTTTTTAGTTTCTATTTCTGTGAGTTAATCATTGGTGTATAAGAATTCCATAGAATTCTTGACGTTAATTTTGTATCCTGCTACTTTGCAAAATTCATTTATTATTAAGTCTAGTAAATTTTTGATGGAGTCTTTGGGGTTTTCTACATATAGTATCATGTCATCTGTGAATAATGACAGTTTCACTTCCTCCTTTCCAATTTGGATCCCTTTTATTTTTTCTTCCTGTCTAATTGCTGTGGCTAAGACTTCCAGTACTATGTTAAATAAGAGTGGCGAAAGTGGTCATCCTTGTCTTGTTCCTGTTCTTAAGGGAAATGCTTTTAATTTTTGCCTATTGAGTATGACGTTGGCTGTAGGTCTTTCATATATGGCCTTTATTATGTCGAGATATGATCCCTCTATTCCCAGATTGCTGAATGTTTTTATCAGAAATGGGTGCTGGATTTTGTCGAATGCTTTTTCAGCGTCTATTGATATGATCATATGATTTTTATCTTTTATTTTGTTTATGTGGTGTATCACATTTATTTATTTGCGAATATTTTACCAGCCTTGAATCCCTGGGATGAAACCCACTTGGTCACGGTGAATAATTTTTTTGATGTATTACTAGATTCGACGTGCTAGTATTTTGTTCAGGATTTTGGCTGTCTGAGGCTTCCGCAATCAGCACCTTGGGAGCTCCACTACTGTGTACTGGTTTGTGTTGACACAGAGTGTCCACTGGTTCGATGGTGCCTGGTGCACTGGTGGGCTCAGGTTGCTGGGCCCTAGCTGCTCCCACTGCCTCTTCCCAGGGAAGACCCGGGATCTTTCAAAATGGTGGTACCTCCCCATGGGGCAGGGAGAAGCACCTTGAAGTACTGCTTCCTGTGGTAGCTGGCTGTTCCAGTCCACAGCACAGGAACCTTCTGCTCCGTGGCTCTGAACTGCTCGGGTTTGGTCGTTCACTTCCGTGTCCACTCACTCACACACTCACCCTCCCTCAGGTCCTGCCTGCCGCCATCCTCCCTTTGTTCTAAATCGCTAAGTTTTAAGGTCATTTTTTTAATGCAGTGGTAGATAACTATTACAAATTTGGGTAGTAGAAATAGGCTAACACCAGAAAGCATGAAGAAGATAGAAAGATATCAAGAAAAGTGTAAGTGAAAATCATAAGAAAGACCTGTCAGTAGATGTCTGCTGGCCTGGGAGGAGGCTGCAGAGAAAGACTTAAGATAAGGTGAAGAAAATGCTATTGAAACAAGAGAAAGGGGATCCTTGCTATCCCATGGCAGAAAGTTTAGCAATATTGTCAGTTGCAGTAATATAAAAAATAGAAAATATATCTCATGTAGTTGGTAATAAGTTAAGGGGATTTCCAGGCAGAGTATTAGAGATGCCACTCACTGGCCTGCTTCTTGCTACAAATAGAAACATTGAGATGAGAAAGATCAGCTAAAGAAGAAATGGATAAACAAAAAGGAGAAAGAACCCTCTATGATTAAAAATCCCCAGCCTCTCATGATGGTAAATCATGATACAATAATGAAATTACTCCCAGGCAACAAAATAGATCTAGAACATTGTTAAGAACACATGACAATGTTGAAGACAATGTATAATTTCAAAATTCTTTGTTAAGGCTCAGAAAGATCTAAGGTGAGTTCTCAAAAAAGTTCACTTGGTCAAATAGTAGGGCTTTCAGAAACTTAAGTATATGGTTCCTCAGAAATTCCAGTAGGAGCTCAAGATAAATTTGGGATTATCTTAAATAAATTCCTGATTGTGGCTTTGGTCAAATAAAAAATGTCTCTATAAGACTTATGGGAGACGCACACAATTTTCAAGAGAATTATAGTAGCAGAAAACCACCAGCTTAGGTTGAAAAGGACAGCGGATGTTAAAAATAATAACAGGCCTTTGGACCTGAAACTTCTATAGGCAAGAAGCAGCTGAGAAGACTCCTCAGCTTGGCACACAGGCCACATTTCTCAGAAAAAGGATGATTCAGGCCCTGGCTGGTATACTAAGTGGTTAGAGCATTGGCCCACACAGCAAAGGATCACAGGTTTGATTTCCAGTCAAGGGCACATACCTGGGTTGTAGATTTGATCCCTGGCCCCAGTAGGGGCACATGCAGAAGGCAACCAATCAATGTGTCTCTCACATAGACGTTTCTCTTTCTCTTTTCCTCCTTCCCTTCTTTCTACTCTTTCTAAAAATTAATGGGAAAAAAGTATTCTCAGGTGAGGATTAAAAAAATAAAAATAGAAAGATGATTCACGGCAAAACCAAGAGCCAAAAAGACAGACACACCTTGAGTCATAATTAAGGAAATTCCAACACATATCCTAGGGGATTTCAGAATTGCTATGCAATAGTGGCTCCTGTGTACCTCTATTGTAAATGGAAATACCCGTGGTGATTGTCTTGTGCCTGCCACACCATTATACACTAGGGTTATGTACTTTGTTTAGCTCACGGGTCTTCAGGTCAAGAGGAACTAAATCCAAAAAGCTGAACTCCGCTAACAGCACCAATGAGATGGGAAAGAAGTTGACTGTATTTTCCATGAGAAAGGGCAAACTTTTCTCCTAACCAAGGTAAGACGTTTATCTAGGTTTTAATCAAATTTTATAAAATAGAAAATCTTTAATTTGGCTTTTAAAGGTTTTATTAAATCTGGCTGGTGTGGCTCAGTGGTTGAGTATGACCCATGCAACCAAGAGGTCACCAGTTCGATTCCCAGTCAAGACACATGCCTAGGTTGTGGGCCTGATCCCTAGTGGTGGGCATGCAGGAGGCGGCCAATCAATGCTCTCTCTCATCAGTGTTTCCATCTCTCTCTCTCAAATCAATAAAAAGGAATAAAATAAAATAAAGTATTTTATTAAAAGATACTATGATATGCATAGTGTTATGGACTGAATTATATTCTTCCAAAATTCATATATTGAAGCTTTAACCCTCAATATGACTATTTAAAGTCCTTAAGGTTAAACGAAGTGATAAGGGTGGGGCCCTGATCCTATAGGATTAGTGTCTTTATAAGAGACTGTTTGCTTGCTTCCAGTATCAGAAAACACAATGAGAAGGTGACTATCTACAAGTCAGGAAGTGGGCTCCCACCAGAAACTGAACTGGCCAGATTTCTGTTTAACTAGTCCAGTGTGGTATTTTGTAATGGTAGCCCCAGCAGACTACACACATGGTATCATTAATCTGAAACACTAGTATCTTTGGGATAAAAGCACTGATGGTTTTAGTCTGATCACTCCTATTTTATTAGTTTTGAGTCCATTGTTCCTAAACTGTATGGCTTTGGCAGCCTTTAGGGTTTAAGTTGGAACACTATGAAATGAAGGTAGATTTACTGTAAATCCAGGAAGCTTAAGGCATTAACTGCAATGTGATGAGATGTTTTGGAAGTTTCAATGAAACACGAAATTATAAGCTCCTTATTTATACACCCGTGATAGGTATGTTTCAACTATTTTCAAATGCATTTATTAGATAGAACACAGATGATATGCAGGCAAGAAAATAGTGGAATATGAAACAAAACAAAAAGATGTGTGTTGAAAATGAAATCCTTGTTCTGACATTGAGAAGAAAATGTAATCAACATTTTTGTAGAACATACCAAAAGCAGTCATTTCTCAAGGGTAAGAAATAAATTTTAAACAGAAGCCATGAAAAATCTTTTGAATTATCTCATAATACAAATAATAGAGCATATTATCTGAACCCATGGGAGGGGGGGGAGAAAAAAACAACAACTTTTAATTCTTGCTGATTTGACACAAAATTCTATTATTAACTAAGTTACCATTAAACACATACTATGCCACTAGAAATGGGACGAAAAACTAATTAGTGAATCTCATCAATCAATTCAATTAGTAATAAGTAAAATAAAACTAAAAGAACAATCTTGAAATGCTCTGGAATCTTACAGTTTGTAAAGAAAAAAATAAATAATGCAACACCCCATAGATTATCATGCCATCATCATTACAAATTGTAAAGCTGAAAGATAGTTTTCTAAACTATTAATTAAATAATATTCTATTAACCATGTTAGAGAAAAAAGTAAATTTTTCTATTCATTCTATTAAAAACAATATAACAAACCTTTGCACATGAAAAGCTGCTGATTGAGTTTCAAATTTGATGCTATCAAATTGCGTTTCAGAGATATATTAGGCAGTTAATTAAAAGCAAATTATTTTTATTTTTTGAATTTCATAATTTTTGAATGCTTTTATAAAAATTGAAATTTGCATAACTCCTTTTCTCTTTATAATAAAAAATTCACTTTATAGTTAATTTTCTAGTTGTACTTTTATTAATTTTTAAAGTGGGTCTCCCTAAGATGTGTTTCATACCCTACAAGGTGGGATCCATTATGCTAGGTTAACACTTGCAAATTGTTATTATACCACTTTCAAGAGTCTTTAAAAGGTAAAGAAAAAAAAAATATGGGGAGTAATGGAATTATTTTTAATCTCTTTTTAAACTTTATTATGGCTTTAAAGATGTAATTATAATTCTCCCAAATGGATAAGATTATCTTAACTCTATTAAAAACACACACACACAAATAAAAAGACAAAATTATTAAGATTCATATACACTTAAATAAGAGAAAAATGATGATTTATTTATTTCAAAGTCGATATGCAGCTCAAAAATGAAGAGCTGCTAACATGAGAGAAAAAGTATTTCCTTATGTTTGGGGTGTGGATGGCAGATCAACGAGGGAGGAAGGGAGCTACAGGGAAGCTTTTCCTCAATACCCTCGGGGTAGATTCATGTTTCAAGAGCGTTGGACTGCCATTCCCTGTCTAAGCCCACAGAAAGACAAAGGAAGAACATACCAGAACATTGACAGGAGTCACTGGCAGACTTTTATATGCAGTCAGTTTTTAAGTCTCTGATTCATGTATTTAGATAAAATGCTTTTTATGGATTTTCCAATGGAGTTTAGCTAAATGGTCAATTCTCTATGGCAGGGTTTCTAATAGTGATTAAGGCCTTCCATGCTGTGAGTGTAACAAGAATCTCTGCATTGATCCAGGCCAACAAAAGGATTTGCACATTAAATAATAGAATAAAATATTTTAAAAATAAATATTACATATACTGTGTTAATGTCATGGTTGGAATTCATCAACAAGAAACTAATGCATGTTTTTCTAGAGAGATTTTTTTTCCAGTAAAATGTAAGTAACGTTCTTTCATGGGTTTGTTGACCTACCATGTGCTTCAGACAACTGACACTTTATTAAATGCCTTAATAGTGGAACATTTTATAAAAATGTCAAATGAAACTAAAACATGAGAAAAGGATGATGAGGAGAAAAAGAGTGGAGGATAGGAGAGGAAGAAATGATGACTCTATAGCAGTGATTTTCAACCAGTGTGCCTCGAGAATCTTCAAACATACAATACCTGACAATTTAGTTGGGGGCACTGACTTCTTTTCCCTTAGATTGTCAAAAAATAAATAAATAAAATGACAACAGCCAACATAACAATAGCTGTTTGGTGTGAATGAATCAAAATTATACCTATTTTTTTTTTTGTCAGATTGGCAAAGAATATAATATATTTTTTGGTTTGTTGCAGAATTTTGGTAATTAGTTTATGTGTGCCATGAGATGAAAATGGTTGAAAATCTCTGCTCTAGAACATGACAGAAAATTGAGGTAAATGTAAGTTCCATAGTTACATAAGCAAATAATATATCAGGAACCAATAACAGAGACATATAGAGAGTGCCAGCAAGTGGATGACATACCTTCTTTCTAAGTCATGTGTTTCTGATAATTTGTTTTCAAAAAGAACATAAATGGTTTGTCAACTGATGGATTGCATTTTTTAATTAGTCACTGATATTTTTCATATAATTCAGAAAGTTTTAAGTTCTTCAGTAAAATTCTATAACATTCCAAGTTTTCTCAGGGCCTACATCAATTTAAAAATTTTTCTATTATTGTTGGAGAATTGAATGGGTGGAATATTTCTGTCACTAGTGGGAGGGGGTTTCTTGCAATATCTTGAGAAAAATAATTTTCTAAGACTCACACAGGAGAATGAGTGATTTTTATTTGCATAGAGTTACACCCCTTGGTTTCCAAAGTCCCAAGTTCCCTTAAGCCAGTCCTGGAAAATATAGATGTAGATTCAGTAGAGCTAGAAGCAGGGCCAGTGTCCAGAGTTTATGTTCAGTGGTGGAGATGAATCCAGCATATTATCAGGCATTAGGCTAGATTCAGTCCATCAGTCCATTGTGTGGGTTCGACGTGGCCATGAGCCATGTGGGTTAATGCAGGGGAGCATGCCCCCTGCAAAAGGAGTCCCAAAAGAACAAGAGGGCCAAGAGCCAAGAGAAGGAACTCCCTTTGTTCAGGAGTTTAAATATCTCAAAATTTGTGTCCTTAAAGTAGCCACACCTATGCCCAGGGGTGACTGACAGGTAAGCACCTTTCCAAGTCACCCAGACCTTACTGGATATGCATCTAAACTGCCCTGTCTAGTCCCTTCCCCGACTGATTTTCAGGGAACAGACATGGAGTGTGTTAACTGCAGCTTCCTAGCAGGCTGTATAAATAGCATGCCTATATTATCTAGTCTCTCCTTTGCTCCTTTTCTGTTAAATAATAACCAGATTATTATAACAGTATCACTATGCATATTTAAGTAAAAAGTTTCAGGTCTATCTTTAGAGTATTTATAACTTTTAATTTTTTAAATGACTGAATTAAGAGCTAAGATGTATATTCTTTTGGTTTGTTTGCCTAAACACCAATCCACAATCTGATCGTCTCTTGGGACAGGGCTGTGCCTCGCAGGCTTTCATGCTAAGACTGTGCCTGAGGCTGCTTTACTCTGGAATAGTCTCGGATCTAAAATTTCCTCTACATGAAGTGGCATCTGTAAGTTATGCTTCATTTGAAAATTTAGAATGCTATATAAAATGTTGCTATTCTATCAGATTGCTAATTATGTACCCATCCTGATTTGACTTCTCTTTAAATGATAGGATTTGTTGTCCCAAAGATGATATGAATTTTACTTGAAATTCTGCAGAAAACCCAGATGGAGTGAAAAAAGAAAGAAAGAAAGAAATGGAAAGGGTTTTGTGCAATGCCTAAAAGTTTAAATGCTATTAACCGTCAAGAAAAATACTTTTTAAAAAATATGTTTTTAATTATTATTTTTTTTTTTTAGGGAGAGAGAGAGAAACATCGATGTGAGTGAGAGACAAAAATTGGCTGCCTCCTACATGCCCCCACCTAGGGATTGAGACCACAGCCGGGTCTGTGCCCTGATCAGAAATTGAACTGGGACTTCTCAGTCCATGGGACGACACTCAATCCACTGAGCCACACGGGCTGGGCAAGAATAAATACTTTTAACTCAAGTAGCCCTCTGCTTAACTATACATTATAGAATAACCATAGGATTTTTAGAATTGGAATCTAAACTTTCAGGGCTCTCTGAATGGTATTACTTGCTTTTTCCTTGCTAACCCTCCATATGGCAGCTCTTCAATGTACTTTAAACAGCAAATATATATCACTAAGGAAAACAAAGGTATATATAATTGCCTTGTCATAATTCTTAAGGTGCCCTAGAGCCATTTGCATACAATTTAATGTAACATCGTTCCATTGTATTGTTTACACAACGATTACTCAAAGATGACTACAAAGGTAGAAGGAAAATAAATGTGTATTGCACAAAGAAAATAAAAACCTATGAATAGATTTAATGCTACACGTATATCATCTTGTCAGTTCAATAATATCATCCATGGATACATAAACTAATAGAAAAAAATATTTCCATCTATTTCATTAGGATACAAATTTCTAATTAAATGTTATTTTTATTTGCTGAATATAAACTTGTGTAATATATTTGCTGTTTTGATGAATCTCATACAAATATTAATTATGATAATTCAGTGTAGAAAAAGATAACATTTAGAGCTATGTGGACAAAATTAATATATTTTATTCATATGTTTTCTTCACAGAGAAATTATGAAACAATAAAAATGTTCAAGAAAAGATAAAAATTAAGATAAAATTCTATGGAGGAATAAAATTGGAATACAAGTTTAAAGAGAGAAAGGAACACTGTCTAATTTTCTACAGTTGAATTGCTTCTTTTTAATTCTCACTTGAGGATATGTTTGTATTGATTTTAGAGAGAGAGGAAGAGAGAGAAACATCGATGTGAGAGAAACATTAATTGGTTGCCTCCCTCATGCCCCCAATGGGGGATCCAGCCCACAACTTGGGTATGTGCTCTGACTGGAAATCAAACCCCCCTCCTTTTTGGTCTGTAGGACGATGCTCTAACTAACTGAACCATCTGGCCAGGGCTGTGTATTTCATTTTAATAGGTGATGGTCAGTACCAAATCTCTTTGTTATTAAAAGTCCATTTTCCACACTTAGAAAAGCAATTGCTTGGCTTTATTTTTATTTGTCTATATTATGGCACACTGAAATTTATCACTTGTAACTATTTAAACTTATGAGGAAAAAGTTTATGTTAGTTTAATAATAATTGAGAGGTTGCAGTTTGCAAAATAATAGGGTGAAACAGTGAAAAAATTTGAAGATCACTGTTCTAAAGCCTCATTCTTTCTGAAGCAAAATTACCTGAAAATTGACTATTTTTGACACACATTTGAATACCTTTGTCATTTTTCTCAAAATAGTGATCAATAAGAAATATGTTTTATGTTTGTATGATGGAAGATTTTATTGAATTAACTAATAATTTCAAATTATTTTTTCTTGATGCTCTATTTCTGATAAAGTTTATTTTGTTTTGATTTTAAAAATCCACTGAAAGTAAATATTGAACCTTCCTTTAATAATGTTTTATACATATTTTCACAGAAACATGCAACATTTTAATAGAAACATGTATGCACACACATTTAAAGAACTTTAACTTTTAGAACCTTAGAAATGCATTAGTTCTTATTGTCTTAAATAATGAGTTTCTTTAGACATACAAAAGAAAATAAATTAAATCACCATAGATAGTTGAAATATGTAGTATATAGCACATAAATAAAACCATCTGGTCACATATGGAAAGCAGCAAAATATAGCTTTAACTGATATGTTCTGGTCTGAACAGATGTTTCCAAACCCACATGGAGGATCTGAATCTCTGAAAATAACACACCATTTACAGGGGCAGCATTACAATGATCATCAACAAACTGCTATTCATTAAAATCAATAAAGGTGTAAAGACAGAAAAGTCAGAAGTGTTTTTTTAAGGGGAGTGAGCTGTAATGTACCCTTTAGGACACTGTCTCATGGTGATCGATATTCGTAAATATGTGTAAATGCTCCTACACTCAAAATTATGTTAGAAAAAAATTTCCCAAATCCAGAAAATGAGGTGAAGGGGTGGATGTGTGTGCATGTGGTGGGGGGTTGGGGGGTATGTGTTAGCGGTTATACAACAAAGACATGTAACCCATGCTAAAATCCCTCCCATTTCACTGTTCCTTCTCTCAGCTGAAACCTATGAATAACATTTCTCCTTTCAGATACATTCTGTTCTAGTCTTGCCCATGAATTGCTATGCAATTATGATCCTGCCATTTACATGTCATCATTCTGCCCTTTAACCTCTGACTCCCTCCTGTTTCAGCTTAATTAATAACCAGCATCTCGTCTGTAAGAACTTCTCCAAATTATTTAAAAACACACATTGGAGAGAAATAAGATGGAGAGAAACAAAGAACACAGGAGTGAAAATAATCACAAAGACTTAACATTTGTTTCACATGAAACGGTGTCTATTTGCTCTCTGTGTGTATGTTGGGGGCTTTTCCCTGCCACAGGGATGACGTGAAGAAAAGAGCAAACTCCTGCTCTGGGCTGGGGCTGCAGCTGGACACCTGAGGAGGTCCCAGTGCTGGGTGAAGTCAGTGGACAAGAAGCAGTGCTGGGAGGGAAGGGCTGGAACTGGTCTTGGGCTCAGGTGTGTTGAGGCTCAGGGGTCTGGAATGGCACCTGGACATGCACATTTTAAGAAAAACATGGGAGCCCTGGCCAGTTTGGCTCCGCAGTTAGAGCGCTGGCCCGTGGACCAGAGAGTCCCGGGTTCGGTTTCCGCTAAGGGCACGTACCTCGGTTGCAGTTTGTCCCTGGCCCTGGTTGGGGTGGCAACCAATTGATGGGTCTAGCTCATGTCGATGTTTCTCTCTCTATTCCTCCCTCTCTCCCTCTGGCTCTATCTGAAGATAAATGCAAAGAAAAGAAAAAAGAAAAACATGGGAATCTAGAGAAGAGAAAATACAAGTTCAAAGTTTCTGAGTTAAATGGATTTTGGAGTCTATAAAGACAATTGACTTCACTCCTACAGAGGCTCAGACATTTTAAATAATTGGTCCACAGTTATTCCAGGTTGTTGCTTCTCTGTTGGACACACATTTCCCTGCCCTCTTTCATGTCCCCGGATGTGTATCGGGATGGGGGGGCGGTTAGGTTGGGAAGAGGAAAGTCTAGTCTGAAGGAGCCTGCTTGACAAAATGTTGCCAAATAGTTTTAAAGGCACAGTTTTCACAAAACCTGTGGCAAGTCATTCAAGACACACTTTAAGTAAAAGGAGAGTCACTGTGGAAAAGTGGGGTGAGATACTGATAATGATAATGGAGGCCCAACAAACGTGTGTGTTTGTCTTTCCAATAAGCAAAGGGCTTAGCAAAGGGTCCAGACTTGAAGCAGGGGGACAGAGGACCAGGGAGGGGGTCACTGGAGGACTTGAAACTCTTTTAATGGACAGATAAACAAGATTCCCCGAGCATGCTTAGCTCAGGTTCCTGAACAGTTAGGAATATGATTCCCAATTATTGAGCATCTGATTCAAAACAGGAACCAGCAAGCAGAGAGCTTCCCCCTGGATCCTTATTTAATTCAAGTTACCTGTTTCCTGGTAGAAAGTCACATGAAGCATCATTTCAGCTGTTTACCTGACGTCTCCAAGGAAAAAAATGTGGCAGTGTTTTGACCTAACTCAGGTAGAAATTCCCAACACACTGATAGGTTCTCTATCTTGATTCTCTGGTCTCTGAAACCCCCCTTTTGGATACACTATGATTTTACCCTGAATCTATAAGGAAATTACAAAAAGTAGGTATTTCCCCTCGTGTAGACGTTAGAGGAAGCCAAAGAAATTATATGTTAACTTCTGACATATTCTCATCTGACATTAAAATTTGGGTGTTTTAATTAATGTCACATAAAAAACAAAAGAAAAATCAAATATTGAGGTCATGATCACTGTTGGATATGTATGCTTATTGTTGTTGTTACATTTTTCTGAAGAGGTAAACAATTGACATAGGAAAGTCCGTTTCCCCATTATCACGAAACTGGTCACTAGCACAGATGGTGCTCTTTTAAAACAACTAAGAACAATTTACTTTCAAAGATTTTAACATTCTTGTTTCTTCTATAAATTCTCACAGAATGCTGCTCCTAGTTGCCTACTAGGATTGAATCAAAGACTTTTCCCTCAAATTAAAAAGTACATGCTATTCATTTCCAATAGATACATAGAATCAAATGGTAAAATTGCAAAGTTTATTGCTTATTTTTTGTTAACTCCTCTTATCCACTGGTCATGATTATGATTTAGGCATAGAGGCCCCTAGTAGAAAGGTAAGTTACTGACATGAAAGAAATAACCATACAACTCATTTCTTGGGATTCAAATTTGACAGGTGATCTCCTTATACCTTATATTGGCTTGGACATGAGGATGGGAATATATTATAACTGCAATATATACCAAATAACTTTATGGCTTTGGATGACACATTGCTTCATACCAGAAAGATGTCAACTTAATTTAAAGTTATAAAAAAATTCATTCAAAGCTTTTTTTTTTTTTAACTTTCTGTTTAAGAAGGAATCTGTCCATTTCACCCCTGCATTTACAGAATGAAGGAATACACTAAAATAAATAAAGTTTCCATGGTACCGAGGTAAAACTTATGCATGCTATTTCATTGTCTGGTCAAATATTTGTGGTGCAGAACAGAGTACAGACTTGAGGATACAACTTTACATAAACAACTGGTTATCTAAAACTCCTAGGCCTGCAAACTTAAGTTTGGACTTTCCCACAAATAGGCAGCAGGTTTTCCTGCATCTGGATGAGGTCTGTTCTGGGGCTTAAATCCCCTGAGCCTGATGTGCCGGGAGGCAGATTTCACCAACGACATTCCTGCCTTTCTCACTAACACCAGACACTCTGCTCTCGACCATCAGAGACCAGCAAATAAGGCTCATGAGCAAGGCAGAGGCCTCTCACGGGTGTGCAGCAGCCTCAGCGAGTCATGTGAGACGTGCTCTGTTCCGACGGCTCAGCTGCCAGTCCAGTCAGCACTGATGGACGAGTTTCTTTTCTTTTCCTTTTTGCTAATTCTCACCTGAGGATTTTTTTTCCATTGATTTTTAGAGAGAGTCAAAGGGAGGGAGAGGGGGAGATCCCACAAGTGCCCCACTGCCAGGGATCGAACCTGCCACCTATGTGCCCTTGATCAGGAACTGAACCTGGGACCCTTTGGTGTTGGGCCAACACTCTATCCACTGAGCTACACATTCAGGGCTGATAGATGAGTTTCTAAAGCTGGAAGGGGTTCAGGACCTGCCACCCCAAAATATGCAGAATTGGGGTATTGATTTTTTTGAGCCGAAAGCACTTGAGAGTCAGCAGGTTTGGGAAGGGCTCTCAGACCTTCCTGATTCCACCTAACAGCAGGCCACCCAGTTTCCCATGAGAAAGGTGCCCTCCCTTGGTGTGCAAGGTCATCCAGCAATGTTCTGGACCAGTGTTCTGGACCAGGAAGCTCAGAACATTCCTCTCCCTGCCAGAATGGACCTGTACACACACACCTACCCAAATAACTCATCTTCTTTTTTTTTTATCCTCACCCGAGGATTCCATTTTTTGTTCAGATAGAGTGAGTGGGGGAGAGAGAGAGAGAGAGAAACATTGACATGAAAGGGACACATCGAGTGGTTGCCACCCGCACGACCCAAGCAGGGCCGGGAACAAATTGCAACTGAGGTACGTGCCCTTAGCGGGAACCGAACCCAGGTCTCTCTGGACCGCAAGTCGATGCTCTAACCACTGAGCCAAACCAGCCAGGGCAACTCTCATCTTCTACCAGTCCCCCTGTATAGCTCCTACTTCCTGTCCCACAGTTTACTGCTTCAGCCTGGGCCACTTTGTCTTGTCACATCCCCACAACTTGCCATTCTTTGTGTAAAATGTACATAAGCCCATGGCTTCTTTAGGGTTCATTTTCCTTCTGAAGACTCCCATGTGCACATTGAAGTATGAGATACATTTTCATGCTTGTCTCCTGTTATTCTTCTCATGTCAGTGTAGTTCCTAGGCCAGCACAGAGCCTGAAAAGGTGGAAGGAGATTTTTCATCCCTACAAGCTCATCTTTCAAACACATGGCACTGAGTGAGAGCCCCTTCAGAGGACTACTTCAGCCTTGAGTGTTCCTGAGACACAACCATTTCTAATAGGTGGTGACTTCAAGGCTCGGTTGGGTGGGGAGTCGGGGGAAGGGACGCGGACTTTTCTGAGGAAGGCCTTCTCCTTTGACACCTAAATTACGACCTGACTTTTGATGCGTAGAGATATTGTACAATATGAATGACTCAACATCTGAGTGTACAGCTCAATAGATATTTAACTTTCTTTATAGCAAGTGATATATTAGACACTGACACTGTAATAATGTGACAGCATATAATACCTAGTTCATGCTTACTTAGCACTTTATGTGTGAAAAGCACTATTGCCTACCTTACATAATTCCATCATCTTCAGAACCCGGTGAGCTTCAAAGAGCAGTTTGTCCAAGGTCACCCAGCAAAGCACTGAAACAGCTCCCACTGTCCATATCCACTGTGACAGGGCGATCAAAGAGATTTATAGTTTATTAGGAGTCAAGGATGAAAACTGGTATTGGATTGTGAGACCTTCATGTGCAGAGATAATGGGTAATGAAAGGGACCACATTTTGTCACACGCATCATCAGCGATGAGCCGCTAGACTCCTATCATAGTCACCATTCCTGTGTGTGCAGCGCACTTTGGTAAAACGCTCTTACAGTATTATACTATGTGTCATGTGTACGTCATCTCACAAGATCCTAAGGGTGCCCGGCTATCCCTAGGAAGCCATTGGTCTCCGGCCAGGGTTCTTGGTGGCTCCTCCTGCTGTTTCATCCCTTCTCTGCTCTCACAGACACACTCCGCACCCCTTGCATCCAGCTGCTGGGCTCCCCATGTCGGATTGGCCTGCAGCCTCGCAGAGGCAATTGGATCGTCCCAGAGCAAGTTTCACTTCGGGCTGAAAATCAGGTTGAATTTATTAAAATCATCACCAGCCGGACCTCTTTCCGTAGGTCCCACATCTCTGCTTTTCCTGCCTCGATACACATAGACAGACAACTTTCAGCCGGTCAACCCAGAAAGAATATCATGTTGGCTTCCAGGTTGGTGAATCGAGTCCTAATAACCATGAAAACCTCAACATTCGAAAAGCGAATGTATATTCAGTAATCAAGATCTAAACTGTGCCAAGTTGTGCTTGCCTGCTGGCTGAGATGGATAGTCATGTCTGAGTAAAACGAAGGAGATGTAAAGTAGAAAGTTGAAATGATGAGTCTAAAAACTGGCTAAGTAGGAAGATTTAAAGCTGCACATGTCCTGAACATCTGCCACTGTTCACTGTCCAAACTATTTCCTGCAGACCACAAACCCCAGGGCAATACACCCTGCCCCCGCCTCAGTGTTTCACTCCTGTGGAAGGGTTTTGCCTCTAATAGAACATTCAGATGAACCTTTTCTTTGCCAAAGGAGACAGAAAATCTTACTAAAACATCTAATAATGCAAATTATTATTTTTCTTATAGCTGTGTCCCAAAGAAACTTACCCTTGATTCTGAGCTTATTTGAGCAATAGGGCCGACTATATAAAAGGTGCTTCTCTCAACCTTGGTACTCAAGACAGAGCAGGCTGAGGAGAGGGGCTCGGGGGACCTCTGGGCAAGCCAGCGGAATCTCAGAGGAAGACAAGGCTGAAAATAACAACCAGAGTTTCCCTCTTCATTCAACCTCCTATCAGGCTGTTAAAATTCCTTCCAAGTGACTGACATATTTGCAAAACTTATTCTATTTTTCAGATTCATGGGAGGCCCTGACTGAAAAAACAGACTGTGGACTGCCTTTGAAATGAAGCCTCAGACCAGTAATACACAGTGTCTCTACTAGGAAGTGCAATTTCCTGTCTGCACCCCCGTCGCGGGAGATCCTGGGCCAGCCCTGGGCTGGGGCTGGGGCTGGGGCTGGGGCTGGGGCTGGGGCTGCAGGCCACCAGCACCAGGGTGAGCCCCCTACCTTGTGATCTAATTATCATGTTTCTCTCCCTGAGTCTGAGGCATTTGGCTTCTTCCCCTGATTCCCGAATTCTGTCTTTTCCTTATCAGGTTTCTCATGATGCCTTCCATAGTAGGTCCTGAAAGTTATCACCCTGGAATTCCTGCCCTCCTGCCCTGCTCCCAGGGGAACGGTGTTTTCACAACTTCACACATCTTGGTCAAGTAGGAGAAACACAGCTCCTTGTCACCTAGGTTTCCCTGGGCTTTGCAGCCTTTCACCTTTGATAGAAAAGTGGCCATGGACTGTGGGAGGGGCCACCACTGCTCCCCGAGGTGACCCAAACAAACCCCAGGAATGGCTGATGTTGCCTGCGAATGGGGACCGTGACCTAGAACTGATAGTGCTCACAGGCCCGTATATGCAGACTGCATGTGAAGGGACTGTGCCTACAGCACAGGTGACTGGCGAGTGATCAGCCAAGCAGATGGGTGTAATTGAAAGAAAGAAGACAAAGAAGCCATGACCGAATTCTGGACACAGCTAGTTTCAGGAACACAGGCCTTCCCTGTTCATTCAGCATCTATTTCCGGAGTAACTGTTAGATCAGGGCAGGGGCTTCAGAGAATGAAGGATAAAATGGACACTGTTTTATATGAACCTATAATCAGTGGTGCTGGGGCATGAGTTAGAACAAAATAAATGTACAAATAACAGTGTGAGGAAGTTTTGGGAGGTGTGTGCCCAAGAATATAGAATGCCAGAGAAGAAAGGAAGCTGGTCTTCTTTCTCAAGGTATAGGTATATGTGGAGCCCTGGGCAGGTAGCTCAGTTTGTTGGGACGTTGTCCCATACACCAAAAGGTTTGGGGTTTGATTCCCAGTCAGGGCACATACCTAGGTTGTGGGTTCAATCCCAGTTCGGGAAACTATGAGAGGCAACCAATCAATGTTTCTCTCTCACACTGATGTTTCTCTCTTTCTCTCTCTCTCTAAAACACAATGAAAATTATATCCCGGGTGATATGTGGATAATTCTGTACTGAATATGTTAGTACCTAATTAAGACTATTAACTATTTAATAATATGATTAACTTATATGGTATTAATAGTTACCTGTGTAATCTTATCTTGGACAGGTCACTTAAATTCTTTTGCCTCCTCTGAGTAAGGATGTTAAAAGTGATGAGCTCTAAATTCCATGAAAACATTATGCATCCAAGATTCTAAGCTATTCTGCGCAATAATAAGAGAAATTAAAGTGATTATCTCTGGTGTAATTATGATGTAATTAGGAAGTAGGCGAGGTGAGGGTGATCAGGGGCTCCTGCAGGGCCCAGTCTCTGAGATGGATTAGCAAAGTGAATGCCACACACTGTCATTCTGAACCCCACTGTCTACAAGTGGCATTCAGTTAATTGCATGAAACACTGACTCCTTGGTTGTCAGAGTCATTATTTAGAAGAAAAAATGTCCATTCAAGTAAGATCAACTAAAATTCATAATAAAATGAGTGTGCTGAGGCTTTCCTTTTAAAATGAACATGTAGGAAATTAAGAGCCCTTTTGGCATACTTCTGTGATGTAGGGATTTCATTATGCTTGTTGGAGATAGTATACACATGTTCATGTGGCATCTGTATGCTTACATGCTTAGATTTAATCATGATCATTTTGGAATCAAGATGTAACAGGATTCTTTTGGAAAAACTCTGGAGAAGGTAGAAATACCCTTCCCCCTTCTGAGAATCGAATTCACTTGAGGCTTTGGGGACTATTTAATTTTAATGATAAAAAGCATAATTATTATTCTTTTTATAAAAATAGATTAGAATGCACATTTGTCAGAAATGTTAGGATAAAATAAAAGACTATCAAACATTACATCCTGTGACAGACAGCCCCAAACTACTTCATAGCCTCCCCAAGATTTCTGTCGGTAGAAATCTCCCTACTTTTGTCAGTAGAACCATTTTGAGAGAAAAGCCCAATAGGTCCTGCCTGATCTGCTCATGAAAACAGGAGTTTATTCATAATTGTCAGGACCTGGAATCAATCAGGATACCCTTCAGGAGGTGAATGGATACATAAACTGTGGTCCATCCAGATAATAAAATATTATTCAGTGCTAAAAAGAAATGAGTTATCAAACTATGATAAGCCATGATGAAGCATATTACTAAGTGAAAGAAGCCAATCAGAAAACACTACAGACTGTATGATTCCAACTATAAGACATTATGCAGAAGGCAAAACTATGGAGACAGTAAAATATCAGCAGTTGTCACGAATTAGAGAGGGAGAAGGGATGACTAGGTGGAGTACAGAGGGTTATCGCAGTGAAACTACTTTGTATGATACAATAACAGTGGGTACATGTCATTATGCATTTATCCAAACTTATAGAATGTACAACACCAAGAGTGAACCCAAAAGTAAACTACAGACTCTGGGTGATGATGGTCAATATAGGTTCATGGATTATAACAAGTGTCACACTCTGGTGGGGGGTGTTGATAACAGAGGCAACGGTCTAGGGAAATCTCTGTAATTTCCCCTCAATTTAGTTGTGAACTTAAAACTACTCTAAAATATAAAGTCTTAATTAAAAAAAAAACAAAAAAAAACAACCAGCAATAGTAGTGCATGATGTCATGGGGACAAAAGCTTCGCAGACGCAGGCCACAGTTCTCCAACATGTGCTATGGGCGAGTCCTTTTTAGTTCTGGAAGTTGCTAGGAAAAAAGAAAAGCAAATGTGTTCCCCCAGTGTTTTAGCATAAACTATTCCCTAGCTGTTTGCTAGACTGAGTATTTCCAGCTATGCATTTTGAGGCATCAGTGATGAAGCAACACTATAAAAAAGTCAAATCTTTTCAGGATCTCGATCTCATCAAAAAACTACCTTGGTAAGAGCACTGTCTGCTCAAAGGCCATAGATGCTCTCAAAGCAGGTGGTCCTCCTGCTACAGTAATGCATATGGTCTAGACCAGTTCACATTCCATCCAATGGAAAGTCCCACAGCCTGTGCAAAGGAACCTAAGTGAAGGAGAAAAATCAATTAGTTAAAAACAAACAAATAAACAAACTCTGTTTAACCTTCTCAAGTAAAGACCATTCCATTTTAGAGGAAACTTTTCATAATTAAATGATTATTAACTGTGAGCCTTTGGTTAGAATTTAAATACTGAAAAACATAAATGAGTGACTGCTTAAATAAATGACCAACCAGTTTGAGTTCATTTCATGTCCGTGTGCTTGTCTCTGATGGTCCAAGATTTAAAAAACCATCTTTTGATTCCTTCCCCTGACCTTTCTTCACCCACAGAAAGAAAGTTAGCACAATTCAGTGTCCAGGAAGGACCAGTCTCTGATTTTGGCTTCATTCTTGGCTATTGCTCCCATCAGTCTTCTCCCCCATTTGGTGGTTCTGTGGATGACCCGAGTGACAGCCATAATTGAAGTGGTCCCTGAGACTTTCTCTCTGAGTTCCTGCTCTCTGGGTACCTCTCTTGGTTTAGGTCTTGGTGATAGGAAGGTGCTCAGACAACCACAGTGCCTGAGAGATGGCATACAACACCACATGTAAAATCACACGATTTTGTTATGTTAAAGTGTAATTTCCAATTTTATCTTTAAAATGTGTATATGGTATGGGGGTCAATTTTGTGATACAGCAATCTTGAAAATACATTTGATTTGCTCAAAAAGGGAGGTGAACTGGCCCTCTTCATTATAATTGTCAAGTTTCCTTACCACATTATTTCAATCACCAACTCATTCTGAAATCACGCTGTTTGCTTTGGAATCCATGAATGGACATCAGTCAGACGGAAGCCCAACAGAAGCAGCTTCGAGCACTGAGCTGGACTTAAATTAAATGGAACCAGAAGTCAAATGCAGTAATAAAGGCAGGATTTTGTTTTTAAATAGTTCCTATGAAACCAGAAATTAAACACACTAGTAACGGCATGGTGTTAAAATGTTGTTGTTGTTGTGTTTTTTTTGCTAGAAGTAAAGTTGTTTTGAAACTGTTGCTGAAAAATGACAAGGATATTCAGAAGTTCCAGCAAAGTTCATCTTAAAAATAGCTCGGGGGCTGGGGGCAGAACCTGTCTGAGATAGTTTTACTCTTTGGTTAGATTACTGGTTTTCTAATTCCCTATCAAACCCTTCTCTTGAGCTTTCCTCATTCCCTATTATCCTGATATTCTGTTCAAAAGGCACATCAGAGTTTAAAAGTGACTTGCACATATATATATTTTCAATTTGATGCTCCTTATTTCCCTCATTTTAAAAGTGAGGGATCTCAGACAGCCGGTAAGTGAGGAGCCAGAGGGGGTCAGACGCTTGGCCTGGTCTCCTCTCTACTTCTTTAGGACCTTTTTCTGAGTCTTTCTTGAACCAAAACACACACACAAAAAAAACAAAACACAACAAAACATGTATTTCTTTATTCCTGCTTTTTTTGAAACATTAAGATGTTTTGGTTATGCAGAAAAAATGTAGCACTTGCTTGTGGATCCAGACAATTGAACTGAGCTACCAAGACTTCCCTCCAACACATATATTTGTAAATATATATGTGTGTGTGTGTGTGTGTGTGTGTATAATATGCATGCATATATTAGATATATAGGTATGTTTGTGTATAAACAATTATATCTGTGTATATGCAGATACACACACACATATATATACACACGTGTAATATCCCCCCTTCCACATACACTCACACAAACACACATCTCAGGGCTTTCCAATCTGACATCACGTGGGGTCACGTGGTTCTTTGCTGAGGGGACCGTCCTGTACTTTGTAGGCTGTTTGGCAGCACCCTTGGCCTCTACCCACCAGATGTCAATAGCACCTGTCAGCTCTAACAACCAAAAACACCCGCAGACTTGCCACATCTCTCCTGAGAAGCAAAATGTCCTCTGCCTAATTCTGAACTACTCATATATACACATTTCCCCCCAAGAAACATACATAAAATATAAAAGTACTTTTATATTGCTAAAAATAAATAAAAACTTTATTTGATTTCTATCACTTAATTGGCTGTTGGAAAATAACAATTGTAATAGCAGCTATAAAAATTACTTTGTCACCTCGTTTCTTACAGGCCACATCACATGGCAGTCACCATAGTCAAACCACCTGGCATTTTGACCATATCGTCACAATTCTGAGCTCATTGATAATAAATGAATAACCTCAAATATAAAAAGGGAAAACTGTTGCATATTTTCTCTTCAGATTTTCTTCCAAGTATTCTTGGACCTTCATCAAGTAAACATGACTGTCTTGTGACTCTATTTGTTGGTGTACCACTTCATTTGTGTCTCGAGATTGCAACAGAAAACCTTGCTTCAATCAAGAGACTTGTGACTAATCTCTAAAATATGATCATGTGGCTCCCACTCCCTGCAGTTGGTAGATGTGGGGTGGGCAGAGCTGAGGAAGCCCCAGGGTGGAGGGGCAGCTATGAGATGTGCCTGCAGGTGGGTGACCCCTTCCACAGAGAAGAGTCACAAAGGCAGCCACCCTCCTCCCACGGCCCCTCTGGACACCAACGGCCTCATGGTCTGCCAAGCTGCTCAGCGGCTGTCCACACAGTGTCTCCCCATGAGGTTAGGCTCATTCTATCACATAGTCTTATGAATAATTTCTGTTCCCTGTGTCTACTAACGTGTTAGAGAAACAATCAAGGTCCCACCCTGTCACAAAGAATCTCAATCAGTAAGCTTTGGGCTTCTCTAAGTCCATGTTTTGTCCCAGTGTTATAACCGAGTATTATTCAAGAGGCTGTGGCTTTCAAGCCTGCTGAACAAGACTGATAGAAAAGAATTTAAGAAAATGAACAAAAACAACCAAACTAAACACCCTAGTTGCTTATGAATAGTGCCATGGAGCTCCAAACTCGGAAAGGTGACTCTTGCCTAGAGTGGACAGGAAGACAATCACCACGTTTGTTCTGGAAACAGGTAGGGTGTAAATAACATAATAAAGTTAAAGTAGATAAACAGTTTGTGACCCAAGGGAGGAAGGAAGGTCATGCTTCCTGCCACACAGAATTATCGATGCCAATGCCCTGAAGGTAGGGCACCTTGGGAGGGCCCGCGGAGCACATGGAGCCTGGACACTTATGTGCTTCCAGCCAAGTTGAAGGCCAGGAGGAAGCAGACAGGAATGTTGAGAGCATCGTAACAGAGGTGGCTTTTTACCTGAGAGACGTATGCGCTTATTACAAACCCAAATACCCTCCGAGTCCCTCCAGACAATATTGCAGTATGAGAAAAATCAGATGTCCTTCAATCTATGTTCCCTTTTCCAGCTTGAATGGACAGACACTCAGGAAAGTAATTTTATAATGGCAAAAAGGAATACAGCAGCTTAAGGGACGATAGTGAGTCCCCTGGGATTTCAGGGTAGGCGCCACAGCGGGATCTGGAGCCGTCGGGTCTTTCCTGGGGCAGCCGCGCTCAGCAGCAGGGTCTGGTGGCCTCAGGACAGGGAGGTTTAGTGTCGGGCGGAGTTTGTGGTAAGTATGGTGGTCTCTCAAGTAAAAAGCCAAACCTACTGCAGTGCTCCCCTCGATCCCCTCTGCTGTGTCCTCAAAAGTGAACAAATTGGGATTTCTCCATATTTAGCCACTAACTCAAAATTCTTTACCATTCTCCAAGGAAAATATATCTGCAGGTGAATCTGGCCCTCAGTCCATCAGAGTGAACCCCCTGGGGTCCTCGGCCCCAGTGTCTCATGGGAAACCCAGGTGGGCGGGGCTGTGCACTGCCCAGCGGCCTGCAGCAGGTCACCCTCCCAGCCTGCTTCGTGTGGTTCCAAGTCTAGGCCCTCTCCCTTCTCTGTCCCCAGGTGGTGAGTGGAGAGTCATCTGCACTCATTCAGTCTAACTAATTACCTCCTAAGCTGAAAAATGACAAAACCTCACTCACTGAGTATCTTTTCTTTCCATTTGCCATAAAGCCATATAAATCCCATGATTTCTTCAAAACCTGCATTGAGTTCCACTTCCACAGGAAGCTTATCCCAAATAATTTTACTGGCTTCGAATTTTGAAAATGGGTATCATAGATGTTCAACTACTCTGTCCATCTCATTTCATTTCTACTCTCTAGCTCTATAGACACACACACATACTCACCTTGCTTCCTCATTAGAGACTACCTTCAAACAGACTATATTCTGCTTGAAATAAAATAAAGCTTTGCATGTGCATGTGTGAGTGTGTTAGTGTGTGTGCACACAATGTTTACAGTACCCACAAGACAGTTCAGAGTACAAAACTCTTGTACGCCCACACTGAGCTGATACCATACATGGTGTGTGGACAGAGAGAACATTGAAGCAGGATCGAATGATGCCTTATTAAAAGTGTAAACAGGGGCTTTTTTTCCCCCAGAAAAGTTAATATTGTAAAACATATTATATGCCATAAAAATGTAGATTTCACTCTAACTGTAATACTGATGGGAAATACATTGCTTTCTATAATCTAAGACCAAAATATAATCTAAGACCAAAATATTCAATGTTTGAAGCTGAAGTAAGTCATGATTCCGGCCCCCGGTGATGAAATGAAATGCGCTGTCAGCCCAGGTAGGTAGCTAACGACTGCAGCATCCAGGTCACACTTCCATGTTCTCTAGTCCTGTGAATGACAGGTCCATTTCAGAAGTTTTAGAAGATACGAGATTAGTTTGTGTAGTAAAATCTGATAATGATCAGGGAATCACTAAGCCTTTCTGCCTTCCCTGGGTAATGAGCGTCACTACACGTGACCTATACATATATCTCACATAATTGTTGTGGAAAGAATATGTCAATGGTATTAGAAATAGCAAACACATTGGTCTTAACTGAATCCTATTTTGGTCTCAAAACAGGTGGCGACCTGTTAGTGGTGTTAAACATTAGAGAAACAATATTTTTATGAATTAAGAAACAAAATTCCAAAGGATGAACGATGTGTCTATGAAAGCCAGCGACTGAGATAGGCAATTTGTTTGGGAGTAAGAATTATCATAATTTAGAATATTCATTCAAAATTATCTGTTTGCTCACTGTGGGCCAGGCACTGAACAACACAAAACCATGGGCATATGTTTATTTATCCATAAAATATAAGTAGATCAATGAAGGTACAGCTGTTAATTGATTGTATATATTTCATCACCTTGGGGAAGTCATTCATTTTACTGTATCACATTATTTTATATGCCACATAGACCTTTAAGTGGACACGCCTTTATTGAAATTTCTAAGTTTGAATGAAATTTTTTCTACATGGTATAGACCCAGTTTCTGTCTCTGCTGTTTCTGACAACATTACTGGTTTCAACCAGTGTTTGCTCTGTAGGAATGGCACATCTTCGAAACCACTGAAAAGAGAAAGACTGAACCAGCATGTGCAGAGCCATGTGGTCTACCCCAACTTCTCCTGAGGCTGACTCAGAAACCCGTTCACTCACTCAACTGCCTTCCTGTCACTTCTCTGTTTCACTTCCTTGCCTGTAAGTACGGTTTTGTCCAATACCCCGCGTTTGCTAAATCCTCAGACCATGATCAGTCCAGCTGTGGTAGCAGAGACAAGGCCACAGGGTGAGCTGTGAGAAGTCAAAGAAGGGAGACAGGGGCTAGAGGAGCAGCCCCCAGAGCCCGCCTGAGAACACCCAACAGGAAACACGATGGTCTCAATCTGGGGATGCCCCAGGTGGCTCCCTGTGCCCATGGTGGATGGGAGTGATGAGTCTCTCCTGATGTCCCAGTATCACTTATGCTTAAAAAGTGCTCTTTGCAAAGTAACTTCTGACCATGCACCTCAAGGCAGGATTAGGTGAAGCTGCGGGGAACCACGGGGAGTCCCACTCGCTTTGCTCCAGGAGCGCCGTGCCCCTGGCCATGGCAGACATTCGCCTTCCTGCTTCAGTGTCACCTCCAACAGTGACGGAGTGCACTGGTGCGCAGAGACCCGAACCACTTGTTTCAGGAAAGTCGGCCTCTGGGGACTGTTTTTCAATATTGTTTCCTGTAAAACAAAGATAACTTCTCTAGTGCCTCCAAAGATTTGAAGCCATGACCACAGGTGTGATTTTGATACCCCCAAACATAACCCAGTATGACACTTGACTGTGACACATAACACCACCCCTCCTGCAAACACAGGGAGAGACAAGGAGACAGGGAGAGAGGGAAAAGAACAAAGAAAAAGAGAGAGAATAAATTGTACTGTATGAATAGAAAATATAAAAGTCATAACTGTCAGGAAGGATTGAAGTATAACAGCCATTGCACTTTCTCATTCTAACATGTATAAATAGTTATGATTTCTGAATGCCTATATGCACATTACTGGGATCACTATAAATATCTTCTAAAATGTAGGTCAAGACAGCTCACCAAACATTTTTTTTTCCTATTTCCTTCCAATCTGTGCAAAAAGAATCCATGAGAATACCATGGTTTATTTTTCAGTAGCTGGAGGTTTTAGAGACTCAGACCACGACAGGCAGAAATACATGGGAGGAAGCTGAAGAACCTTTGGCCCACTCGTGCTCAGGATGTTTTCCCACGGGGCAGAGAAGCGGATTGTATGAAATACGTTCTGCACGGTACCAGCAGTGAGATATGGGAAGTGATCTCTGTGGAGTACTTGACATAGCATAGACTCATGATCAACATTAAGTGAATAAATGTGACATTTGTTTCTAAGATGTTAAAAATACATTAGTCTATATCTAAGCTGTCCAGCATAGTAGCCACCAGCTCTATGTGGCTGTTCAATTTTAAAATTAAAAATTAAATAAAAGTCAAAGAAACCCTCCCACACTGTTGGTGGGATTGTAAACTGTACGGCCACCATAGAAAACATGTTGCAGTGCCTCAAAAATTATAAATAGAGCTGCCATATGACCCAGCAGTTCCTCTCCTGGATATCTACCCAACAAATTAAAAAACACTTATTTGTGAAGATATATGCACCCCTATGTTCATTGCAGCGTTATTCACAATAGCTCAGACATGAAAACAACTTAAGCGTCCTTCAGTGGATAAATGGATAAAGAAAATGTGGTACATACATGTGATGGAATACTACTCAGCCATAAAAAAGGATGAAATGCAGGGGAACTTTGGTTCTCAAACTTAATTTGTTCGGGAAGGCAGTTCAAGAAACGATTGTTCAAAATTCTCAAACTTAATTTGTTCGGGAAGGCAGTTCAAGAAACGATTGTTCAAAAACCAAATCTTTTTTTCTGGATTAGAAACAATTTAAATTGAATTAATCTGTTTCAGATTCCCCAATGGTTCCCTGATTTAACCTTTCTTATATACAGTGCATGTTTATTGTGCTGTTTAATCTATAAATGAATACTTTAAAAACGAAAAGGATGCCCTTGCCAGTTTGCTCAGTGGTTAGAGCATTGGCCTGCAGACCAGAGTCACGGGTTTGGTTCCTGTTAAGGTCATGTACCTCGGTTGCAGTTTGTCCTCATGGGTGACGACCACTCAATGTGTCTCTCTCACATCGATGTTTCTCTCTTTCTCTCTTCCTACCTGCTTCTCTCCCTCCCACTCTATCTGAAGATAAATGAAAACAAAACAAAAAGACATGAAATGTAAATGAAAATTTAACAAAAAGAAAATTCAATGTACAGTAAAAAGTGAAAATTTCCATACACATTAGAAATGACCTTTAATGTTGAGAACTACTGATGACTGAATATGGGAGGAGGGAAGGAGGGATGTAGGGATGTTTTTGTTTGGATGGATCTTGAAAGTATTAGGTTAAGTGAAATAAGTCAGATGGCAAAGGACAAGAACCATATGATTTCCCTCAAATGTGGGATATAAAACAGAAAACAACAATGAACAAAGAAAACAAACTCATAGACACGCACAACAGAATGGTGGTTACTAGAGGGGAAGGGAGAAAGGGGTGGGGAAAGGACGCGGAGGGTAAACAAGTGGTTCGGGTTTCTGCTTTCTGGTGCACTGTCACCATTGGAAGTGACACACTAAAGTAGGAAGGCAAGTGTCTGCCAGGTGCTGAGCACATAATGGCGCATACAGATATTGTGTTATAAGTGTGTACACCTAAACTGTATATAATGTTATTAACCAGTGGCTCTCGGCTGCCATATTGGGCAGGGAAGAAGGACATTTCCATGAGACAGCACCAGTCCGTGTCCTGACTATTCAGGTCCCCCATGGCCCACAAGACACCACAGCTGTTATCTGACATGGCACACCCTGTTCTTCTTACAGGCAGTCTTATTTTTATTACTCGTCTGGCTTTAAAGTCCATCAGTAGATGAGTGGATAAAAATGCCGTGGTACATGTTACACAAAAGAATATTACTTGGCAGTAAAAAAAAAAAAAAGGAAATCTTAGCCTTTGAGACAACGTGGATGGACCTGGATTTATTATTCTAAGTGAAGTAAGCCAGTCAGAGAAAGACATGTACCATATGATCTCACTTATACGTGGAATCTAATGAACAAAATAAATTAACAAACAAAATAAACAGACTCATAGATACAGATAACAGATTGACAATTGTCAGAGGGGAGGAGGTAGGAGGACTGGGTGAAAAAAGGGAAGGAATTAAGGAAAAAACAAAAAACCTCATAGTCAGACAGCAGTATGGCGATTACCAGAAGGAATGGGGATTTGGGGAAAACAGAAAAGGGTAAAGGGGGTTAAGTGGTGATGGAAGGAGACTGAGCTTGGGGTGGTGAACACACAATAAAATATACAAATGATATATTATAGAATTGTACAGCTGAAATCTATATAATTTTATTAACCAATGTCACCCCAATAAATTCAATTAAAAGAATACAAATAAATAGTCTTGCTGTTTTAGGACAAGAAAAAAATGCAGCCCTGCGAGATATCAAGATGTAATCAGAGCTTTTCCTCCCCTCTGAACAGGGTAGAACTTCTGGGTTGGTTGCTGTTGCAGGAGGTCCTGACTGTCCCCATCAACCATTCCTCCCTAGACTTCTTGTTTGTCATTGGTTTATTGATCTGTTAGTGTTCTGGCCTGCCTGCTTGCTTGCTTTTTATACCTACTATTTTCTGACAGTTGCGGGGTAAGTGCCAGATCGCACAAGTTGTGTTGCAGATTCCAGAACCTATGAGATTGGATTGATCTGCTGTGATTCCTGCCTTTTATTATGATTGAAATAATTCCCTTAGATAAGCACTCACGGTATACAAGATCCTTACTATATTCTACATGACTGTCACTCTTGTGAAGTAAGGGGTTCCTTCTTACCTTTCGTCAGTCCCGCTAGAGAATATATTTTAAGGACCACCTTCTGCTGCCTGCATCACACTTATTTTTAACTTTCAGAGCAGTGCCACATACATTATTCAAAGCCTTTCCCTGACGATCTGGGACACACTCTGCTCCGGTTATTGCCTTTCAAAGCTGTGAGTTGCCGAGCGCTAAGCAACTCTCTTTCCGGTTTGCGGGTGTTTTTATCTCTCACTCCCATTCACTGAATAAGTGTGAGGAATTATTATTGCAAAGAACTAGCAGTGTGACTAGACAGAGAAATTGATGCTGATCATTAATTCATAACATAACGCTTCTCTAATTGTCTTAATTTATTGCCCTTCTAGTGCTACTGGGTTTAAGGGATTTGTTTTCCCACCTTCGTTACATTAGCATTAATTGACTGAGGTGTGTGTCAGTGTGTACCTGAGTTTTCATTCATTATTTTAGTCTACAGGATAAAATGAACTTAACTGGTCTTCAGGTCTTTCTTCACTCATAGAAAAAGATGATCAAAAATATATTTCTGCTTCCTTTCATCACCCAAATACCTGTCATGTTATTAAAACAGCAACACATTAATCTGATGAGACAAGTGTAGTATTTGACTTATATGGGTGCGGTCAGGGCATCTGTTCCCTGTGCCACTCTTGATCAGTGTAGACAGTGTGTGCCCACTGATCTGTGAGCACCAGGCAGACAAGGGCCATTTCTCTTAGGTTCACCAATTCCCAGCATGCAGCTTAAGGCTCCAACCCAGAGCTATAATCATATGCTTGCTTTTGAAATATCCAAAGTAAGAAAGTCTCTTCTTCAGTTGGAGTTTTAGTTCCTAATTCTATTACGATGACAATTGTAAAACTGTGTCTAATAATATAAGCTAGTATTTTCAAAGGTTTAGTTTGGGAATGCATGGCTTTCAATACAGGAAGAAATAATTTTTTTAAATGAGAGCTTCAGGAAATAAATTATTTAAAAAGAATAAAATTAATACTATAAATAGTGTTTACACAGGTTTACCCAATAAATATAACACCGTACACACATATACACACACACAACATACACTCACACATATGATCATAAATGAACAAGGGTCTTTCCTCATTAAAGACTATAATTTCTGTTCTAGCCACAGGTCTCCAGTGAATCCTGCTTCCTCACAGATCTGTTCTGACCTATTTTACGTGCACCTCTTCATGAGCTCGTGCTGGTAACAGCCACTGTCAAAAGGTACGCCAAATTCTCTGTGTGTTGGCTCATTATCTGAATAATGGCTCTTCCTCATTCTACAGGAGTTCATTATCATGGATAAGTTACTTAATCTTGATGAGTATCTGTTTCCCCATTTGCAAAATGAGGATCAAATGGTACTTAGAATATAGAGTTATCATGGGAACTAAATGCAATAATGCAGTTTCCCAGCACATGGCGTTTAAAAAGTGGACAATTGTTACTATTATTGTTATTATTGATAACAAGTTTTCTAATCCTGAAAAGGAAGAAAATTCTTTGATTTTGGAGTAGTTGGCTAGCTGCACTGTTTTTTCTTGGTCCTGCTTATGTCTGTGCTGCTTGTTCTATTTTGTTGATTTTCATGAGGGGCTTGAAAGCAAAGTTCTGCTTCCAGATTTCCTAAGTCCAAGTCCACTCCAAAGCCTATTGACTGGTGGCTACAATGTCAAACTCCAAAATCCCAGCAGATCCACACAGTGGAAGTCTACATCTTGTTCACATTGTGTCCAAACAAGAGGTCTGAATCGACAGGCTGCTTCTCTCCAGGTAGTGATACAAGGACCCAGGCTCCTTTCACGTCTGTCTCCACCAATTTCAACCTGCGGCCACCAACTCACCAAATTCAACTACGGCACCTCAACAGAGCATGAAACATAGGTTTCATCCTTCCTGGGAGTTCACATGGTCCAGACTTTTAAATGGTATCTATTAATTCTGCCTACCTCCCAGGGGCTGGAACTCAGCCCTGCTGCATGTCTGACTGTGTGAGGTTCTGGGAAGACAGCCATGTGCCCAGAGAGAGATGGAGATGGGCTCGGTAATTGCCTAACACCATTGTCCAGAAAAATTTTGTGGGATGATGGAAACATTCTAGATCAGTTGCCCCTAGCTTCATGTGGCTATTGAACACTTAAAAGGTGTCCACTGCAACTAAGAAACTGAGGTTTTACTCTTATTTAATATTAATTAATGTTAAATAAACTTTAATATCCACATGTGCCCAGTGTTTCCATATTGAACAGTGCGCAAAGCTCTCCCACAATGACTGATCCATCGATTTACTTCTCTGAGTTTTCTTATTTATAAAATAGAGAATAATAAGAGCATGCATTTTGAAAAGTCACTTGATTTAAAGGACTGACACTCAAGCTTTATAATTACACCATGTGGCAAGCCTACTTTCAAGAGCATTCTCTGTCCTTCTCGAATAGCTGCCATTCTCAAACTTCTCTTCCGTTGCTTAGGGTGAAGTATGGTGGTCAGGAGCACCAAATTCAATGTTAGACCTACTTTTGCCTCCTGGATTCCCTGTGTTAGCTGGGATATACTGAGCTAATGATACCATCCTCCATTTGCCTATCTGTAAGGAATATAATACTTCTTACTACATTGTTTCAAGGATTAAACCAGGTTTTGCATATATTTGTAATTATATGCTTATGTAATTGAGCAGAGAGCTTAGCTGTTAGTTCTCCCCCTACAAAGGGTAAGTTAATTAACCCAAATCCCGAGGCTGGTTGAATAAACGAATTCCCCACTCTAACTGCTTCAACAATTTGCAAATAAAAGCCAATGTTGGCCCTTTTGATCTGAATCCTTCCATACTGTTCTCTGGGCATAATGACGATGACCCCATTTTTAACAACTGGGAGACCCTGTATTTTTAGCAGGACCATATGCTGTGTTTTATTTTTCCAGAATTGTCCCTCAATTTCCAGGCTCCTAGCCTATGAATCACCCACTGAGGTGGCACAGAATAGCTCTTATTGTTTCTTTCTACCACATGGGACTCGCCTTCCCAGCCCGGAGTCTGTGCAGCTCCCTGCCTTCCTCTCCCATGAGCTGATGACACGACTCTCTGGTGTCTGTTCTCAGAAGGTGGAGCGGGCGCTTTCATCAAGAAAGGCTGAGTAGGGAGGTAAATGCACTAAGTTAATGATGACGTGTTTGTAGAGATGACAATGAGCCCAGAATAGGATAATAATGTACCCAAAATATAATCTGGAGAACAAAGACCATTTTCCATCCTCAGGCTCTGAACTAAATAAATGGCTTTTGGGAAAAATTCAGCATGTCTCGAAGAAGGCATTTTGAGCAAAAATCAGCAAGCAGGCTTCCTGCAGTGGGGTCCCCATGTGTCAAATGCACCCCGACTTCACCAAGTGGGCTACGTGAGGAGGCATCCATACATGTCCAGCTCTATGCTTTCACCACGGGTCTCTGGCTCTAGAATTTACACTTGTTAATAAACAGTTCATGGTGACATGAGCAGATTCTTCTGAGACCAGGTGAAAGCAAACAATTTATTTAATCAGAAAGTTTCTGAAAAAATTTTTTTCTGATTCTGATGCAAACAATGGCTTGCTTATCATCTATGATCACTACACATAAGTATACATTATAATTGCATTGGTCTAGGTGGTAATTACATGTCTTTGAGATATGAGCGTCCTGTGATATAATTACACTAATACGGTGTCCAGGCAGTTGTGCTTTATGTTTCATCTTTGGGGTTGTTGTTTCGTAACCAATGAGTATTTGAATTGTGATGTTGATTACAAGACGTACCATATTCATCTTTCTTCAATAGTGCACTCTGTGTCATAATTAATAAGCAGCTTTTTAAATACATGCCGCTTTAAGAATTCAGATAGAAATTTGCCACAAGAGCAAAGCAAATGCGCTATACTTGCTTTGGTTCCAAAACACAAGTGCCCTCATTTGCTACAAAAACATCAAGGAGCTGGGTGGGCACTTGCCTGGTGGGAGGGAAAGGAGACAATTTTCAGAATACAAGACAAAATAGTAAGCAGTTTGAAATGAGATCCTGAGTGAGATCTTCCACGGACATTCCTGGGATGTAAAATCAACATTTCTAAATGAAAGAGTAAAAGCAGAAGTCTTTAGTAAAAACCTGAAAGCCCATAGAATAGCAGGAGTAAGGTGCATGGCTTTGGACTCCGTAAAATAATAGATGCCATTTGTGGGTAATTCCACACCAGAATGATGCTGAGACATGAGCAATTGATTGCAAACATTCTATAGATAAATACATGTGATCCTGTGACCTAACAAGAGATAATAGATTATAGCAAATGAAAGGAAAAGATGCAGAACTTCCCTGTGGATGAGGCCTTGAAATGTTATGCTACATTTTTTGAGGGGAGGGAGGTGAGTTAATGATTTTAAGATCATCCAGTCAGTTCCTACCTTCTCTCTTCGCATTTGAGTCGCCTACTTAGGCCAGGTGCCTCAACTTACCTCAGTCTGTAAGCTTCAGTTTAGGCCAAGAACCTGGGGATCTGTTGATACATTTCCACCTTCTGATATGGTAACTCATAAAGACCTCATAGTGCTGTTTTAGTCCATTGGGGCTGCTGTAACAAAATACCACAGACCTGGTGGCTTATCATCAACAGATATTTGTTTCTCAATTTCTAGAGGCTGGAAGCCCAAGATCACTGTCTGGTGAGAGCTGCTCCCTGGCTCTATAGACAGCTGCCTGTTTGTGGTGACCTCACACGGTAGAAGTGGTGAGGCAGCTCATAAGGGTGCTTATCCTATTACAGGGGCTCTGCCCTCATGACATGATCACCTGCCAAAGGCCCCAGTCCCTAATGCCATTGCACTGGGTAGGATTCAACATAGGACGTCGGGGGGACACATTCAGTTTATAGCAATAGGTACGATCAACCATTTATAAAATACCGATCCCCCTAAGATACAGACAACCTTGAACATCACTTCCTTTACATGAGAACCTTCTTTATTCAAACACAAATCTCATGTTGAACCATATGCTCACATTTACCTGGAGCGATTATTGAGAAGGTGAGGTAAGACCCTGTTAAAGCCCCCGTCCACAGTGCCTGGCGTACATCTGGCTGCCAGAAGAATAAAGCTTGTCTGGACAAGGAGCATGGACTGCTCATGCGCATTCATTCATGTGAGGTTTACTGAGTTCCTGAAGATTAACGGATGTATAAAACCAGGCCTCTTCCTTCCAGGGTTTCACTTTCTAGAAGGAAAGCTAAATGTTTCACAAAACTTAAAAGAGCCAAGACCATTGAAAAGCTGCTGCACCAGAATATGAACCCAGACAAGGCTGCCCCCAAAGCCCATGTTATTTCTTCCCAAATTGCTGGGACCTTGACCCAGGGCCCTAACCCACGGCCCTCACATCGGGGAACCTTGTCTTCCAGAGAGCCTAAAGCAAGGGGCCTTTGATTTCAGTTCTCTGAAAGCAGTTTGAGAAGTGGATTTAAAATCTGGACCCAGAACCTTTACCCTTCTAAAGAGAGCTCAGAAAGAGAGAATCTCATTAAATCACATTTTATATAGCCAGCTTTCAAAGAACAAGCTTTGTAAAATATATGAAAAGTGGATTTCTTTCACCTAAAATTTGGAACCCAAAGAGGAAGTACCAAAGACTAGCTGAGTTTTCCATAGGCAATATACAGCACTCAGAAAAGTGGGAACGGGGAGGCAGCGGAACTTGATATGATATCAGCCTAGACTCTATTAGAAAAGAGAATACTGCCCTGCTGGTGTAGCCCAGTGGTTAAGGCCCTGGTCCCATGGACCAGGGAGTCCTGGGTTCAGTTCCTGCTAAGGGCACGTACCTCAGTTGCAGTTTTGTGGGTGGCAGCCACTCAATGTGTCTCTCTCACATCGATGCTTCTCTCTTTCTCTTCCTCCCCCTCTCCCTTCCACTTTATCTGAAAAAAAAAAGAAAAAAAAAAGATTTAAAAAAGAAAAGAGAATACTTCCCTGCTGGTGTGGCTCACTGGTTGCACATCAACCCATGCACCAAGAGGTTGCCAGTTCAATTCCCAGTCAGGGCATATGCTGGATTTGTGGGCCAAATCCCCAATGAGGGGCCAATCAATGTTCTCTCTCATTGATGGTTCTCTCTCTCTCTCTCTCTCTCTCTCTCTCTCTCTGTCTCTCTCTCTTTCTCCCCCCCTCTCTCTTCCTCTCTCTCTAAACCTCTCTCAATAAAGAAAAAAAATATATAAACAAAGATACTTTTTATTCTTGTATTGTTATGCCCATTTTTCCTCTGTCCCCCACTCCCCAGCTACTCTTCAGTTTTTTCATTCATTACTCGTTTATGGAACACCTTCAGAGAACCAGACTCTGGGAAGGGAACCCAGCTCCCGCCCAGGAAGGACCCACAGCCACGCCCTGCTCACCCTATGCTTTCCTTGCTCCCACTTGGTTCTTCCCTCCTGGACCACACTCTTTCTTTCTCTCTTTCTTTCTTTCTCTCTTTCTTTCTTTCTCTCTTTCTTTCTTTCTCTCTTTCTTTCTTTCTTTCTTTCTTTCTTTCTCTCTCTCTCTCTCTCTCTCTCTCTCTCTCTCTCTCTCTCTCTTTCTTTTTCTTTCTTTATTGATTTTAGACAGAGAGGAAAGGATAGAGAGAGAGAAACATCAGTGAGAGAGAACATCGATTGGTCGCCTCCTGCATGCCCCACACTGGGGATTTGGCCCACAACCTGGGCATGTGCCCTGACAGGGAATCAAACTGGCGACCTCTTAGTGCATGGGTCGATGCTCAACCACTGAGCCACACCGGCTGGGTAGTGGACCACACTCTTTCTAAAGCCAGTCCCCTGTGAAACTATTTCTCCATGGATTTTAAAAACATTTGTCTGCATACATGTATTCTTCCACTCACTTTGTGTCTGGATTCTAAAAGAATTTGAGGACATCTAACTATATTTACTCATGTCCCATCCCATCAAGTTCCCTTTCAATAATGACCTTGACAAAAATACCCGGGGAGGGGGGGCAGAAATGACTCTTTTTCTTCAGTGCCTACTCTGTGTGAAACATTATATGTAGACGATTTTTAAACCTTACTATAGCTTGGTAAGACACACAGAACTATTCCCATTTTATAGATAAGAAAGAATAACAACATGCAATCTATGCTCTTAACAAATTTTTAATTGAACAATACAGCATGCTAACAATAGGCTATATTTGTACAGCGTCTGTCTGGAACATACTCATATTGCACAGCCGAAATTTTATACACATTGAACAACATCTCTCCATTTTCTCTCCTTCCCCCACCCTGGAAACCTCCATGCTGGTCTCTGCTTCTGTGCGTTTGACAGTTCAGGCTCCACATGTAAGTGAAATTATGCTGTTGTTTTTGGTTTATTTGTTTTTTTTTTCAAAAAACATAATTCTAGTGTTCTACTCAAAACAGTATAGGGAAAGGCTAAATTGGTCTTATATTCCAAATTTAATCTTTCAAATAAATGCTTGCTATTGAATTTCAGAAAAACATCAGTAAATGGAATGACTTTTTTAAGATTTAGAAAGTTTAATGACTTTTAAGAACATTTTGTTCCATATTTTGTTTGCAAGAGCTCTTTAAAAGCAAATAGTCTAAAATAATTGAAAAAATAACACTATAGATAATATTGGTTATATAGAAGATAATCTTGATACTAAGAGTAAACTCGAGCAGATATTTAGAGTGAAAAAAAATCAAATAATAAAACTGGGAAAAATACTGAATTATTTTTAAGATCATGCACTTTCTTTGTTGTCTCTGAATCTGATAAAAGTAAAGGCAGAAACCCCACTTAATTCATCTTTATATCCCTAGGAATGACATGCTGTTTGTGTTTAAAATGATTTTTAATATAAGGACTATCAAGCCAAGGCAATCAGGTGGCAAGTAAATATTGTGGCATGAGGATGTTTCCTTGAGTCTCAGAGTCATAGAAAATAGTGGTTATTTCTTCCAACTTAGCTGTAATTGTTTCATTTAAATTATTGGGTTTATTTATTTATTTTTTTCATCCTGAAAATAAACCCACCTTTTCTGATAAGCAAGACTTTATTTGAGGTACTGTGGTAACTCCTAAGTGATCCCTAGGTCTGATGTAAGCGAGGGTCACAACCTTCCACACCAACAGGAGCTGGACAGAGCTTGCGGCTAACATACAGGATGATGAACATGGCTGATTTGGCTCCATTATAGGGATGGTTGTGAAAGACAGAACAACAACCCAGTGCAAAAAGTTAACATCTTTCAACTCCAGCCATGTAGTTCCACGTGCATATAGACTCCAGATATTAAGAAACCAGAAATCCATAGTTTCATGTGAAATCTCATGATTTGGAGGATGTTGGTATCCAGCCTAGTTTTAAAACTCTATTTGGGCCAACAATGTGAAAAACATTGTGTGAGCCAACAATATGAGGCCAAAAAACATTGCCGAGCCTGGCCTGTGGGCCCTCAGCTCGTGACTTGGACGCAGGGACTATAGGGGGGCTCCTCGCTGACACCTGATGTCTATAACATTGTTTCCTGGGATCACTCCCTCGGCAATAGGCCAGCACCCAACAGCCAGGGGTGGTCATCTGATTGACGATCGGTGACCTCTCGGTGCTACTGGGTGGGAGCATGCAGCCCCGGCCAGCTGACGGCTTCCGGGCAGCTAAGTCGTAGCATGCATCCCAGGGCGCTTTTCCTTTCTGAATTCATTGGTGTGAAACTAGGCATGGCTACATTTTTGCAAATCTTTTTACATTCTCCTACCATGAAACAGAAGAAACCAAACATTTTAAATGTTATGACTGTTAAAACACGTTACTTATTCAAACCTCACTACCTCCACAGTGACCAGATGAGAACTCTCCTTATTTTCTGGGTCATTTTCTTATAACACTGTCAAGGTGTCAGGTTTCATTGTTGTTGTTTGTTTATTTTATTTTGTTTTTGTAAGAAACACAAAACTATATGAAGTTGTACCAAATTCAGCCTGGAATTGTTACCTACTTTTACATGTACACAATTCTAACCTACTCCATGAGAACCATGAGCAACTTGAAAGCAAAGTGAATGTTATCTACTGTTTTGACCACTCCAAAACAATAAGGACTGAAATATGTATATAATATGTTTCCTAAATGTAAAATTTAATTTAAAAATATTTGGTCACTTCTCATTTAGAAAAAGTAATTTGACTCAGAGGGGTCCTAAATCAGGGTAGCTAGGCTCACATGTTATTTTTGATTGAATATAAAATGGAGAAAATGTTGTGTTTGACTAGGTCAACTCATTCTTCAAATGAATAAATGGACTACATGTTTTATTCCACATAATTTGCCTCTATAATACCTTTTTATAAAATACAACCACAAAAAGTCCTTGTGGGTAATGTTGTCTGAAGGAGAGAGAGAAAAGAAAGAGAAAGATTAAGTGCCTGCTATATTAACCTCTATTTCTGGAGAAAGAATTAGTCTGACTTTCCAGTTATGAATCGATAAATTTGTTGTACAATGCTGGGCAGACCTTCACTCAGACCTGCAGTTTGCTCATCCATGCTCCAATCGCAAACTTTTTCTTCCAATATAAGCATGACTCTACATGATTTCTATTGTGATACATAATGTCTACATGCATCTATTGGCACGATGATGCTGTGTAACAAATGACTCCAAAGCTCAATGGGTTAAAACCACAATCATTTAGTCTCACAGATCTGGGTGTTGTGGAGGGGGTTCTCCTTCAGTCTGTGGGTATGTGATTTGGACCCAGAGGACGGTCAAAGCATGTCCTTCTTGTGATGATGATAGATGTTCAAGGGAGCAAGCCCCACTATGTAGCTATATTTCAAGTCCCTGTTTTGTCCTGTCCAGGAAGAGCTCATTGGACAATGCAAGTGACATACACAAGGTCCCTGCAGAAGGACAGAGACGTGCACTCCAGCTTTTGTTATGAGAACTGCAGAGTTCCATGTGGCAGGGTACAGATACAGAGCAAGACCTGAGCCAATAATTCAGTACAATAAGAACAGCTTTCGATTTTGGATTTCTCACACAATTATTTAACACTTTTTCAAATTTTTTCTCCCTTTCTATTTTTTCTGCTCAACTTACATGCTCAACTCAAATATAATTGAGAAACTGATGGAGAGAAAATTTCCAAAGGAAGAAATTACAACATTTTCTTTTTATAAGCAGTCTTCATATAATATAGAACATGGAAGATGCTGATATAATAGACCATCTTTATTTGTACTTAATCTATTCAATTTAGAATCTAGCTTGCTACTATATTAAATTTTTAGTTTTGAGGCTAATTTTATCTACTTTTCATAATCTATAATAATTTACCAATTCATTCTCATTTATAAATTGACATTTTATTACCAGGATAATGAAATCAATAATGTCTAAATAATTTTAGATTAAAATATTAAATAAAGCATAAAGTTAGAATTTGGGAAAATACATTTTTAAAAAATATTTGTAAAACAAATTGTCTGAAATCACAGAAATGGAATGGATTTATGGAAACAAACAGAGTGGAATAGAATAATGGATGTAATGGATTTGAGTGGATGTTAGTGAGACAATGGATTAGGGAAACCGATTTAAGTGGGACACTTTATATTGGCAAATGACAAGCAGTCACTTTTTTCATACTCTGAATTAACCACATTTCTCTTCTTTCTCAAGTTCAAGGAAAGTGCTGACAAAATAGTTCTGACGAGGAAAACAATCATGACACAAAGTAACACTCCACCTCAGGTAATATATGTGGTCAAGACCGGATACTACGCATCTGTCAATTAATTCTTTTTATTTTATGACCTCTATTGTTGCCTGATTACAAATTCATTGCCAAAACAATTCTTTGCATAAATAATTTATATTTGAAGGACAGTTTGTGCCAAAGCAGAGAAATGTAAGAATCACTATGAATTTGGCCAAACCTGAATAGTGCAAAGTGATCTCTAAAAGTTCACTCAGAAATGTATGAAAGTCATCAGAGTGATTGAGACTAACTTCATCAGGGTCATCACCAGGGTGGTTAAATAAACTAAGCTTTAACCAAGCCATGAGTATGATATCGATATTAATCTGTATGCGTATCACTTTTGCACACATGCTCACAAGCATATAAAACACAACAATAGTAAATAACATGTTGGAAAAAATTCAGAAGAATATTACCATAAATAATGCATTTGTTTGTGTGCATCAGTAAGGAGACAAACACAGTAGTTATTTTAACACAGAAAAATAATGTAAGTAATTGTGTCAGGCATCAGGTTGTTAACTTAGTCACTGAATAGGGAAGGACAGCCATGGAATGAGGAGGTAGCAATTAGAGTGGCAGCCGCCGCTGCTTGGGCTGCGGGGAGGAGAAGAAGAAATGTATTTAATGTCAGATGCTTGGTAGAGGGACCCTAAAGAGCTGAAACTCAGTCTTTAAGGGGGCAGGGTTCACTGCTTAAATTAGGCTGCTGTCTCTGAGCTGTGAGGAGGTGTCCCAGTAGCACCACACCCCTGGATCTGAAGACGGGTCTGGGGCGGCTGATGCTAGTGTTTCTGAGAAAGACTGAGGAAGCTAATCCTGCAAGTGTTGGAAAGGCTGCAAACCAGGTTCAGCTGTTTGCAGAAAGGAACTGCCGCTGCCCAGGCGCAGAAGCAGTGCTGGCTCTTCTCAGAGGAAAGCCAACAGGAGGCAGAGGAAGGAGCAAGCCCCTCATCCTGTTCAATGTGTCTCCTCTCACACCCCTTGCAGGCGGAGTCTCCTGTGGGCCAGCTGCCAGCACGAATGCAGTTTGCAGAGGCCCAGCCCAGCATCACTGAGCAGTGGACTGAGCCCACCGTGGAGATCAGGGACAACGAACTCCATACCTGACACAGTGGTAGACAGTCACCTCTCACCTCCACGTCCAGAGTCCTGGTTCTGGGCACACAATGGGACAGCTCTTCCCCTCCCTTAGGATGTGTCTTGGGTCCCTCTCCCTTCCATCCAGTTCCCAGACCTTCTAGGTGCTATCTGTTAGCTTCTTCAATGAGACAAAGAAATTCCCAGAAGTTGCTTCCCTGACCCCATGGGCTGTCCCTGAATGAGAGATCTTTTCTACAAAGCAAATCAAACCACCCACACTTTTTATCAGTTATTAGCACTGAAGAATGGAAGCTGCCTGAGTTTTTCTCCCCCACTAGGTTGTCATCTCCCCTAAGGACAGGGGCCACACCTTCTGCTCTGAGCCCTTCTGCTCTGAGCACACTGCCAACACATGACGTCAGCACGTAGCTCTGTGGAGAAACGCTGAGTGAGCACCAGGCTCCAGGCACCGGGCAACACATGTGTAGTCAGGACAGCTCAGATTCCACCACAAATAAGATAAGTATGGTGCTGTGGGCTGAATGTTTGTGTCCCCTCAAATTCATATGTTGAAGCTCTAACACCCAGTGTGAGGATGCTAGGAGGTAGGGCCTTAGGGAGGTGATGAAGTCATGAGGATGGAGCCCCACGATGGGATTAGTGTCCTTATAAATGAGATCCCAGAGAGCTCCCCCCAGCCCCTTCCAAGTGAGGACACAACAAGATGCCATCTGTGAACCAAGAGGAGGGACCTCAGCTGATACTGGATCTGCCAGCACCTTGATCCCAGACTTTCAATCTCTAGAACAGTGAGAAATAAAAGTCTGTTGTTTAAGCCCTCAGGCTGGGGTATTTTGTTACACAGCCTGAGCTGACTTATACAACTGCCAAATACATTGCCTAGTGGAGGCTACAAACAACACAGGAGGAACCCCTCCAAATAGGAGGAGCTGGGGGAGGGGGAGTCATGGTGAAAAATCAAGTCACTTGGACTCTCAAGGCCAGCACATCCTCAGGTAAACTCTGTGGGCAAATGGCTTCCTGATGTAAACTAATGAACCCTGAGAACAGATGCACTAACCCTGTATCTGAAGGTTTTCTCCTCTCTAAGCTCTGGTGAGCTCTGGGGCCTCAGATGTAGACTATCCATGAGGACATAACTCTAATTCATGGCTTTGAAGTGCACTTTCTCTGTAACCTAAAAACTTCATTGTACACTTTCAATCTGTTTTCATTAGTTCTGTCCCCAAAGTAGACTTCTAAGCACGTTGCTGATTTGTGGCCCTGAGAAGGATGAATCAGTGCACCTCACAGGCAACACGAAAGTTAGTGTGAACTAGTTCACTGGTTTCTCTTAACATAGACCTGATCAAAAGCTGATTGCAGGACAAAAATAAAGGGCACGTGATGGAGTTAGGAAGATGAGCCGAAACACACACAGACACACACACACATACACTCACACAGAAAGGATGTAGAAATGGAGTCAAACTGCAGGGTGACAAACCTCACTGCATTCAAATGTATGCCTAGAAATAATTCAAGTGCAGATTAAATCCAACTTCGCTAGACCCCACCCATGTCATGATCCTGCTATTGCACAGTCATTGGGTTGTATTTATATTGCCTACAAGATTGTACTATTTAAAATGCAGAAATCAGTTTTGCAGATACATTTTTTTATTTATAACTTGAGCTTTTCTTTTTCTTTCTTTTCTCTGTCACTAGCAATGTGTAGATTCACCTTAAAATAATTTGGTGAATTCAAGTATATCTGTTGTTAATTGAAACATCAATGAAAGATAATTAGAAGAGACCTTCAATATAATAGGACAATTACAATAATGTGAGTAGAGTTTTGTGTGATGAGTAAATACAGAAATTGCATTTCTCTCAAAATAAACTGCTTGAAATTTTGAATTAAGTATTAAATGGCTAGATGTCAACAGTAGGTAGACAACAGAGTTGAGAGTCAAGAAACAGATGTCAAAAGCGATTATGAGGAAAGAGAGATAAAGAAATGAAAAATGACATAAAGACGTACTCGTGAAGAGATGACTGTAAGTCTGAAAGAAAATAAACCTGGGAGGAGAAGAAATCTTTAAGGTCCTATTAAAGTACATAAATGAAAGTACAGCAATTACACTTAAAAGGGACATTCATATTCTGTGCCCAAGAGTGTCATGAGAGTGGGCACCATTATATTAAATAATAATTGCTCTGGGGAAGAGATACAAGCAAATTTACTAAGGTATTTAAAATTGTACTAGAGAAGCAATTTTTAAAAATTCCACTGGGAGCTATAATTTTTTGGCAACAATATTAATTCGACAAAATGTTTCCAGTTCTAATTTTATAGGACCAGATGAGGTTCTCATTTTTGTTCTCTGTATTTTATATATATTTAACTACCATTTTCTGAATTTTAAAGAGAGATAAAATTTGAAACAGCAGTGGTAGATATTCTCAAGAAAATATGCATAATTTAAAAATTTTTGTTCTTATATGAAATATTAAAGACCAATAAGGTTAACAAAAAACTACTGTCTTTATTTGTAAAAGATGTATGAAGGAAGAACCTTATTTTACTCATCTGGTCATGTTCTAGTAAGCGTTTACCGTGAGCTCACGATGAGATGAGCTTCGTGGACCAAGGGAAACAATGTTGAGATCTTTCCACCAGGACCTGCTGTTTGCTCTCTATTTGGCTCCATTCCACATGTATATTTTTATCTGAGAGTCGGAAATAAAAATACCTGCTCTGCTAACTTCACAGAGGTTTAGTAAAAATAGAATAAAAGATTAGGTCCTGAGAGCTGTCCAAGAATATTAAATAACTCTCCCAGGGCATGGGCCAATTTTATGTGAGGGCAGAAGAAAGAAACTAAAACACAAGTGGCAGACAAAATCTAATATATGATTAATTGCTCTAAAGAGTAATAGATACAGAAAGTGCCACCGGTTTCAGAAAACGAGGGAAGCCGATGTGGACTGACCTGGATGCGGTGGCACAGGTCCCCAGGGACTCACTCAGAGCCTTGAAAGGCTGCCTGATCTCTAACCCAAACCTGCTATGTGAGGTCTTCAACCTGTTCTCATTTGTTCTGCCCCCAGACTCGCCCTCCAAGCACTTTGCCTCTAAGTCACTCCTGAACCTTCCTGCCTTTTGGACTCGGGATCCAGGGCTGAATGCAGGGAATGGGTTCTAGGCTGACATGCTCCCCCTGTCTTTTATCGGGAGAGTCACTGCTCTTGCCCACTTTGAAAATCCTACGATGCTCTGATTTCTAAGACTCTTGTAAACACTGCGTATTCCGTGAAGCAATTCGGCGCACTTTTTGATGATCTTCACTTCTTCCCTCAGCAGAGCTTTCCAGATCCCTAAGCCAAGCCTTCGGGGTCTCAAACCCTGTTCCCTCCCATCCCGACACCCTCACATTCAGTGCTGCGCTCTCATCTGCACCACAACCACGGTACTTCCTGGGCTCAGGAATGCTTTCCGTTTCCCTGTGCACATCCAATGATAGACAAGCCTTTCCGAATACTTGCACTCTTTCCCAGTAGAATACCATTCATTAATAAGTTTAAGGTGCAATGACCTTCATCAAAACCTATGCAAATTTACCATCTGTAATCCAGGGAGTGCCCTCCAACCTCTTCTTATGCTATTTAAGGAACTGAATTTTCCTTGTGCTTTTAATTTGAGGATGATCGACTATCGCCAGGACTTAATTTGTAGCTATAAAAGTATTCCTGATGATATAAGAGACAGGCAATTTGAAGTAAATTCTGCACTCTTAAGAGTGTCCTGTGATCCCCAAATCAGTTAAGGTGGGATGGGTGGTGTCCTGGGGGGACCTTGAAGGAGATGAGAGTGAGACAGATAGAAGCTTCTGAATGTATCCATGGGCTCAGGTGTGGTTAAAAGGTGGACTGACCTCAGAGTACCTGCATGTTGCCTCCCTTCCAAAGGCAATTCAAATCTCACCTTCTCCCAAAGCTCTTTCCAGGGTGTTGCTCCTCCCACTCACTGGCTCACTCTCCTTTGAACCGTTCCAGCACTGTGTGGGCCTGTTTCTGCTTTCCTCACTGGGAACTCAGCATAGACTGCGGCAGGCCATGATAAACCGTCTTTAGACACATGCACATTGTCACTCTTACCAAATAGTAGCAACCATGGAAGGCAGGAAACACATTTGTATTTTTTCCCCCAGAGACTAAGACTGAACTCTGTGTCCACAGATGCCCCATCAGCATGGAGTGGGGACTGGGTGGTGGGTAAAATGGCCAGATGCATGACCAAATGAGAGAGCGCTCATCCACAAGCAGAACTGTGCATTTACAAACCAGTTCCTTCATCCTCCATCAGGACATGTCCTAGAGTTGCTCTGAGCAGTATACATGTGGATCGCTCAATCCCTTACCTGGCACAGGGCATGTGCCCAGGAGATACTAGTGATTGTTTTGATGGCCCATGGCTGCTTTAAGGTCAAGGACATGCCTTTCAATTGTTCACAAGAACAGCATCCCACCCAAAGTGAGAGCTCTCAAAATAATTCTGAATGAAAAAAAAAAAAAAAATGAATTGGTGGTAAAGATGCACACAAACTCCATATGTTTGATTTTGGAATAAATAATCTAATTCTACTGAAGCAAATGGCAGGAGACATTCTGATTTCGTTGTAATAAAATGTCATTGCAAATGCTCTGGTAGTAATCACAGTGAAACATCGCAGGGTCTGAAGACCAAAAGGAACAAATAAAGCTAACAACAAAGATGTTCTGAATGTAGTGCAGGAAGAGGAACATTTCCATTTTGAAGATGCAGCGTGCACACTGAAATCCTCATTCGCACGCAAGCTATTGAAACTGAGTCATCTCTTACCCACAAACCAGCATGTAAGTGAAAGAAGTGAAAGACATGATAAGGGGTTAGTGTATTCTTATCAATGGAGTGATGTCACAACCAAAGTCACATGCAGCAGCAGAGTCATTATTTATAAAGCCAGACTACTTGTAATGTCAGACATTCTGATAGGAATGTTATATATATATAACATTGTGTGTGTGTGTGTGTGTGTGTACATAATATCTTCTAATCCTCACAATGACCTAAAAACCAGATACTATATTATCTACATATTTATGCCAACAGACTCAGAACATTTAAGTCATTCAATAAATAGACTAGAATTTGAAGCAGCATTTAATACCATAAGATGGAAATTGAAAAAATTGATACTTATTCAAGTCAGATATTATGAAATGAGAGCATACTCAAGAAACTTGGGCACAGCTCATATGAACAAGTAAACCGCAACAAAACTCATCCCAGTTGTCATGGGAAGAACTCATTTTTGTCAGAAGTACTGGGATGGGTAGAATGTGGGTAACAGAGTCAGTAATGATGGTGAAGACAATGTTCAGGTGAAAGTAAGATTTTAATAATTCCGCCAGTTTCTGTGCAGATGTCAGAAGGTAAATATTGTCAAGCAGGAATTTAATGTTGATGAAATATTAAAGCAATCTACCTATTAAATTAAATTTTTCAAGGCAGGGAGTAAATATGTTGGGGGAAAAACCAATAAGACAGACACTGGGAATATTCTAAGTCTGAGCATCTAGTTCAAATTAATTTCAGTCGCAGGAGAATCGCATCAATTACACACTAAAATGTATTTAACATTATTAGTGTGGAACATGGGGAAACCAGTCATGATTTACTTCGGTGGACTTAGGTGACCTTCACACCAGAGCTTTTCGGCTCAGTCCCAGCAGGGCTGCCGTGGCCACACCAAACCCTGCTCAGTGCTCACAGTCAGGGCTGCTTTTCATGCATTTGCTAGGTCCCGAATGCACGAGTCAGAAAAACGATTGCATCTACCATCCTGATACCAATTCCAGTGTGTATGTGTGTGTGTTTCTCACACCACCAAGCAATTCTCTGACACAGGTGTCTTCTACAATTCAACTCAATTCTGGCCCCATCTACCTGGAGATAGCATTAGATTTCACAGGTTAAGGGCTCAGTCCCATATGACTGCCCCGCCCACTCCAGGCACCAATCACAAGTCCAAGTGTTACCAGTGCTTTTGACAGACAGCTACAGATGATAGGTTCCAGTACCTCATTCTTGGCTTTCATTAATTTTCTAGAGGACTCACAGAACTCAAAGAAACAATGTGCTTACTGGATTACCAGTTTATGTAAAAGGTTATAACTCAGGAACAGCCAGATAAAAGAGATTCATAGGGCAAGGTGTATGGGACAGGATGGGCAGCTTCTATACCCTCTCCCATCTAGAGGGTTTTTATGGAGGTTTCATTACAGAGACTTGATTGATTAAATCATTGGCCTTTGGCAGTCAATTCAACCTCCAGTCCCTCTCCCTTCCCTGGAAGTTGAGGGTGTGGATTGAAAGTTCAAACCCTCCAATCACAGGGTTGGCTGCACTGGTGTGTCCCTAAAATCACCTAATTAACATAACAAAGACACCTTATCTCTCTCTTTACTTAAGAAATTCTGAGGGTATTAGGAGCCATGAGACAGATAAGGATGGAGAAGACAAAATATGCATTTCTTATTATAAATCACAATATTGCAGCAGGATGGATCAAAGGCTGTGGTCCCCGGTGAGAACAGCTCCTGCCCATGGCTCCCCGCACCAGTGACTGTGTGAGAGGACAGGTGCCGGGACAGGCCTGGAATAAAGACTCTGCTCCCCCACATAGGGCTGGGGGTGCAGCAACTTCCTCTCCAGCCCTGCGTTCCCTCTGTTCCCTCTCCATGGAGGACTGTTCTAGAGAGCAAAGGAGACAATGCAGGGTGTGCTTCACACCACAGTAGAAACAGTAAGTGCTCAGGAGGAAGTAACTATCATGTCACCAAAGTGACCACCACTTCAGAGAGATTTCCTTCCTCGCTTTATGTTCTTCTGTCTCATTTTGCTCTTACTTTTTATGCTATAAATCTGATATCTAACCAAAGATAGCAAGTTCCATCAGAGCCTCTATTTTATAGTTTGGCCTTTTATTTTGACATTGTCTAAACCAACTTGCATCATTTATCATTTGATAAATCCTTGGTGAATTAAAGGGATTTACATATTAATAGTATTAGTACGTGTTATGTATTTTCTTTGTGCTGGACCATTTGCTAAGTGTTTTACATACTCAACTCAGTTCATCTCCACTAACAGCCCTGAAAGGTAAATACTCTACAAATAAAATACATTTTTTTCAATGAATTGCAAAGATGCCACTTTGATTGCCATAGCAACTGAGGTCTGGACCTACAAATCCTATTTTAGAAGGCATAATCATTGTTTTGCTCTCCTTTCTTGTCTCAGTTTTAATGTGTCATTAACTATATTCATATGAAGAGAGCTGTGTTAGTGGGTGCCCCAAGACCTGCCCCCGCCCTGTCATCGATGTTATTAGTTCCTCAGATTGAAAGTGGATGTACGGGGATCTAGACTCTCAAATACTGGAGAGCATCGTCTATGAACTGAGACACACAGGCCTTCGAAGTTGTTGAAACATACGCAGGACCTGTAAAACTAAAGTGAGAAAGCTGATGTGCTTGAGTGAGTTTGGCTTCACTTTCGTTGTTAAATGACTAAAAACATTGGTTTATGGTGCAATTGATAAGATGTGTCATGGAGAATTCAATGTTTGCGTGAGTGCTTAGTATACATTTTGAGCTTGAATTGACCTGCTGCTGGACCCCCCTGACTTCCATGGTTTCTGCCCAGGCTCTTTTGCAGCTCGGATGGGACACACTGAAACTTAATATCCACTAAACACACACACACACTGCTTTCTTCTGTAACACTTATTACACCAGACCCTTGAGGATGCTCAAAGCATCCATATATATTTCAGTGTCTGATAGTATGAAATATCCATGTCAGGAGATACATCCTGAGGTGTTTAAGACGTTTTCTCTGGAAATGTGTGTCATGTAAAACTCACAGGGAAGTGACTGACACTTCATTAATAAGGGAATGTGTTGAAGTTTATTTTATCTACGTAAGAAAGTAGATATCAAGTTTGAAATTTGAATAAATATTGCATGACTATAGGAAAAGATAAAAATAAAAGGAATTGTGTCTATAAGAACCCAGAAAAGGAAGTGGGTAGAGGTGCTTAAAGTAACAGCATCCAGTAGGGAAATGATACAAATGATACATGTGTTCATCTTGGGCTCAAAAAGTGATGTGGAGTCACTGCTCTTACTACTGTTACTATTTTATGTTCTATTTCTCACTGGCCACCACAGACTGAGTTTGTAACTTTGTGGGTGATGTTTTAAGTGGAGAGAAGACAGAGATATTAAAAGAGTGGGTCTGTATCATGGTAACATGATAGACGCCATCCAAAGGCAGTTGTGTAAAGATCCATGTCCAAAAAAATCATAGAACTAAATTCAATATATATTTGTGAAGAATACATTTGATTCCAGGATTGAATTTTCTGATTCTTTTTTTCTCCCAAGTGATGGACTTTTCGACTTGTCAGAACACTCCGATAGACCCCTTGCTCCATCTTCTCCTGAGGACAGTTCATGAGAGTTAGAAAGAAGAGACTTGCATTAGTGAATATTGCTATTTTAACAAGATTATATCCAGGAGAATATTAAAGCTCAACCAATTTAAAAATTTGATTTAGCATATGCTACATAATTTGTTTAGCTTGCGATGTCTTTTCTTATATTCTCCATTTGGGCAAGTAAATATTTTGAGTAATGAATGTTAATTACTCTGTGTTCCTAATATAAGCTTTATGTTCTGACCTACACTTATGTGTAAAGGTCCAACACATGGGTTAATAATACAAAGCAAAGATCAACAGAGCTATTTCATCTTTGGTGTACAAGGCCCCTTGCATAGTACTTCATTTATAAAAATAAAAAGATAAAAAGTCCCAAATGGTTGCCAAATAAAATAATTACAGAATAAAAGTTTAGGTCTGGTTAAAATAAATTCTATTAAGAATTTTTGTTTTTTTACTTCATCCACGTAACATTCTCTAAACTTAAAACTTTATCAGAAGTAATAAACTAAAAAGCAAGAAGTTGAACTGAACTGAGTTGTCAAATTAAGTTATTTGTTTTTAATAAAAACATAGGAAAGATAAATAGAAGGTATCTATAGGTTAATATTAGCAAGTAACTGTTTGCTAATATTTGGGGGATTTTTTTTTAATCCTCACCCGAGGACACTTTTTGCATTTTTTGTTCAGATAGAGTGGGAGGGAGAGAGAGGAAGAGAGAGAGAGAAAGAGAGAGAGAGAAACATTGACGTGAAAGGGACACATCGAGTGGCTGCCACCCGTACAACCCAACCATGGCCGGGGGCAAACTGCAACCGACATATGTGCCTTTAGCGAGAACCAAACCCAGGTCTTTCTGGACCTCAGGCCGACGTTCTAACGGCTGAGCCAAACTGGCCAGGGCTAAGGGATTTTTTAAAGTCTCTTTATATGTATTTTACATAGCAGTTATAATACTGTGTTTTCACCTAACATGACCACATTTCAGTTTTATGCTATAATTATTTATTTTTACATTGTTGAAAATTTAGATTTTCTTTATTTGTATTACCATTGTAAATATAGCATGATAAAGATTCTGGTATACTTCTACTTTTTCCACATTTGTTGAGAAATTATTATCTTAGATTCCCCAAAGCAAGAATACTGAATCAAATGCTGTAAACATTTAAGATTCTTGATAATTTGCTTTCTCAAGTAAATTAGTAATTTTCTCAAGTGAATAAGGCTCATGCTTACACCAGCAATGTACTTGATCACTCATTTTTTAACTGTAAAATATAAAGATTAAAAGAAATCATTACTTTTTACTATAAGTCTTTTGAGCAACTCTGTTGATTAATGTCTCGAGTTGACTGGGCCATGGCACCCAGATATTTGATCAAACATGATTCCCAGTGTTTCTGTGAGGATGCTTTTGGATGACTTTATATTTAAATCAGTAGGCTGAATAAAGCACATTGCTCTCCCTAGTATGGGGGGTGTCATTCCATCAGTCAAGTCCTGAATAGAAAAACGGTTCACCCTCCCCTGAGTAAGAGGGAGTTTTTCCTGCCTAACAGCCTTCAAAATGGGACATAGGCTCTTTCCTACATGTGAACTTGAACTGAAACATAAACTCTTCTTGGTTCTTGACCCTGATGGCCTTTGAACTAGAATTATGCCACTAGCTCTCCTGAGTCTCAGCCTACAGATTTACCTGCAGATGTTTGGGCTTGTCAACTTCCATGATCTCATGAGCTGATTCCTTATAATACATTTATCTGTTTAGCTAGTTAGCTAGCTATTCATATATACACACCCACACATCCATACATATCTACATTTTTGGTTCTGCTTTTCTAGAGAACCCTAAGACAACAACTTGCACAGCTTTCTGAATATTTACTGATTAGTAGAATTTTCTTACTTTTGAGTGATCCGTGCACATTCTGTGGCTGTGTATATATTAGGGCATTTTTATTGATTCCTATGAACTAAATTGCACACGTTTATGTAGTGTTTATAGTAATCTGTTTCCTTTCCTCACCAACCTGCCTCCCTAAATTCCCAAGAAAGTTTATCAGAAACACTACATTTTAACTAAGACTGGAACAAAGAAATTCTAATGCAGAAGAAGAGAAAAGAATGAATTTCTCCTTTTCTTCTGGGTCAGAAAAGGGAAAAGAAAGAAACACAGGTTTTGTCCATAAAATAACTAACTCTGAAAGCCATTATCAAGAATCCAAGACAGCTAGCGTGGGTCATTAATTAGGGTAAATAGATAAACAAAAGGATCAGACATTTCCTTTTCTCAGTCATCTGAAGGTGATCAGTACTAGGTCTTGGCAGAGTGGCTGGTTTAAGGGCAGAGGGTCTACCCAAAACTCCTGTCCAGGTAGATGTCCTGCCCCAGCCATCCACCTCCTCTGGTGTTCATTCCTCCCCGATCCAAGTTTGGGGAAACAAGTACAATAAAATGTTGCAATAGCTTTTTCTTAACTCTATTGCTGGTTCCCATCTGGTACCTTCCTGTTTATCAGTCTCCTGTCCCTACACAAGGCAACAGAAAGTCCCTGCCAGCCATTAGCTCTTCTATACTTGGGAGCCGAAAGAGAAATAATCAACTCTGTGACCCAGCAGAACAGTTTCTATCCCTTGTTGTGGTTCTTAAGGATTTATTTAGCTGCTTCTGGTTTTCTAGGCAGAGTTTCCTTGAAACACTAAAAAGACCTCCACTTTTACATAAATCTGACTAGAAACAGTTCCTGGCCTCCTCCTCTATTGTTCTTTGTGGCTGACCACAGGTTTGCACATCACCGACACAGGCAGCCCAGGGCCCCATGACCAGAGCATCTTCTCCCAGCATCTCCAGGGTCTCTAACTAGATTAGGAGAGGACATTTTTTTTTTTTTTAATTTTTTTAAATTGATATTAGAGAGAGAGAGAGAGAGAAAGGTAGGGAGAGGAAAGAGAAATAGAAACATCAATGAGAGAGAACATCGACTGGCCACCTCCTGCATGCCCCCCATTGGAGATCAAGCCCACAACCTGGGCATGTGCCCTGACTGGGAATCGAACTGGCAACCTCATGGTGCAAGGGTCGACGCTAAACTACTGAGCCACATGGGCCGGGCAATAGAAGACATTTCCCAAGCTCCTGTCCACAACAGAAACTAAACAGGTCTGTACATAGAGGCTTGAAATCCACCATTCAAACAGAAAAATCTCAGCATGCATGGCTGCCATCACTCACTTACACAAAAATAAAAACTGGAATTAGGAAAGCCAGAATGAAACAGAAGTCTAGCTCAAAAACCCAGCTGGCCAATTACTAGCCACAGTAGGTGCGATCACTCATTGTTTTTTCCTGAGACTAAAATTAAAGCTATTATTATCTCCCTCATTTAATGGTTTAAGTTTAACCAAAGGTTGTAAATATTTTAGCAGACCAAAAAAAAAAAAAAAAGGCCTTTTCTTAATAGAAGCTCATTCAAAATATAGGATAGTAATTAAAGAAAACCACTGGTGTTTATAGTTTATACTGCTATTAAAATGAGCTATGCATGAAAAATTGTGTATTGCCGGGGGAGGAGGGGGGCGAGATGGGGAGGAGCGTGTCTGGGGGGAAAAAAGGAAAAATATCTGTAACAAAAATAAGTTAATAAAAATTTAAAAAAGTAAAAATATGTGAAAAAAAAAGAAAAAGAAAAATTGTGTATTGTAAATGATGAATAGGGTCAGGGGAGAGAATTATTTATTTTAAGCCAAATACAAATAATTCTTATGTTTCCCATAATAGCATATGCTATCTTGGATGTTTGACATAATTCATAGCACAAAGAAATTGATAGTATTTAGTAAAAAGACAGTCAAAAATATTTCTAGTTTCCATTTTCTACCACAAAAATGCTGATAGTTATTTCGAGTGAGAGCTTTTTTTTTTTTTCTTTTTTTAATTATTCTAACAAAACCACTTCCTTTAAAGATGCATGATAAAGTGCAGGCCACTGCTCCCTGCAAAGCACATCCGTGTAAAACTGCTAAAGAATGTACCCTAACATTTCATTTCTTTTTAAAAGTGCGTATCTTGTGCTATAATGGTCACTGGAAAGTGCTTCCAAATTTGCAGAAAACATTTTTTATAAACTATTGCTTATGTAGAACATTGGTTTTAGGGGAAATATTTAGATGCTTCCTTAAGCTTAAATAGCATTCATTTACTTATTTACTAATATGTTTATATGGTCCATAAATACTTATTTGACACGTATTCAGTTTGGGGCTATACTAAGTGTTAGCAAAGGTTTTACAGGATGGTGGGACTGCAACTGGGATGCTACGGGTAGAAATGGAGAAAAATGGAAGATTTGAAAGAATCAATGCTAATAAGCCAGATAAGGGGAGTAAAGGGAACTGAAGAATTATAGGGGCTGGAAAGTTTAGAGTTGGGGTGATGGTGGAGATGCTTACCAGAAGAGAGAAGACAAGAGGAGTATCATTGTCCTGTTTATCACTTACTTGTTTAGCTGAAAGTTTGTCTTTTGTCCATATTAAACTTGTGCAGTTGACTAGACAGCCCAGTGGAGATGTCAAGTGTGCAGGGAATTCGTGCGTCTGGAGCTCTGGAGAGTCTTGACGAGAAATACAAACCACTCAGTAGCAAAGAGATGTTTTTCAGAGTTACATGTCTGAATGCGATGACCTGGGAGGAGAAAGCTATTAGTGTAGAGAGGGGGATCAAGAATCTATCTTCCTGGCAGTTAGAGTTTGATAAGATGAGGAAGATCCAGCAAAACAGGATGAGATAAAGTAGCCAGTAACGTAGAACAAAAATCGTAAAATAATAAAGGTTCTGAGGAGGAAACGTATGGTCAGCTGTGTCAAATGCTCCTGAAAGTGCAAATAAAATAATTCTGGAGAAGTGAACATTGGCTTTAGCAGTTTTCTGTGGAATCATAAGAACAGAAACTCCCAGCCAGGTTACTTATTAAATTTAATACACGGCATGAAGAAGGCATGCTATCTCTCTCTATCCATCATCTATCTATCTATCTATCTATCTATCTATCTATCTATCTATCTATCTATCTATCTATCTATCTATCCATTTATTTATCCATCTGTGCATCCCTGTATTCATCCATCCAGCCATCAATACATCTATCTATCTATCTATCTATCTATCTATCTATCTATCATCTATCTACCTACCTACCTACCTACCTACCTACCTACCTATCTATGCATTCATATATTCACCCATCTATCCACCCATTTATCTATTTATCCATATATTCACCAATTTATCTCTCTAGCTATCTATTGGCTTAGAGAGACAATGATGTCTAGCCTACTATTAGGTAAATGTTATTTGAAGTAACCACTACATAGCCAAGTGAGTATGCCTGATAGAGTAAAAACAAGAAAGTGATCAGGCCTTGATACAATGATATGGGAGAGAGTTAAACCCATGGTAGTGGGTGGAATCACTGAGGGAAAGACTTAATAGGAAGAGAGAAGAGGTTCATGAGGGAAAGCCAAGTGGTCAGAGATAGGAAAAGAGTAAATATAAACTTTATGAGAGATCTAACTCAGGACCAGGCTGATGAATTGCAAGAACACATTTCAGAGATTATTTAAGCTAATTCAAGTCAAACCACAGAATGCAGGAAGTCAAAGTGTCCTTGATTGTGACTTGTTATTGCAGAAAGTCCTCACATGCCTGCAGGCTGCAGCCTTCAGCACTTATACCCAGGGGACCCCGTGGGCTGTGTTCTTGCTCTGTGACTGAGCCAGGCAGGTGGGGAGAGCTGCAGAGAGCTCCAGCAGCATGGCAGCCCCTCAGGAGGGAGGTCTGTCCTCCTTCTGATAAATTATAAGCTATTCTTCTCCTAAGAGATGACAAAGGTGTAGAGATCAAAAGTACCAGGTACCATTTGCAGTTTTCCTCCAAGAAAAGATAGGAAGTTTGGAAGAAGTACCAAAGCTAAGAAAAATGGGTTATGAAAAGTGGAAGGAAATTTATCTTTTTTTTTTTATATGTTTGAAGTAATTCAAAATTGTCCATGAATAATTCTTCTTCTTCTCCATAAAGTTCTACTTTGGGGTTGGTTAGAAAAGAATAACTAATTGGATTCTATGCCTCGAATCATGATCTGTCTTGGCCATGGGAAAATATTCCACAGGCTCAGGAACCCAGACCTCAGTTCATCCCTGGTAAGACCACCTGGGATCACAGATGATGCCAACAGGGAAACAAGCAGCCAGGTGACAGGTCTACAGAGAAAACCCTCAGTCACAGCCTTCCAGGGCCCATCCTTCTCCCCTCCCCTGACCTACATTAACCCTTCTAACATCTGCTATGAGAGGTCCTCTATCCAAGGTTTCGTTCTGAGGCTCCTGGAACAATATCCTTCTGGCATCTAGGACTGGGGAACCCAAAGTCTATGCAATTTAATGCTTTTATCTCTGTCCCTCTGCTTCTTCCTATTCTTGTCCTTCAGTTTGGGCAATGGACACAGAGGCAGCCACAGTCTTGTGTGAAGATGGATAATGGAACAAAGAACAAAAATTACTGGTTGTTATCTCAAAAAATATTATTCCAGCCCTGGCCGGTTTGGCTCAGCTGTTGGAGTGTCAGGCTGTGGACCAGAGAGTCCCGGGTTTGGTTCCTGCTAGGGGCACATACCAAAATAATAATAATTATATATATTATTCCACCACATAGCAAATCCCAGGTCCATTCAGCTAAAAATGACCACTGTCCTATCTTTGCATTGTGACCAGCTTTGTGGGCTTCAGTTTCCTGGCCTTCTCACGTCACTTATCCTCAGTGAACCCATCATACCCTATCCCCCCATCCCAATGACGTCTGCTCTTCTCCAATCTCACTGTGCTAAACCGTGACTCATTAATAAGAAAAATTGGTGCTTCTTAGACACTTCTCTGGAAAAATACCCTTTTAGGAAAAGAATGATAGAAAGATTCTCTTCCCCAAAAAGATTGATTAAATAAACACAAACAGCTGAAAAGTCCCTCGAAAATATAGGTCAGTTAGCAAGTCACAATTGAAAAATAATTCAATGACTGAGTTTCACATTCAAGAAATATGATATTGTTTAAAGGGATGCCCAGAAGTCATTTTTCCAAATCAGACTCACTGTTTAAAAATAACTTAGATTATATGAGTGAAAAATATGGTCATTAGCAAAACCTAAATCAAGACTGATGTAATTATGTGGGTAGTAGCTCCATACGAACACCCAGGCACTGCCTTGATTAGCGTCTCTTCACTGAAAATGTAGGGGCTTACAGTGACAGGACTTTTATAACTAGATAAGAAAGATAAAATTTAATTAATCTTACCATAAAATGGAAGAACCATGTCCTTATTTCCACAAACACTAAGGCAACCATTAAAACATTTTTTTGACCAGGATTACCATGCCCAAATTATTGATATTTAGTTTTCTAAGCTGTTCTTCTCAACACATAATATTACTGTTCATCTTTTTGAGCTGGCTAACTGGCCCTCAGTAATGGCCTAACTATATTTTGGTAAAAATTAACTGATATAACTACAAATAAACATATTTATGGGCCAAAGACTTTGACCTGAGTTTAAATAAAAATAGAATGGTTACATTTTAGAATCTGAGAATCAAATGATAGATGCGATTAAAGGTTTCATCATGCTTGAAAGATTTTTTTTTTTCAATTTAACTTAGATCTTTACTAAAATAATAGAGAATTTATAAAGTCGGTGCTATTTGATTTCTTAGAACTGTGGCAACTGGAAATTTTTTTTAGTAGAACAGGATTTCCTTGTTTTTGAGAAAGCCACAGACATCAAAGACAGATTGCTCACCCCAGGCTGCACTGCTGAGTCGCGGTGCATTACGGAGATTGCTTCAGTAGCGTTTGTTACCATGGATTTTATTTATTTATTTATTTATTTATTTATTTATTTATTTATTTATTTATTTAGTGAAGAAGTGATTGGGATCCTTAAGGTTTTACCCCAGACACCAAAGACAGTTCTCTCCATGGGATTATTTTGTTCTTTTGTTTTTATTTTGTTTTGTGTTGATATCCATAAAGAAAAACTTAAGTGAGACATTTAGAGCTTCCTTCCTTTCCCTGAAAGAGGAAACGTTTCTCCTGATCCTTTGAAAATGTCCCTTCAACTTTACCTTAAGCCATCAGCCACCCAAAGTGAATGTTCTAGTAATGCCGGCAGATGAGGTGGCTGGCGTTTCCGGGCGCATCCACGTTGGGAGTGGAGCGAGCTGGCCATGTGCGTTGCACATGGTGTCTTAGGAGGAAGTGGGTTCCTTTATCTCTGATTTATTCTGTGCCTTTTTCATAGCATAATTTGAGCTCCCAGCAAACCACATGGCAATATCACGCACAATCAGAAATAGGTCTAGAATAAAAATCCCATTTGAAAAAAACATTTTATCGTTTGAAACTATTGATTGACCTTAGCATTTCTATCCAATTCTTTGTCCCCTAATATCAAAACGTGCTGTGATTAATAGCCTTGCAAAATTAAACCTGAAAGTGGTGACACATGACAAGTATCAAACATGTTGTCTAGTGTTTCTAAAAAAAAAAAAAAAAATTAGATTTTTTTGAAAAGCTTGACTTTTTCATTGCACTTTCCATAGCTCTGTATAGTCTAAGTAGTGTTAAGGTGAAAAACACCTGACATATAGACCTTTTTAATTTCTTTGATCAATTATTTTCGACTCCATGAACTAGTTTTCTTGATGACTAGAATATAGCTGAATTTGACCCAATCCCAAACGTTGTCACCCATCTAGAGTTATGGATGGGCGTTGAGTCACAGATTTCATCCCCTGACACAACCGGGCTTTTCTCCAGGAAGGCTGCCTAACTGATTTCTTCTTTTATTTCCAGGTGACAAATACTTTTATGGGGAAGAAGGGAGGTGGGTGGGTGGCTTTTGTGTGCCTTGACCTGCAGGTTGTATTAGGTTCCCTCAAGAGCAAAACAAGTTTACTAAAATGAGACCTGACATGAAATCCAAGCTCCCTGCAGAGGAACTGGTGGGTTTTGTGCAACTAGAACACAGCTACTGTCACCCACTCAGTGAAAAGCACTGTGGGGCCTTGTGAGACAGGGACACAGTGCACACGCTGCCAAGGACCGGGCAGTTCATGCGGGAGAAAGGTGAAAGCTGTTCCCGCAGCCTGAGGATGCCTGTAGGACAGCGATGTTCTCAGTTCTGCCCCGAGAATGCGGCGGAAGCCAGGCAGCACGTGGAATTTGTGTTTAGATTTGTGACTAACAAAAAATGCTATGATTAAAATACTGATAATGTCCTTTTGCTATGATCCAGGCAAAAATGTGCTAATGCTAAAAGCCACCGTATTTTTCCAACATAAACTTAAATTGTTCGAAGTCTTAGCCATGATCAAATGTTGAATATTTATTGACCCAATCTTTTAAAATGAAGTCTTCAATTCGCCATTTATATTCTCCTTGCACAGCAAGGTAGAACTACTGAAGACATGAAACCCTAGATAGATAATAATAAAACCATTTTAGGATTAAAAGTCATATGAAATAAGTCCAGAGGTGAGAAACTCTATGCATAAATATGTCACATTCTATTGGTCATTAGAAAAGTCCAAAAAATACTATCTCTTCACCCTAATGACATTATGGGAAGACATAAAATTTACTTGAACCTTTTAACCCCAGCAAAGATCTGACACAAAATGCAAAGTTAAGGGCAAGCTGATGTTTCTGTCTAGCTTATAAAACTGCCAAGTGTCACAAAGTTTGGTAGCTAATTTTCTGCTTACCTTTCTAAGACTGAATGTCTTGATCCCAAAGGCAGACCAAGGTTACAAAATATGGGGGAACTACATGGTCCAGGTACTGGCAGTGAGGGGTATGGTGTCTATGGACAATTAAAAAACAATAAGAAAAGCAACTAAAATCTGTCTATTTTCTCTTTCCTTATGAGCCAGGCAATAGCACACACCACCAGTAATCTAGTGTCTGTCATGGAGAGGACCGCTGCCATCCACTTCACCACCCACCCCAAGCCACTGACCAGATCTGTCCCCTGTGTCAAGTTCGTCAGGTACAGGATGGAAATCCAAACGTTTTTTGAAGCATTTACCTATATTATCACTTGCTGACAACAATCAGTAGCTAGCATGAGCAAAGAAATATCTCCTTTAAAGCAAACACATACTAAAATAATCCTGGATCACAGTTATTCCACATGGTGACTGTTATTCTCCACTGCAGTTCAGGTCTGAGTAATGCATTGTCTAAAGAACTGAAATAGACATTTAAATGGGCATTTCCAGAATTTACAAAAACCCTACTACTATATAATTGCACACATCAGTATTTTGAGTGAGCATAGTTTTGAATACATTATTCGAAATATTGCCACAACTCTCTTCTTTGTTTTATTAGTAGAATAGTTTCTGATAAGCTTCAACCACCACAATTAAAAGACATACTACATCCCATGATAATATTGTTGAAATCCATTTACTTAAGAAAAGCTGTGAACACTTTCAAAGAGCTTTTTTTTTTTTTCTCTTTGCAGCTAAGGTATTAATTGTAATATGTGCAAATACACACCCTTGCAGTTTCAACTTGAAACATGTAAGAAGGATGCAACACTCTAGCCATGCCACCATGGGCCGAGTGAGCAGTCAGATGGAGGGTAGTGCCAGTCAGCCCCTGCAGAGAGCACAGGTTAGCATGTATATGTGTATACAGTTGGTGCATAATATGTACACATGTATACAGCTGGTGTTTCATATATACATGTATATAGTCAGTGCTTACTATGTAAACACGTATAAAGTCAGAGCTTTACCTGCAAACACTCGTGTCTATGCTATAGCACATGTAAAATGTACAGAACAGTTCAGCTGTGGACTGTTTTGGGGTGAAGGGCCTCTAGTTGTTTTGGTCATTTTGCTGTTGAGACATGAGACAGAGGCGATAAAAGCAGGGATAGACCAAGCAGGTAAAACGAGTCTAATGCTTAATATTATGCTACTGAAGAGCCTTCACTCTGCACCCCGGCACCATCCCTTTTCAAGATAGAAATGTGTTATACCCAAATGCAAAGGAAGGAAGTAGATCGTACAGCATTTTCCTGGCCTGTGTGCTACCAGCTGTGTTTACACACACACACACACACACACACACACATTGAATGGACTTTGAACTTGACTTCACAGTCATTCTTTCATTCACAATGTTTAAGGAGCTCAAGTCACATGTCAGGCAGTGTAGCAGCCACTGGAGAGAGAAACATGCAGACAAGCTGAGCTAAGGACACCAAAGGCCCACAGGTGACACAAAATGCCACGGCTCTTTCAAAATACTTGAGGGATGCTCTGCACCAGGTGTTCTCAAACTGCATGGCGAAGGACCAGCTCAGATTTTGTTTTGCTTACTTGCCTTACAAATTTCTGATCTGGTGATTTTGTAAATTACAATAAAAATGAATTACTAGAAAAATAAAACTACAAAAAATATACAAAATGCAAGCCAAGATTTTTATTATTAGATTCTTTGACATAATCACTCTGCCCAATTACTACTCAACTCTCTGAAAGCTATGTCTCTGTGTTTCTGTGCTTGGCTGGTCACAGAACAGTAACTAAGAGTCTGCCGCCAACCACTGGTCGGTGCGTCGCACTAAGTATCCCACTGCAGACATTCTACTGGATTGGGGTAAAGATGGAGAAATGCAGGCAGACTTACACTTCACTGAGGTAGGTGTGAAACTAGTTATCTCTGTAGAACAGAGGACTGATTTGTGGATCAATGTTAAATCTAAAACAAAGCAACAGAAGCTTAATTTTCATTGTGGCAATAAAGTGGAAGAGTAGCTGGTACATGGAAAGCACTTAACAACTCTGTGCTGAATGAATGAAGGAATGACTGGATGAATGAACCGACTGCCTGTGTTGAGAAGAGCATGGAGATGCACTAAGGCCCTCAGAGAAGAATGTCGGAAGAGATCAGGTTGCCCCATACACGTGGGAGTGGAGACAGGGTGCCATCAGATAAGAAAATAAAGACGCAAAATTGTGAGCATCTAGGGATTAATCAAATGAAATGTAACCCAGGAAAATATAGATTCACTGCCTCTAGAAAAAAGTGAACTGCACTGAGACAGGACCATGGAAAAAAAGAAGACTTACAGCCATGTTTGATGGCAAGCCGGACAGGGGGATGAAGCTGCCAGGCTTAAATGTCACCAGGACCAGCACAAGCAAAGCAGTGGCCCTGAAACACTCAGTTCGGGTTGAAGCATTTTACAAGAGGTTTTGATAGATGAGAGCATATGCTGGCAAGCGTGAGAGCAGTGACAGGTTTGAAAATGCAGTGACGTGGCCTATGATGTGGGAAGTAGTGACACTTAATCTAACAGAGATCAGTCTGGTGCTGGAGGACAGCTCTCCGATATTTCAGGTCCTGTCTCCTGGACAGAACAGTAGGTCTATTTTCTTGATGACGGAGGAAGAAGGGAAGTTTGGCCATAACTAACTTGCAGTGAGATTTTAATGCCAATAGAAGGAAACATTTTTCAATAATTAAATTGGCCTATAATTGAATTGAATGGTCATCTTTGGAAACAGGTTTTTTTTTTTTCCCCCCATCACAGGGTATTCAAGAGAAACCGAATGCTATAGACTAGAGACCTAAACTGCATGGAGATGGCAATACCTATTGATGGAAATTTTTCATGACAGATGACAATCTTTCATTAAAGAAATATTGCTAAGCAACTGCTTTGGGCCAGTGTGGTCCTTGGCAGCGGGGACTCAGCAGGGAAAGCAAGCTTCGGAGAGCTCACTGTCTGCTGAGCACCTCGTGAACCCTCACCCACACAGCTGTTTTTTGCTGCTCATCAGCGTTTCTGTTCACACCAGCAGGACCATTCTTATCGGCGGGGTTTGTGGAAAGCAGGATTTCCAAATGGCAAAGTCTTTCTTGCACGTGTTACGGAGCAGGTCTGCAAGCTTAGATCGTGGAGTTATTCTCAAGGTTGATCCTTCCACACAGGGAAACGTGGGAAGACAAGTTCTCATTTCAGTGCATGTAGGAAGTTCACAGAAGGCCACAGGTCCAAGTTCTTGAATGCATCTCCTCCCTTGGCAGGGAAAGTGACTTCAGACAAGTCCAGGGAAGTTTGGAGACAGCTGAAGCCACAGGCTTTAAACAGATGTTCCCAGGGAGACCCAGAGGGCAGCTCACAGTGGAGCTGACCTAGTTGTTCTCTGTGGTCATGCCGGCCAGACATCACCTAAGGCCCTGTTCTTGCTTACACCGAGCTCCGGAATGGGGAAATAGGGTATTTGTTTGGGATAAAGGAAAAAAAGGTGAGAGATGTGACTGATGGGATATTTTACTGGGAGATTCTGAATTATCTGAATCCAATTTATAAATACAAAATCAGGTATGAAAGACAATATTTAGAATAAACAAAGTATCATGGCAATTGTTTTAAATGACCAAACTAAAAAATCCCAGAACTCTAGAAAAATAATATAATATTTTTTTATGAACTACCTGACAACAGGCTTCCAATTCTGCTTTTTATACCTTTTTAGCTTCGATCACTTCTTTATTTACTGATAAATTATAGATACTTTTCTCTGAAGAAAATAGATAATTGATTCCAAATATATTGTAATGGAAGATTTGACTTTGGGTGGTAGATACACAATACAATATAGACATGATGCATCATGAACTTTACATTTGAAACCTATATAATTTTAGTAACCAATGTCACCCAATAAAATTAATTTAAAAGAAAAAGTAGATAATTCAGTGTTTCCTTTAACATAATCGATCAAAATTTGTTTATTATTGATACTGTGAAAGTTTCTTTCTCCTTTTAACTTGCTGCTGGAGATGTCATGCAAATTATAAGAATGGTTATCAAATTTGGAAAAGGCCAAGTTTCATTCATACATGATCTGTTTGGTTTTGAAGACTTTTCCACAGACCAGCTTCTGGCTCAGAGGATATCAAATTAGTTTCTGCTTTCTTCTCACACATTTCTGATGATGAGCACCACTGGACATATTTCTAGGGCAGTATAACCTCTGGTCTTATAATTAGGGGCTCAATGCCCAATTAGCAGAGAAGGTTTTCTGGAAGCCATTTCTGACCCGGAGTTCACGAAGTGGCTGGCCCCACATAAAAGATCCCCAACTCGACTTCTCAGCCAGATCCTCATAATGCCTGTGGTCACTTTGATGCCAGTAAACAGAGCAGACATATGGTGGAGGGAAAAGCAGAGTGACCCGAAGATGTGGTAAAAAAAATACCATTTTTATACATTTCACATGAGGGTTATGTAAATGTGTGACGTCCTTTTCAATCACTCTGTTTCTTTTATTTTCTGTTTATTGTGTTGGTTAAGGGTAAAGTAACTGAAATATTAACCATGAATATCTTTGTTCCTTAATTTAATGTAAATCTAGGGTTTTGCCACTAAGATTTAAGTATTACTTTAAAAAGAGTTTTTGATTGGATATGGGTGCTCTATTTTACAAAGGTGTGTTAGGTCGTGAAATCTCGTTGTTGCAGAGTAATGCGTGCCTTTCTATGGCCCTTCCCAGTATGTTTATGGAATCCGGATTCATTGATGCTCTTCTAGAAGGGTCTAGCTCTGAGCCTGCACTCACTTTGACATGTGCTCATACAATTCTTGTACTGTCCATGGAAGCCAGGCCTTTATCATCTGGTTCCTACCCTTTGGGAACATGAACTGATACTGAGCTCTTATCAGAATTAAGGACCTAGGATCAAACATAAGTTACCTTGTGTGTCTTCTGGACCACAGAAATCCTTCAAAGAACACACACTTCCCATTGCATGAGGATCTTGAGTCACAGACATCCTAACTTACTTGACTTCATCCTGAGTCTATTCCTCTATGATGATGATGCTCGTACAGACCAAGATAACACCAGCGCAGCTTTCCATAATCTGAAGATTATTGTGAAGAAAGAGAGAACATTAAAACAAATCTATATCACCAGGCCAGTGTGGCTAGAGCATCGACCCATGCACCAAGAGGTCGCTTGTTCTCTTCCCGGTCAGGGCACATGCCCAGGTTGTGGGCCCGATCCCCAGTGGGGGGCATGCAGGAGGCAGCCAATCGATGTTCTCTCTCATTGATGTTTCTATCTCTCTCTCTCCCTCTCCCTTCCTCTCTCTCTAAATCAATGAAGAAATTTTTTTTTTTAAATAACAAATCTATATCAGTAAACAATGAGGCAGAAGGATAGATACTCTTTTTTTATTTGATTTCTCAAGATGGTAGTAAAAAAAAATTCAAAGGAAGCAAAAGGGTATTGTGTGATTTTGTCTTTGAACAGCTCAGCTGAAGACTGCAGTATCTCAGAGGTATCCCATCACTTGGGACTCAATTAAAGCAACAAGAAAAAAAAAAAATCTAGTCCTTCCAATATGTCAAGACCCAAGTGTTTTAAAGTGGATTAATGACATTTCTAATGCACATGGAACAGAGTTCTTGAAGTCAACTGAAAAGAATCTGTGGCTTGAAAACTACTCAGTCACTGGCTGCTGTCAGTAACCTGGTGAACGGGATGGGCCAGCTGGGCCGGACAGGAGGCGAGGTGTTAGCGACTCGAAGAGCTCTCTGTAGTTGTGTGAGTGTGGCAGAAATACAGGCCACGTGCCAACAGCCGCCAGAGCAGGGCTGCTGTCAGTCTCAAATGCCTGTGCCCTTACCAGAGCCGCTGGTGGGGCTGCTGAGCTTATCTGATTGCTATATTTTTTCATGAAATGACTTCCTCAGTAGGCTGCCAAACGCAGAAAGTTTCAGGTCTCATTGTTTATGTGCATACCTCACTCCTCCACTTCCTAACATCTATGTGCTAAGCTGCTGATGGAGGGGCAGTATCTTCTAAGATGAATTAAACTCCGAAGCTTGAGATCGTGGCCAAACAGTTCAAAATGCACAGGCTGCCATCAGCATTATCTGTCTGTCATTTTTCACAGCCATGAAAGGTCAGGATGGCTGTAATTGACTCAGACCAACTAAGTCAGAAAAGAAAAGTTTTGTTGTCTTTTTTTAAATAAGTTTCTTTAAATCCTCACCTGGGGATATTTTTCAATTTATCTTCAGACAGAGTGAGAGGGAGGGAGAGAGGGAGCGAGAGAGAGAGAAACATCGATGTGAAAGAGACACATCGACTGGTTGCCTTCCACATGACCCCAACCAGGGCTGGGGACGAACCACAACTGTCCACGGCTGATGCTCTAACTGCTGAACCAAATCTGTTAGGGCAAGTTTTTATTGAATTTTTAGAGAAAGAGGAAGGTGGAGAGAGATAGAAACATCAATGTGAGAGTGAAACATCTATCGGCTGCCTCTTGCACGCCCCCTGCTGGGGATCGAGCCCATAACCCAGGCATGTGCTCTGACCAGGAATCAAACCCAGACCTCTCAGTCCATGGGGGGATGCTCAACCCACTGAGCCACACTGGCCAGGAAAGAAAAGCTTTTTTCTGGGTTTTCATGTAACAAAGTTTTCATCAGAGCTCTGGGGACTTGGTCAGCACCGACTATGTCTGTTTATCTTAGACCTCTGGTCTATCTCCTTAGTCCTGACAGCACTAAGACAACATGCTTCAGTTTCATACCCTTCCCCTGTTGAACAGTATGAGTGACAATTATGAATTATAAGGTCCTAGATACATGCATACTTAAGGCATTATTAACAATAGGCGCTTTGCAGAATTTAACCCTTTGCAATGCCCTTTTTGTGATCTTATAACTGTATTTTTTTTGGTTAACTAATTTTTATCTTCTCAATGCTGATCTGATTTCAGTTCAAAAGAGGTATGTGTCTGAAGTCTTTCTGTATTTCAAAATGCCTTGATAGAAATACTTGTGGCATTTTGGGTACAAATATGAACTGTTTTTAAACATGAAAAGTCAAATACCATTTTCAAAATTGTTTCCAGATCCACAGTGTAGGTTGTGACGTTCAGGGAATAAGTGCCAATTTAACCCGGTAGATTTTGTTATGACGCACATTAGCGTTTCAGGTATGCAGCTGAGAATGCTTCTAGGTTCGCTCGGAATTTCGGTTTCTTCTGAAGTTGCACTGGTGGCAATGCTGGTTTATGTCAATCCTCGTTCTAAAATGAGAGGACTGTTTCCTGTGCTGCAGTGAGTCAGGGATGACTCTGGCTAGGAGCATGCCTGCTAGCCATAGTTTCTTGTAATAATGACAATGATCATGAATAATAATACTAATTCTCACCTGGGAAATACCCATGAGAGCAGGTGACAGTGTTATGCTGGCCAGACACCCTTTCAGGGTGTAAACACGAATTCTCCATTCTCATGAGTGTGGCCCACTGCTGATCAACAGCTGAGCCCCTCCCCAGGAACTGCTCTGACCCCAAAGAAGTCCTCTTACCCAAGGTTCATGTCCATCTCTGGGGACAGTTGAAACCTGATGGTTCTTCCAAAGAGGTGACAAAGACCCAGGTGCCTTGCCCTTATTCACTAGACTCTGCAGGATCCCTGCACACCACTCGTGGGATTACTAGCAGAGACCTCTCCTCAGTGAGCTCAGCATCTACCTCAACCCATTCCTCCCTCCTCACTCCCTCCCATACATTGTTCTTGAGAGCCGATCCCCAACATTTTCATCTGAGAGCTTCCCAGGCAGAACTGGAATATCTATTCTGTGCTCGTGCCCTGCTGACTACTTCCTACCTGTGGTCTCAAGACAGATGTCATTAGATCCATGTGAGAGACAAGAAAAATGAAACTCAAATTTTGTAGAAAGCTGAGGTCAGGGTAAGAACGCACAGCTGACACTCTTTCCACCACGTCTGCCCACTGCACCCTCCAGAAGCTCCTTCAGAATCTTTCTCAAATTCCTCCATCATAAAAATCAATTACAATGCCCAGAGAATACTCGCATTAAAGAAAAATGAACAGCTGACGTAAAGAAATATATGAATAATACTCATCAACAGCAGTGGAGTGGTGCATCCTGGTGAAAGATGGTCTCTCACCACCCCCCTTTCTGACTGAATTGATGTTCTGTAACATGTATGCAAAAGTCATCAGATGTCTCTGTAAGATCTGAGCACCCCAAAAGTGCGGGTTTTGAAGTTCTATGTTGCGGGGACTCACCCACATCAGCACCCATTGAGAGAGGCGGAGAGTTGCTGTGGAGAGGCAACGGGTCTTGGATTGCTGGGGATGGGCTACACTCTAAGTGTGTGGCCTCTTTGCAGAGCCCCACACTCCAGGTGTCTCAATTTTCTAACAGAACAGTAAGAACATCTACTCCTTGGTGCTGTTGTAGTAATTAAGACATGGATCAATCTTTTATTAAAGTGTTCCATACATGTTTTTTAAAATCATTGAGTCAAATGCATAAGAAATAAGACCCAGAGCCAGTCACAACAATTTCTGCTGTAAATAAAAATTAAAATGTTGACCTCTGTGGTGCAGATGCTTAGAAATGTCCTCAGAGGCTTATCTCCATTGGAAAGCCAGCAGCTGGCAGAAGTCCCCAGACTGGTCCCAGGAGCTTCCTGCCAAGCACCCGGGGAGAGCTGGAGTCAGGTCGCCCGCATCATGAGCCAAGCTTATAGGACTGAAGAATAGAAACCAGCTCTGACTCTGTGAGGTGCAGCGAGTACTTTCTGCTCCAGAGGAAGTGGGATAATAGTCGCTGTTTAATAACCCTGGACATTTAAATACTCTTCTTTCTGAACAATCCTTAATAACATTCTACGAGTCCGTGGCTGGGCAGGTGCGAGGGATGCCGAGACTGGGAAGAAGTCAGAAGAGGGCATTCATTCTTGTTCCTGTTTCATGGTCGTTTTGGAGAGGGAGAATTCTGAGATTCTTTTCTGGAGGAGGAAGAAAAAGACTGTAAAATCTCCTCCTAGAAATAATTTTAGGAAAACACAACTATTTTTATCTCAAAGTTCAGAAATTAATGTTTGATTTAAAGACAAAATATAAAAACAGCATTAAAGAAGAAAGGTCAGTTGTACGCCTTGATTTTTTTTTAAATTTTATCATCAGAGGCAGAATTTGCTTAGTCACGGAAGCCAAAGATGTCCCCTTGAAAGGAGTTTAAATGTGTAGAAACACACTATTAAGGAAAGCTTAAATCTGTGTCATATGGACATAAAATCAACAATGATAAAATTAAAGTTCACTTTTTAAAAAATGGAAACCAGATACAATCTAGCCCAGTGCCTGCTATAAGTCTTTGTGACATAAAAGGGTGGAAACATTCTGCAGAATCCCAGGTGGCCTCAGGCTCACCCAGGAGATGATTGGCACATGAGCCTGGAAGGTCTCCCACAGGGACTGGGTTAGGACAGGAGACTGGTGCCCCAGGGAGAAGCCCAACACCTCAGACTTCCACCCCAGGTGCGCACTGCATTACGCAAATGCGAGTCACCTCTCTAGGGAGAACTAGTGACAAACACAACCCCATGGTTCCTTCAGTGGGTCACGCAAATTTATATACGTACACACAGCCAGTAACAAAAGCCTGGGTCCGTCTGTCTGCAGTCAGAACACTGTGCTGGGACTTTCCCTTCATAGAAAGGGTTCACATGTAGTGAAACACAACATTTTCATGTGGTTTTCTCTCCTCTCTCCCGCTGTGTCTCTTTCCTGGAGGCATCTGTCCCCTGGAGTTCTGTCCGTGCCTGTGCGTGTTTGAAGGCGAGAAGAAGAAAGCAGGGATCGCAGGGAGGGAAAGAGGGTTTACAAGTAGTGCTCTTTGGTTTTTGCTATGATCCAAGATAACTGATTGCATATCCCCCAAGCATTCCTCTTTCTAAAAATGGAATAAATGAAATTTTTAATGAAAGAGGTCCCTGAGAACCTAAATATCTAATGTCTTCACTAAAAAAGATTAGTGCTGCAAAGATAATAATGATAACCTTACTGATTTGTTTACATTCATAAATCTGGATGGCAATTATTATATATGCTTTCCTTTATTCTTAAAACAAAGATTAGCAGCGTTATTTATCAGATTTAAATGCTGGTAAGATCTTAGTTCTGGCATTCTTGGCTTAGGAGAGTATCACAGACAAACTCTTTTCAATTTATTTATGTTTTATTATTCATGTTATAAAAGTTAAAAAAGAGTATTATTTCAGTGAGACTTATATTGAAGAAATACAAATATTATCTTGATGTTTTGGTTTCTTCCCTACAGCTTAATTATATACTACAAATCTTTTGCAGAAGTAGCGTATTAACGAATACATAGAGCTCAACCCCACACTTAAATATGCCTCAGCAGGTGTTTTCTTAAACTGTGTCCCTGGAGAGTATGTGTTATAATAAAATGTTGTGACCCTTGAATTTGAGAAGAACAGCCTCATGTCGATCAAGCAGCATATTCATTTCTCAGAAAGATGAACATACATGTGCATCAGGGGGTTCTGCCAAGATGAGGTTTTATTCCTCAGTTCTGCCCCCCACATTTAGCGGGAAGTTGCACACTCCCACTTGTGTCTGTTTGCAGCTTGGTCCTTGGTGTGGAATAGGTTTCTGAAGCACAAAAGAGCTTTAAGATGAAACGCCCTTCATCTTGTGATGTTTGTTTACAAGGTACAAGGTGCACTTTCAGAGGTTTCCCTGAAAGGCAAGTCTAGTACTCTATGAGTGGGGAGTTTATTTCTTGAAGGGACAATCATGGCATGTGTAACCTGAATTGTGTCAAAGTGAAAAAGTCAAGTGATGTGGTCTGTGCCTCAATGACACTGGCTCAACCTGATAGTTTTCGGTTCTCGTGAGTTTGGTTATTCACTTATTTGATAAAAATGGTCTATATTTTAGGAGTACAATATGATGACTTGATATATATATATATATATATATATATATATACACTAAATGATTATTAATATCAAGCTAATTAACACATCATCTCACATGGTTAACATTGTGTGTGAGTGTGTGTGTGTGGGCGTGTGCTAGTGTGTGTGTAAGATGAGGGCACCTAAAATCTAACCTCAGCAAATTTGCAGTATTCATTGTGGTATTAGTAATTATAGCTAGCATGCTATACTTTAAATCTCTAGACTTATTTATCCTACATAATTGGAATTTTGTGCCCTTTGACCAATAGCTCCCGATTTTCCCACTTCCACATCCCCATACAATCCAGCAATCTCACTTCTAATATATACCCAAAAGAAATGAAATCCGGATCTCAAAGAGATAGCTGCACCCTCATATTCACTGTAGAATTATTTATAATAACCAAGATATGGAAACAACTTAAGTGTCCATTGATGGACAAATGGATAAAGAAGAGGTTGTATATATACACAATGGAATATTATTCAGACATGAAAAAGGAAACCCTGTCATTTGCCATAATGTGCACAAACCTGGAGGACATTACACTGGTAGAAAGAACTGGACACACAGAGGAAAAAACCTACTTAATCTCACCATGTGTGAAATCTATAGGAGCAGAGTAGAACAATAGTTACATGTGTTTAGGGCTCCCAAGGGAATGATCTCATGTTCATATTTAGTGGTTTATAAATCACTTGCACATCTAGCATTGCCTATAAATAAAAGCCATATTCAGAGAATTTTTACTGGGGAATCTATTATTATTATCATTATTATTTGCTTTGGTGAAACATTGTTTTTAACTAGAATATACTAATTCTAATATCCTGATGACAATTTGGCCCAGGAAAAAAGTATAGCTACAGGAATTTTAAATGGGATTCCTTTGTAAGGACCTCAGGAAAGAAAGGTACAATTTATACTTTATAAACTTTGACTAAATCTACTCCCTTCAAAATAATTTGAGGTTAAACCCTCCTGCCCCAACCCATCCCAGCCATAAGCAGAGCGCAGGCTGGAGAAATGTCAGGACTAAAGGCTAAGTCACATTCCTTCCAACAAGGAAACCTCACAGCCATTGTTATTCAGTGGCCAGCGTATTTCACACACCTCCTAGGTCCATTCATGTTGTCACAAATGGCAGGATTTATTAAAGCTGAATAATATCCCACAGTATAATGTACGCACAAAACATTAAGTTGTACACCTTAAATATAAACTATTTCTGTTGGTCCATTATTCCTTAATAAAGCTGGACAAAGGAAAAGAAAAATTAAAAGACCAAGTTTAAAGTCATTGGTCTGACAAAGGCCCTTCAAAAAAAACCCAAAAAAACCATGATTCATTTGGATTCCAAGATTTGGGGCAGATCAAAGTTGTAGTGTACCATTTTACAACCTAAGAAAAGGTAGAGAAATCTATTGAGATGTTATGTTGTGAAGCTCACTGAATTTGCATGAAAGTACTGAATGGCTATTGGTGAAATGTAAGTACAACAGAAGGAAATTCATGAAGATTACCCATGTTCCAGTGGACATTTTCAACACACATTCAGATGACATTTTTCAAGTCACCGATAAGTAGATCATCACAACTAGTAAAGTACTCTAGCCAAGAAATGCTGTGTGAGATAGAAAAGAAAATAACCTCTAAATGTGCCTGATTGCTCAGGCCTCTGTCCCCAGGCCCTTCCTGCTCATCCCACCCCCCTGCTCCCATCTTTGCTCCTGGAAGACGGTGGAAGCACCTGGTCCCCCTGGAATCCCTTTCTAACAGCCGTTCAGCTTTCTTCCCTCCGAGAGCACAGCTCACTTTTATCTCAACCTCTACCTGCAGCAGCACAGAACATTAGAGTTTTACTAAATGAGGCAGAACTAATCTCCCGAATAGAAGCCTCCCAGCTGGGAGGACAGTTTAACAAGGCAACAGGACACTGTTACCAAAGCCACTGACCATTGGGCAGATGCTCCTTTATCTCTGATTTTAAAACTCCAAAACCAGAACAAACCAGAGAATTCTCAAGGCTTCTCACGCTTATAAATTGTGTAAATCATAACCAGAAATGGTTTACACAAAAATAAAATTTGATTTAATAAATATTAATCCACACTTCTGATTACTTTATGTGAGAACGTTTATGATTCCCTCTTTTTGCTTGTACCAGGAAACTGAAAGGGAAGATAAACTCTTTTTAGGGTGATTGGATATTTTTCTGTGTTGGGGACCTCTGTCCAACTCCTGAAATCAGACTAGAGAGCTCTGGAGCTTCCTTATTCATGAGCTGGGGCTGCTGTTAGTAACAGTTCCTGGCTCAGAGGTTGATGAAACAAGGCACAAAGTTCGTTGGGCTTGCTAACTGTTAAGACATTGTTGTTTATTGCGCATGATTTCAAAGGGGCACAAACAGACCGCTCGTGGATCCTCTAAGCTAAGACCGCCTGCAATTTTTGCTACGACTTTTGATATTACATATGCTGAAAAGAAGGATTGGCTACAATACCTTTAGTAAGTTATTAAAACTCCATGAAAACATATGCCTCCTACAAAACAAATTTTCATACTCTAGAGTGTTATTATATTTTAATTGTACAACTCACTGCTTTTGTATAATACTTGAATATTATTTTAAAGCATATTTAATGAAAAGTATGTATCCATAGTACATTATGTTAAAGAAAAAAAAAACAATATTATTTTGTTGTAAAATTACAAGTCTAAGTAAAAATATTAGTAATAAGTTTTGAATAGCAAATGGAGAAAAGAGAAATTTGTAAAACAAACAAAAAAACCAATATTATTTAGCTGTGGCCAGGTGGCTCGGTTGGTTGGAACATCATCCTGTACACACAAAGGTGGTGACTTCAATTCCCAGTCAGGGCGCATACCTGGGGTGGGGGGTCAATTCCCAGTCAGGGCACATATGGGAGGCAACCAATCGATGTTTCTCACACAGATTTTTTTTCTCTCTCTCTCTCTCTCCCTCCTTCTCTAAAAAAAAAAAAAAAAAAATCAATGAAAACATATCCTTGCGTATCATTAAAATGTTTAAAAATGGCATTTAAATGAAATCAAATTGATCTCTGAGAAGAGAAGCCTTAAATATATAGTTAAAACATATAAATAGGTAAAGAAATGCTCAAAATGCAATTGTAATACCAAAGTCACATTTATTTGAGCAGTTTTAGACTTCAATGCAATGCTGCTAAGCAATTGTTCATCAAGGTCTTTATTTCTATGAAGGCACCAATGGTGTAATTACATTTCCTAAAAAGTAACTGTGTATCCCTGAATATAAGATGAAGGGGTACTTTCTACAGCTCAAGAGGCAGCAGAACAGCCTGGCCCACGTTTTTTGGATCAAAGCTATGTATATGGAAGGGTGTGCATGCATTCACTATTCCAGTGATTTACACAGTACACACAGACCCAGAATATTATACCACTCTGGGAGGAGAAGCATACTTCTACCAAATTTTTAATGATATGGAATTGTACTGTTCGGGTAAAATACTATCACAGAAAACTAGATTTTCTATTTTAACTACAAGAATAAATCACATACCCTTTGGCATTTACTCAAAAAGAGTTGTAAACTATGTTCACACTGAAACATGCACACAGATGTTTATAGCAACTTTATTCATAACTGCCAAATTTTGGAAGCAACTAAGGTGCCCTTCCGTGGGTAAGTGGATAAATAAACTGTGCTTCATCAGGGTGATGGAATATTATTCAGTGATAAAAAGAAAAGAGCTATCAAACCATGAAAAGACATGATGGAAACTTAAATGCATATTACTAAGTGACAGAAGCCAGTCTGAAAAAGGCTATATACTATATGATTTCAACTCCATGACATTCTGGAAAAGACAAAACTATGGCGACAGTAAAAGATTGGTAGTTGCCAAGGAATAAAGGGAGGGAGGGATGAACAGGTGGAGCATGGAGAGTTTTAGGGGAATGAAATTATTCTGGATGATACTATAATGGTAGGTACATGTCATTATGCATTTATCCAAAACCACAGGATATACAGCATCAAGAGTGAGTCTAATGTCAGCTCTGGAATTTGGGTGTTGATGACATGTCAATGTAGTTTCATCCTTAGCAACAAGTATTCCATTCCGGTAAGTGATGTTGATAGTGTGAGAGGTTCTGTGTGGGGGGCACTGGAGAGTATATGGGTATCTGTACCTTCCTCTCAATTTTGCTGTAAACATAAAAAATAAAGCCTTTAACATTAAAAGCATGAAAAAAAAATAAATGAAAAATATCAACATAGGAGTTATACTGAGTTCCAAAGGCAGATAATGTTATAGAATATTTTCGTAAAAAGGAAATCATTAGACCTGTGTTATAGATCTCATAATTTCTAAAGTAGGATGAAGCTCCCAAGCTTGGACATCAACACTAAGGAAAGTAATATTAATTGTCTGGAACATCCTTAACTTGTAGAAAAAGCTGACAATCTCTGAAAGAATACATTTCCCATAGTATCGGGTTATTATTCAATCTATGGCAAGTCAGGCACCAGTAACTGGCACTTTCTAAAAGCAAAGCACAAACTAAGTGGCTGTACTTGGCAGTCAGCAGAGGGTACTCAGACAGAGAAGGGCTTTCCTCTCCATGGCCTTGAGCAGCTGACTGAGGCATCTTTGTCTCCATTTCTGCATTTATAAAGTCAGAAATAAAACATGCTTCTAAACTCACTTAAAAGACCCCCCTAGAAGGGGGAAGAATTCCACTGGCATCTTCATGGAGCACTACATCACAAGGATGGAGACTACACAGAACAAGAGCATTGTCTGAGAATAAATGATTTCAAACAAAACAACAAATTAAATGTAAATGTATTTATTTTTTATTAAGATTTTATTTCTTTATTGATTTTAGAGAAAAAGGAAGGAAGAAGGAGAGAAAGATAAAAACATCGATGAGAGAGAACATCAATTGGTCACTTCCTGCATGCTCCCTACTGGAGATTTGGCCCACAACCTGGGCATGTGCCCTGACCGGGAACTGAACCAGAGACCTCTTGGTGCATGGGTAAATGCACAAGCACTGAGTTACACCAGTCAGGCTTAAATGTAAGTTTAAAATTAATTTTCTTATGTTGGACTCTCCTAAAAGCCATTTATTTGAGTATCTGAACCAGGAGGACACATTTATTTTGAGAG